>NC_136269.1:115586108-115909269 GCF_964187855.1 Myxine glutinosa | reverse complement strand
CTTTTGCACTTGTATTAGTGTGGAAAACCCACTTTTCGCACTTGTGTTAGTGTTGAAAAACCACTTTTCGCACTTGTGTTAGTGTTGAAAACCACTTTTCGCACTTGTGTTAGTGTTGAAAAACCACTTTTCGCACTTGTGTTGGTGCAGGAAACCACTTTTGCACTTGTATTAGTGTGGAAAAAACACTTTTTGCACTTGTGATAGTGTTGAAAAACCACTTTCGCACTTGTGTTAGTGTTGAAAAACCACTTTTCGCACTTGTGTTAGTGTTGAAAAACCACTTTTCGCACTTGTGTTGGTGCAGGAAACCACTTTTCGCACTTGTGTTAGTGTTGAAAAACCACTTTTCGCACTTGTGTTGGTGCAGGAAACCACTTTTCGCACTTGTGTTAGTGTTGAAAAACCACTTTTCGCACTTGTGTTGGTGCAGGAAACCACTTTTGCACTTGTATTAGTGTGGAAAAAACACTTTTTTCACTTGTGATAGTGTTGAAAAACCACTTTTCGCACTTGTGTTAGTGTTGAAAAACCACTTTTCGCACTTGTGTTGGTGCAGGAAACCACTTTTGCACTTGTATTAGTGTGGAAAAAACACTTTTTGCACTTGTGATAGTGTTGAAAAACCACTTTTCGCACTTGTGTTAGTGTTGAAAAACCACTTTTCGCACTTGTGTTAGTGTTGAAAAACCACTTTTCGCACTTGTGTTGGTGCAGGAAACCACTTTTGCACTTGTATTAGTGTGGAAAAAACACTTTTCGCACTTGTGTTAGTGTTGAAAAACCACTTTTCGCACTTGTGTTAGTGTTGAAAAACCACTTTTCGCACTTGTGTTAGTGTTGAAAAACCACTTTTCGCACTTGTGTTGGTGCAGGAAACCACTTTTGCACTTGTATTAGTGTGGAAAAAACACTTTTTTCACTTGTGATATTGTTGAAAAACCACTTTTCGCACTTGTGTTGGTGTTGAAAAACCACTTTTCGCACTTGTGTTGGTGCAGGAAACCACTTTTGCACTTGTATTAGTGTGGAAAACCCACTTTTCGCACTTGTGTTAGTGTTGAAAAACCACTTTTCGCACTTGTGTTAGTGTTGAAAAACCACTTTTCGCACTTGTGTTAGTGTTGAAAAACCACTTTTCGCACTTGTGTTGGTGCAGGAAACCACTTTTGCACTTGTATTAGTGTGGAAAAATCACTTTTCGCACTTGTGATAGTGTTGAAAAACCACTTTTCGCACTTGTGTTAGTGTTGAAAAACCACTTTTCGCACTTGTGTTGGTGCAGGAAACCACTTTTGCACTTGTATTAGTGTGGAAAAAACACTTTTTGCACTTGTGATAGTGTTGAAAAACCACTTTTCGCACTTGTGTTGGTGCAGGAAACCACTTTTGCACTTGTATTAGTGTGGAAAAAACACTTTTTGCACTTGTGATAGTGTTGAAAAACCACTTTTCGCACTTGTGTTAGTGTTGAAAAAACACTTTTCGCACTTGAGTTGGTGCAGGAAACCACTTTTGCACTTGTATCAGTGTGGAAAAACCACTTTTCACACTTGTGTTAGTGTTGAAAAACCACTTTTCGCACTTCTGTTAGTGTTGAAAAACCACTTTTCGCACTTGTGTTGGTGCAGGAAACCACTTTTGCACTTGTATTAGTGTGGAAAAAACACTTTTTGCAATTGTGATAGTGTTGAAAAACCACTTTTCGCACTTGTGTTAGTGTTGAAAAACCACTTTTCGCACTTGTGTTGGTGCAGGAAACCACTTTTGCACTTGTATTAGTGTGGAAAAACCACTTTTCGCACTTGTGTTAGTGTTGAAAAACCACTTTTCGCACTTGTGTTAGTGTTGAAAACCACTTTTCGCACTTGTGTTGGTGCAGGAAACCAATTTTGCACTTGTATTAGTGTGGAAAAAACACTTTTTGCACTTGTGATAGTGTTGAAAAACCACTTTTCGCACTTGTGTTAGTGTTGAAAACCACTTTTCGCACTTGTGTTAGTGTTGAAAAACCACTTTTCGCACTTGTGTTGGTGCAGGAAACCACTTTTGCATTTGTATTAGTGTGGAAAAACCACTTTTCGCACTTGTGTTAGTGTTGAAAAACCACTTTTCGCACTTGTGTTAGTGTTGAAAACCACTTTTTGCACTTGTGTTGTTGCAGGAAACCACTTTTGCACTTGTATTAGTGTGGAAAAAACACTTTTTGCACTTGTGATAGTGTTGAAAAACCACTTTTCGCACTTGTGTTAGTGTTGAAAAACCACTTTTCGCACTTCTGTTAGTGTTGAAAAACCACTTTTCGCACTTGTGATGGTGCAGGAAACCACTTTTGCACTTGTATTAGTGTGGAAAAACCACTTTTCGCACTTGTGTTGGTGCAGGAAACCACTTTTGCACTTGTATTAGTGTGGAAAAACACTTTTTTCACTTGTGATAGTGTTGAAAAACCACTTTTCGCACTTGTGTTAGTGTAGAAAAACCACTTTTCGCACTTGTGTTGGTGCAGGAAACCACTTTTGCACTTGTATTAGTGTGGAAAACCCACTTTTCGCACTTGTGTTAGTGTTGAAAAACCACTTTTCGCACTTGTGTTAGTGTTGAAAAACCACTTTTCGCACTTGTGTTGGTGCAGGAAACCACTTTTGCACTTGTATTAGTGTGGAAAAAACACTTTTTGCACTTGTGATAGTGTTGAAAAACCACTTTCGCACTTGTGTTAGTGTTGAAAAACCACTTTTCGCACTTGTGTTAGTGTTGAAAAACCACTTTTCGCACTTGTGTTGGTGCAGGAAACCACTTTTCGCACTTGTGTTAGTGTTGAAAAAACACTTTTTTCACTTGTGATATTGTTGAAAAACCACTTTTTGCACCTGTGTTGGTGTTGAAAAACCACTTTTCGCACTTGTGTTGGTGCAGGAAACCACTTTTGCACTTGTATTAGTGTGGAAAACCCACTTTTCGCACTTGTGTTAGTGTTGAAAAACCACTTTTCGCACTTGTGTTAGTGTTGAAAAACCACTTTTCGCACTTGTGTTAGTGTTGAAAAACCACTTTTCGCACTTGTGTTGGTGCAGGAAACCACTTTTGCACTTGTATTAGTGTGGAAAAATCACTTTTCGCACTTGTGATAGTGTTGAAAACCACTTTTCGCACTTGTGTTAGTGTTGAAAAACCACTTTTCGCACTTGTGTTGGTGCAGGAAACCACTTTTGCACTTGTATTAGTGTGGAAAAAACACTTTTTGCACTTGTGATAGTGTTGAAAAACCACTTTTCGCACTTGTGTTGGTGCAGGAAACCACTTTTGCACTTGTATTAGTGTGGAAAAAACACTTTTTGCACTTGTGATAGTGTTGAAAAACCACTTTTCGCACTTGTGTTAGTGTTGAAAAAACACTTTTCGCACTTGAGTTGGTGCAGGAAACCACTTTTGCACTTGTATCAGTGTGGAAAAACCACTTTTCACACTTCTGTTAGTGTTGAAAAACCACTTTTCGCACTTGTGTTGGTGCAGGAAACCACTTTTGCACTTGTATTAGTGTGGAAAAAACACTTTTTGCAATTGTGATAGTGTTGAAAAACCACTTTTCGCACTTGTGTTAGTGTTGAAAAACCACTTTTCGCACTTGTGTTAGTGTTGAAAAACCACTTTTCGCACTTGTGTTAGTGTTGAAAAACCACTTTTCGCACTTGTGTTGGTGCAGGAAACCACTTTTGCAATTGTATTAGTGTGGAAAAACCACTTTTCGCACTTGTGTTAGTGTTGAAAAACCACTTTTCGCACTTGTGTTAGTGTTGAAAACCACTTTTCGCACTTGTGTTGGTGCAGGAAACCAATTTTGCACTTGTATTAGTGTGGAAAAAACACTTTTTGCACTTGTGATAGTGTTGAAAAACCACTTTTCGCACTTGTGTTAGTGTTGAAAACCACTTTTCGCACTTGTGTTAGTGTTGAAAAACCACTTTTCGCACTTGTGTTGGTGCAGGAAACCACTTTTGCATTTGTATTAGTGTGGAAAAACCACTTTTCGCACTTGTGTTAGTGTTGAAAAACCACTTTTCTTGTGGTTTGTGTTAGTGTTAGTGTTGTGTTACCACTTTTGTTACTTGTGAAAAACCACTTTTCGCACTTGTGTTGGTGCAGGAAACCACTTTTGCACTTGTATTAGTGTGGAAAAAACACTTTTTTCACTTGTGATAGTGTTGAAAAACCACTTTTCGCACTTGTGTTAGTGTAGAAAAACCACTTTTCGCACTTGTGTTGGTGCAGGAAACCACTTTTGCGCTTGTATTAGTGTGGAAAACCCACTTTTCGCACTTGTGTTAGTGTTGAAAAACCACTTTTCGCACTTGTGTTAGTGTTGAAAACCACTTTTCGCACTTGTGTTAGTGTTGAAAAACCACTTTTCGCACTTCTGTTGGTGCAGGAAACCACTTTTGCACTTGTATTAGTGTGGAAAAAACACTTTTTGCACTTGTGATAGTGTTGAAAAACCACTTTCGCACTTGTGTTAGTGTTGAAAAACCACTTTTCGCACTTGTGTTAGTGTTGAAAAACCACTTTTCGCACTTGTGTTGGTGCAGGAAACCACTTTTCGCAGTTGTGTTAGTGTTGAAAAACCACTTTTCGCACTTGTGTTGGTGCAGGAAACCACTTTTCGCACTTGTGTTAGTGTTGAAAAACCACTTTTCGCACTTGTGTTGGTGCAGGAAACCACTTTTGCACTTGTATTAGTGTGGAAAAAACACTTTTTTCACTTGTGATAGTGTTGAAAAACCACTTTTCGCACTTGTGTTAGTGTTGAAAAACCACTTTTCGCACTTGTGTTGGTGCAGGAAACCACTTTTGCACTTGTATTAGTGTGGAAAAAACACTTTTTGCACTTGTGATAGTGTTGAAAAACCACTTTTCGCACTTGTGTTAGTGTTGAAAAACCACTTTTCGCACTTGTGTTAGTGTTGAAAAACCACTTTTCGCACTTGTGTTGGTGCAGGAAACCACTTTTGCACTTGTATTAGTGTGGAAAAAACACTTTTCGCACTTGTGTTAGTGTTGAAAAACCACTTTTCGCACTTGTGTTAGTGTTGAAAAACCACTTTTCGCACTTGTGTTAGTGTTGAAAAACCACTTTTCGCACTTGTGTTGGTGCAGGAAACCACTTTTGCACTTGTATTAGTGTGGGAAAAACACTTTTTTCACTTGTGATATTGTTGAAAAACCACTTTTCGCACTTGTGTTGGTGTTGAAAAACCACTTTTCGCACTTGTGTTCGTGCAGGAAACCACTTTTGCACTTGTATTAGTGTGGAAAACCCACTTTTCGCACTTGTGTTAGTGTTGAAAAACCACTTTTCGCACTTGTGTTAGTGTTGAAAAACCACTTTTCGCACTTGTGTTAGTGTTGAAAAACCACTTTTCGCACTTGTGTTGGTGCAGGAAACCACTTTTGCACTTGTATTAGTGTGGAAAAATCACTTTTCGCACTTGTGATAGTGTTGAAAAACCACTTTTCGCACTTGTGTTAGTGTTGAAAAACCACTTTTCGCACTTGTGTTGGTGCAGGAAACCACTTTTGCACTTGTATTAGTGTGGAAAAAACACTTTTTGCACTTGTGATAGTGTTGAAAAACCACTTTTTGCACTTGTGTTGGTGCAGGAAACCACTTTTGCACTTGTATTAGTGTGGAAAAAACACTTTTTGCACTTGTGATAGTGTTGAAAAACCACTTTTCGCACTTGTGTTAGTGTTGAAAAAACACTTTTCGCACTTGAGTTGGTGCAGGAAACCACTTTTGCACTTGTATCAGTGTGGAAAAACCACTTTTCACACTTGTGTTAGTGTTGAAAAACCACTTTTCGCACTTCTGTTAGTGTTGAAAAACCACTTTTCGCACTTGTGTTGGTGCAGGAAACCACTTTTGCACTTGTATTAGTGTGGAAAAAACACTTTTTGCAATTGTGATAGTGTTGAAAAACCACTTTTCGCACTTGTGTTAGTGTTGAAAAACCACTTTTCGCACTTGTGTTGGTGCAGGAAACCACTTTTGCACTTGTATTAGTGTGGAAAAACCACTTTTCGCACTTGTGTTAGTGTTGAAAAACCACTTTTCGCACTTGTGTTAGTGTTGAAAACCACTTTTCGCACTTGTGTTGGTGCAGGAAACCAATTTTGCACTTGTATTAGTGTGGAAAAAACACTTTTTGCACTTGTGATAGTGTTGAAAAACCACTTTTCGCACTTGTGTTAGTGTTGAAAACCACTTTTCGCACTTGTGTTAGTGTTGAAAAACCACTTTTCGCACTTGTGTTGGTGCAGGAAACCACTTTTGCATTTGTATTAGTGTGGAAAAACCACTTTTCGCACTTGTGTTAGTGTTGAAAAACCACTTTTCGCACTTGTGTTAGTGTTGAAAACCACTTTTTGCACTTGTGTTGTTGCAGGAAACCACTTTTGCACTTGTATTAGTGTTGAAAAACCACTTTTCGCACTTGTGTTAGTGTTGAAAAACCACTTTTCGCACTTCTGTTAGTGTTGAAAAACCACTTTTCGCACTTGTGTTGGTGCAGGAAACCACTTTTGCACTTGTATTAGTGTGGAAAAAACCACTTTTCGCACTTGTGTTAGTGTTGAAAAACCACTTTTCGCACTTGTGTTGGTGCAGGAAACCACTTTTGCACTAGTATTAGTGTGGAAAAAACACTTTTCGCACTTGTGTTAGTGTTGAAAAACCACTTTTCGCACTTGTGTTAGTGTTGAAAAGCACTTTTCGCACTTGTGTTAGTGATGAAAAACCACTTTTTGCACTTGTGTTGGTGCAGGAAACCACTTTTGCACTTGTATTAGTGTGGAAAAACCACTTTTCGCACTTGTGTTAGTGTTGAAAAACCACTTTTCGCACTTGTGTTGGTGCAGGAAACCACTTTTGCACTTGTATTAGTGTGGAAAAAACACTTTTTGCACTTGTGATAGTGTTGAAAAACCACTTTTCGCACTTGTGTTAGTGTTGAAAAACCACTTTTCGCACTTGTGTTAGTGTTGAAAAACCACTTCTCGCACTTGTGTTGGTGCAGGAAACCACTTTTGCACTTGTATTGGTGTGGAAAAACCACTTTTCGCACTTGTGATAGTGTTGAAAAACCACTTTTCGCACTTGTGTTGGTGCAGGAAACCACTTTTGCACTTGTATTAGTGTGGAAAAAACACTTTTTGCACTTGTGATAGTGTTGAAAAACCACTTTTCGCACTTGTGTTAGTGTGGAAAAACCACTTTTCGCACTTGTGTTGGTGCAGGAAACCACTTTTGCACTTATATTAGTGTGGAAAAAACACTTTTTGCACTTGTGATAGTGTTGAAAAACCACTTTTCGCACTTGTTTTAGTGTTGAAAAACCACTTTTCGCACTTGTGTTAGTGTTGAAAAACCACTTTTCGCACTTGTGTTGGTGCAGGAAACCACTTTTGCACTTGTATTAGTGTGGAAAAAACACTTTTCGCACTTGTGTTAGTGTTGAAAAACCACTTTTCGCACTTGTGTTAGTGTTGAAAAACCACTTTTCGCACTTGTGTTACTGTTGAAAAACCACTTTTCGCACTTGTGTTGGTGCAGGAAACCACTTTTGCACTTGTATTAGTGTGGAAAAACACTTTTTTCACTTGTGATAGTGTTGAAAAACCACTTTTCGCACTTGTGTTAGTGTAGAAAAACCACTTTTCGCACTTGTGTTGGTGCAGGAAACCACTTTTGCACTTGTATTAGTGTGGAAAACCCACTTTTCGCACTTGTGTTAGTGTTGAAAAACCACTTTTCGCACTTGTGTTAGTGTTGAAAAACCACTTTTCGCACTTGTGTTGGTGCAGGAAACCACTTTTGCACTTGTATTAGTGTGGAAAAAACACTTTTTGCACTTGTGATAGTGTTGAAAAACCACTTTCGCACTTGTGTTAGTGTTGAAAAACCACTTTTCGCACTTGTGTTAGTGTTGAAAAACCACTTTTCGCACTTGTGTTGGTGCAGGAAACCACTTTTCGCACTTGTGTTAGTGTTGAAAAAACACTTTTTTCACTTGTGATATTGTTGAAAAACCACTTTTTGCACCTGTGTTGGTGTTGAAAAACCACTTTTCGCACTTGTGTTGGTGCAGGAAACCACTTTTGCACTTGTATTAGTGTGGAAAACCCACTTTTCGCACTTGTGTTAGTGTTGAAAAACCACTTTTCGCACTTGTGTTAGTGTTGAAAAACCACTTTTCGCACTTGTGTTAGTGTTGAAAAACCACTTTTCGCACTTGTGTTGGTGCAGGAAACCACTTTTGCACTTGTATTAGTGTGGAAAAATCACTTTTCGCACTTGTGATAGTGTTGAAAAACCACTTTTCGCACTTGTGTTAGTGTTGAAAAACCACTTTTCGCACTTGTGTTGGTGCAGGAAACCACTTTTGCACTTGTATTAGTGTGGAAAAAACACTTTTTGCACTTGTGATAGTGTTGAAAAACCACTTTTCGCACTTGTGTTGGTGCAGGAAACCACTTTTGCACTTGTATTAGTGTGGAAAAAACACTTTTTGCACTTGTGATAGTGTTGAAAAACCACTTTTCGCACTTGTGTTAGTGTTGAAAAAACACTTTTCGCACTTGAGTTGGTGCAGGAAACCACTTTTGCACTTGTATCAGTGTGGAAAAACCACTTTTCACACTTCTGTTAGTGTTGAAAAACCACTTTTCGCACTTGTGTTGGTGCAGGAAACCACTTTTGCACTTGTATTAGTGTGGAAAAAACACTTTTTGCAATTGTGATAGTGTTGAAAAACCACTTTTCGCACTTGTGTTAGTGTTGAAAAACCACTTTTCGCACTTGTGTTAGTGTTGAAAAACCACTTTTCGCACTTGTGTTAGTGTTGAAAAACCACTTTTCGCACTTGTGTTGGTGCAGGAAACCACTTTTGCAATTGTATTAGTGTGGAAAAACCACTTTTCGCACTTGTGTTAGTGTTGAAAAACCACTTTTCGCACTTGTGTTAGTGTTGAAAACCACTTTTCGCACTTGTGTTGGTGCAGGAAACCAATTTTGCACTTGTATTAGTGTGGAAAAAACACTTTTTGCACTTGTGATAGTGTTGAAAAACCACTTTTCGCACTTGTGTTAGTGTTGAAAACCACTTTTCGCACTTGTGTTAGTGTTGAAAAACCACTTTTCGCACTTGTGTTGGTGCAGGAAACCACTTTTGCATTTGTATTAGTGTGGAAAAACCACTTTTCGCACTTGTGTTAGTGTTGAAAAACCACTTTTCTTGTGGTTTGTGTTAGTGTTAGTGTTGTGTTACCACTTTTGTTACTTGTGAAAAACCACTTTTCGCACTTGTGTTGGTGCAGGAAACCACTTTTGCACTTGTATTAGTGTGGAAAAAACACTTTTTTCACTTGTGATAGTGTTGAAAAACCACTTTTCGCACTTGTGTTAGTGTAGAAAAACCACTTTTCGCACTTGTGTTGGTGCAGGAAACCACTTTTGCGCTTGTATTAGTGTGGAAAACCCACTTTTCGCACTTGTGTTAGTGTTGAAAAACCACTTTTCGCACTTGTGTTAGTGTTGAAAACCACTTTTCGCACTTGTGTTAGTGTTGAAAAACCACTTTTCGCACTTCTGTTGGTGCAGGAAACCACTTTTGCACTTGTATTAGTGTGGAAAAAACACTTTTTGCACTTGTGATAGTGTTGAAAAACCACTTTCGCACTTGTGTTAGTGTTGAAAAACCACTTTTCGCACTTGTGTTAGTGTTGAAAAACCACTTTTCGCACTTGTGTTGGTGCAGGAAACCACTTTTCGCAGTTGTGTTAGTGTTGAAAAACCACTTTTCGCACTTGTGTTGGTGCAGGAAACCACTTTTCGCACTTGTGTTAGTGTTGAAAAACCACTTTTCGCACTTGTGTTGGTGCAGGAAACCACTTTTGCACTTGTATTAGTGTGGAAAAAACACTTTTTTCACTTGTGATAGTGTTGAAAAACCACTTTTCGCACTTGTGTTAGTGTTGAAAAACCACTTTTCGCACTTGTGTTGGTGCAGGAAACCACTTTTGCACTTGTATTAGTGTGGAAAAAACACTTTTTGCACTTGTGATAGTGTTGAAAAACCACTTTTCGCACTTGTGTTAGTGTTGAAAAACCACTTTTCGCACTTGTGTTAGTGTTGAAAAACCACTTTTCGCACTTGTGTTGGTGCAGGAAACCACTTTTGCACTTGTATTAGTGTGGAAAAAACACTTTTCGCACTTGTGTTAGTGTTGAAAAACCACTTTTCGCACTTGTGTTAGTGTTGAAAAACCACTTTTCGCACTTGTGTTAGTGTTGAAAAACCACTTTTCGCACTTGTGTTGGTGCAGGAAACCACTTTTGCACTTGTATTAGTGTGGAAAAAACACTTTTTTCACTTGTGATATTGTTGAAAAACCACTTTTCGCACTTGTGTTGGTGTTGAAAAACCACTTTTCGCACTTGTGTTCGTGCAGGAAACCACTTTTGCACTTGTATTAGTGTGGAAAACCCACTTTTCGCACTTGTGTTAGTGTTGAAAAACCACTTTTCGCACTTGTGTTAGTGTTGAAAAACCACTTTTCGCACTTGTGTTAGTGTTGAAAAACCACTTTTCGCACTTGTGTTGGTGCAGGAAACCACTTTTGCACTTGTATTAGTGTGGAAAAATCACTTTTCGCACTTGTGATAGTGTTGAAAAACCACTTTTCGCACTTGTGTTAGTGTTGAAAAACCACTTTTCGCACTTGTGTTGGTGCAGGAAACCACTTTTGCACTTGTATTAGTGTGGAAAAAACACTTTTTGCACTTGTGATAGTGTTGAAAAACCACTTTTTGCACTTGTGTTGGTGCAGGAAACCACTTTTGCACTTGTATTAGTGTGGAAAAAACACTTTTTGCACTTGTGATAGTGTTGAAAAACCACTTTTCGCACTTGTGTTAGTGTTGAAAAAACACTTTTCGCACTTGAGTTGGTGCAGGAAACCACTTTTGCACTTGTATCAGTGTGGAAAAACCACTTTTCACACTTGTGTTAGTGTTGAAAAACCACTTTTCGCACTTCTGTTAGTGTTGAAAAACCACTTTTCGCACTTGTGTTGGTGCAGGAAACCACTTTTGCACTTGTATTAGTGTGGAAAAAACACTTTTTGCAATTGTGATAGTGTTGAAAAACCACTTTTCGCACTTGTGTTAGTGTTGAAAAACCACTTTTCGCACTTGTGTTGGTGCAGGAAACCACTTTTGCACTTGTATTAGTGTGGAAAAACCACTTTTCGCACTTGTGTTAGTGTTGAAAAACCACTTTTCGCACTTGTGTTAGTGTTGAAAACCACTTTTCGCACTTGTGTTGGTGCAGGAAACCAATTTTGCACTTGTATTAGTGTGGAAAAAACACTTTTTGCACTTGTGATAGTGTTGAAAAACCACTTTTCGCACTTGTGTTAGTGTTGAAAACCACTTTTCGCACTTGTGTTAGTGTTGAAAAACCACTTTTCGCACTTGTGTTGGTGCAGGAAACCACTTTTGCATTTGTATTAGTGTGGAAAAACCACTTTTCGCACTTGTGTTAGTGTTGAAAAACCACTTTTCGCACTTGTGTTAGTGTTGAAAACCACTTTTTGCACTTGTGTTGTTGCAGGAAACCACTTTTGCACTTGTATTAGTGTTGAAAAACCACTTTTCGCACTTGTGTTAGTGTTGAAAAACCACTTTTCGCACTTCTGTTAGTGTTGAAAAACCACTTTTCGCACTTGTGTTGGTGCAGGAAACCACTTTTGCACTTGTATTAGTGTGGAAAAACCACTTTTCGCACTTGTGTTAGTGTTGAAAAACCACTTTTCACACTTGTGTTAGTGTTGAAAACCACTTTTCGCACTTGTGTTAGTGATGAAAAACCACTTTTTGCACTTGTGTTGGTGCACGAAACCACTTTTGCACTTGTATTAGTGTGGAAAACCACTTTTCGCACTTGTGTTAGTGTTGAAAAACCACTTTTCGCACTTGTGTTGGTGCAGGAAACCACTTTTGCACTTGTATTAGTGTGGAAAAAACACTTTTTGCACTTGTGATAGTGTTGAAAAACCACTTTTCGCACTTGTGTTAGTGTTGAAAAACCACTTTTCGCACTTGTGTTAGTGTTGAAAAACCACTTTTCGCACTTGTGTTGGTGCAGGAAACCACTTTTGCACTTGTATTGGTGTGGAAAAACCACTTTTCGCACTTGTGTTAGTGTTGAAAAACCACTTTTCGCACTTGTGTTAGTGTTGAAAAACCACTTTTCGCACTTGTGTTGGTGCAGGAAACCACTTTTGCACTTGTATTGGTGTGGAAAAACCACTTTTCGCACTTGTGTTAGTGTTGAAAAACCACTTTTCGCACTTGTGTCAGTGTTGAAAAACCACTTTTCGCACTTGTGTTAGTGTTGAAAAACCACTTTTCGCACTTGTGTTGGTGCAGGAAACCACTTTTGCACTTGTATTAGTGTGGAAAAAACACTTTTTGCACTTGTGATAGTGTTGAAAAACCACTTTTCGCACTTGTGTTAGTGTGGAAAAACCACTTTTCGCACTTGTGTTGGTGCAGGAAACCACTTTTGCACTTGTATTAGTGTGGAAAAAACACTTTTTGCACTTGTGATAGTGTTGAAAAACCACTTTTCGCACTTGTGTTAGTGTGGAAAAACCACTTTTCGCACTTGTGTTGGTGCAGGAAACCACTTTTGCACTTGTATTAGTGTGGAAAAAACACTTTTTGCACTTGTGATAGTGTTGAAAAACCACTTTTCGCACTTGTGTTAGTGTTGAAAAACCTCTTTTCGCACTTGTGTTGGTGCAGGAAACCACTTTTGCACTTGTATTAGTGTGGAAAAACCACTTTTCGCACTTGTGTTAGTGTTGAAAAACCACTTTTCGCACTTGTGTTAGTGTTGAAAAACCACTTTTCGCACTTGTGTTGGTGCAGGAAACCACTTTTGCACTTGTATTAGTGTGGAAAAAACACTTTTTGCACTTGTTGAAAAACCACTTTTCGCACTTGTGTTAGTGTTGAAAACCACTTTTCGCACTTGTGTTAGTGTTGAAAAACCACTTTTCGCACTTGTGTTGGTGCAGGAAACCACTTTTGCACTTGTATTAGTGTGGAAAAACCACTTTTCGCACTTGTGTTAGTGTTGAAAAACCACTTTTCGCACTTGTGTTAGTGTTGAAAAACCACTTTTCGCACTTGTGTTGGTGCAGGAAACCACTTTTGCACTTGTATTAGTGTGGAAAAAACACTTTTTGCACTTGTGATAGTGTTGAAAAACCACTTTTCGCACTTGTTTTAGTGTTGAAAAACCACTTTTCGCACTTGTGTTAGTGTTGAAAAACCACTTTTCGCACTTGTGTTGGTGCAGGAAACCACTTTTGCACTTGTATTAGTGTGGAAAAAACACTTTTCGCACTTGTGTTAGTGTTGAAAAACCACTTTTCGCACTTGTGTTAGTGTTGAAAAACCACTTTTCGCACTTGTGTTAGTGTTGAAAAACCACTTTTCGCACTTGTGTTGGTGCAGGAAGCCACTTTTGCACTTGTATTAGTGTGGAAAAAACACTTTTTTCACTTGTGATAATGTTGAAAAACCACTTTTCGCACTTGTGTTAGTGTAGAAAAACCACTTTTCGCACTTGTGTTGGTGCAGGAAACCACTTTTGCACTTGTATTAGTGTGGAAAACCCACTTTTCGCACTTGTGTTAGTGTTGAAAAACCACTTTTCGCACTTGTGTTAGTGTTGAAAAACCACTTTTCGCACTTGTGTTGGTGCAGGAAACCACTTTTGCACTTGTATTAGTGTGGAAAAAACACTTTTTGCACTTGTGATAGTGTTGAAAAACCACTTTCGCACCTGTGTTAGTGTTGAAAAACCACTTTTCGCACTTGTGTTAGTGTTGAAAAACCACTTTTCGCACTTGTGTTGGTGCAGGAAACCACTTTTCGCACTTGTGTTAGTGTTGAAAAACCACTTTTCGCACTTGTGTTGGTGCAGGAAACCACTTTTCGCACTTGTGTTAGTGTTGAAAAACCACTTTTCGCACTTGTGTTGGTGCAGGAAACCACTTTTGCACTTGTATTAGTGTGGAAAAAACACTTTTTTCACTTGTGATAGTGTTGAAAAACCACTTTTCGCACTTGTGTTGGTGCAGGAAACCACTTTTCGCACTTGTGTTAGTGTTGAAAAACCACTTTTCGCACTTGTGTTGGTGCAGGAAACCACTTTTCGCACTTGTGTTAGTGTTGAAAAACCACTTTTCGCACTTGTGTTGGTGCAGGAAACCACTTTTCGCACTTGTGTTAGTGTTGAAAAACCACTTTTCGCACTTGTGTTGGTGCAGGAAACCACTTTTGCACTTGTATTAGTGTGGAAAAAACACTTTTTTCACTTGTGATAGTGTTGAAAAACCACTTTTCGCACTTGTGTTGGTGCAGGAAACCACTTTTGCACTTGTATTAGTGTGGAAAAACCACTTTTCGCACTTGTGTTAGTGTTGAAAAACCACTTTTCGCACTTGTGTTAGTGTTGAAAACCACTTTTCGCACTTGTGTTGGTGCAGGAAACCAATTTTGCACTTGTATTAGTGTGGAAAAAACACTTTTTGCACTTGTGATAGTGTTGAAAAACCACTTTTCGCACTTGTGTTAGTGTTGAAAACCACTTTTCGCACTTGTGTTAGTGTTGAAAAACCACTTTTCGCACTTGTGTTGGTGCAGGAAACCACTTTTGCATTTGTATTAGTGTGGAAAAACCACTTTTCGCACTTGTGTTAGTGTTGAAAAACCACTTTTCGCACTTGTGTTAGTGTTGAAAACCACTTTTTGCACTTGTGTTGTTGCAGGAAACCACTTTTGCACTTGTATTAGTGTGGAAAAAACACTTTTCGCACTTGTGTTAGTGTTGAAAAACCACTTTTCGCACTTGTGTTAGTGTTGAAAAACCACTTTTCGCACTTGTGTTAGTGTTGAAAAACCACTTTTCGCACTTGTGTTGGTGCAGGAAACCACTTTTGCACTTGTATTAGTGTGGAAAAAACACTTTTTTCACTTGTGATAGTGTTGAAAAACCACTTTTCGCACTTGTGTTAGTGTAGAAAAACCACTTTTCGCACTTGTGTTGGTGCAGGAAACCACTTTTGCACTTGTATTAGTGTGGAAAACCCACTTTTCGCACTTGTGTTAGTGTTGAAAAACCACTTTTCGCACTTGTGTTAGTGTTGAAAACCACTTTTCGCACTTGTGTTAGTGTTGAAAAACCACTTTTCGCACTTGTGTTGGTGCAGGAAACCACTTTTGCACTTGTATTAGTGTGGAAAAAACACTTTTTGCACTTGTGATAGTGTTGAAAAACCACTTTCGCACTTGTGTTAGTGTTGAAAAACCACTTTTCGCACTTGTGTAAGTGTTGAAAAACCACTTTTCGCACTTGTGTTGGTGCAGGAAACCACTTTTCGCACTTGTGTTAGTGTTGAAAAACCACTTTTCGCACTTGTGTTGGTGCAGGAAACCACTTTTCGCACTTGTGTTAGTGTTGAAAAACCACTTTTCGCACTTGTGTTGGTGCAGGAAACCACTTTTGCACTTGTATTAGTGTGGAAAAAACACTTTTTTCACTTGTGATAGTGTTGAAAAACCACTTTTCGCACTTGTGTTAGTGTTGAAAAACCACTTTTCGCACTTGTGTTGGTGCAGGAAACCACTTTTGCACTTGTATTAGTGTGGAAAAAACACTTTTTGCACTTGTGATAGTGTTGAAAAACCACTTTTCGCACTTGTGTTAGTGTTGAAAAACCACTTTTCGCACTTGTGTTAGTGTTGAAAAACCACTTTTCGCACTTGTGTTGGTGCAGGAAACCACTTTTGCACTTGTATTAGTGTGGAAAAAACACTTTTCGCACTTGTGTTAGTGTTGAAAAACCACTTTTCGCACTTGTGTTAGTGTTGAAAAACCACTTTTCGCACTTGTGTTAGTGTTGAAAAACCACTTTTCGCACTTGTGTTGGTGCAGGAAACCACTTTTGCACTTGTATTAGTGTGGAAAAAACACTTTTTTCACTTGTGATATTGTTGAAAAACCACTTTTCGCACTTGTGTTGGTGTTGAAAAACCACTTTTCGCACTTGTGTTCGTGCAGGAAACCACTTTTGCACTTGTATTAGTGTGGAAAACCCACTTTTCGCACTTGTGTTAGTGTTGAAAAACCACTTTTCGCACTTGTGTTAGTGTTGAAAAACCACTTTTCGCACTTGTGTTAGTGTTGAAAAACCACTTTTCGCACTTGTGTTGGTGCACGAAACCACTTTTGCACTTGTATTAGTGTGGAAAAATCACTTTTCGCACTTGTGATAGTGTTGAAAAACCACTTTTCGCACTTGTGTTAGTGTTGAAAAACCACTTTTCGCACTTGTGTTGGTGCAGGAAACCACTTTTGCACTTGTATTAGTGTGGAAAAAACACTTTTTGCACTTGTGATAGTGTTGAAAAACCACTTTTCGCACTTGTGTTGGTGCAGGAAACCACTTTTGCACTTGTATTAGTGTGGAAAAAACACTTTTTGCACTTGTGATAGTGTTGAAAAACCACTTTTCGCACTTGTGTTAGTGTTGAAAAAACACTTTTCGCACTTGAGTTGGTGCAGGAAACCACTTTTGCACTTGTATCAGTGTGGAAAAACCACTTTTCACACTTGTGTTAGTGTTGAAAAACCACTTTTCGCACTTCTGTTAGTGTTGAAAAACCACTTTTCGCACTTGTGTTGGTGCAGGAAACCACTTTTGCACTTATATTAGTGTGGAAAAAACACTTTTTGCAATTGTGATAGTGTTGAAAAACCACTTTTCGCACTTGTGTTAGTGTTGAAAAACCACTTTTCGCACTTGTGTTGGTGCAGGAAACCACTTTTGCACTTGTATTAGTGTGGAAAAACCACTTTTCGCACTTGTGTTCGTGTTGAAAAACCACTTTTCGCACTTGTGTTAGTGTTGAAAACCACTTTTCGCACTTGTGTTGGTGCAGGAAACCAATTTTGCACTTGTATTAGTGTGGAAAAAACACTTTTTGCACTTGTGATAGTGTTGAAAAACCACTTTTCGCACTTGTGTTAGTGTTGAAAACCACTTTTCGCACTTGTGTTAGTGTTGAAAAACCACTTTTCGCACTTGTGTTGGTGCAGGAAACCACTTTTGCATTTGTATTAGTGTGGAAAAACCACTTTTCGCACTTGTGTTAGTGTTGAAAAACCACTTTTCGCACTTGTGTTAGTGTTGAAAACCACTTTTTGCACTTGTGTTGTTGCAGGAAACCACTTTTGCACTTGTATTAGTGTTGAAAAACCACTTTTCGCACTTGTGTTAGTGTTGAAAAACCACTTTTCGCACTTCTGTTAGTGTTGAAAAACCACTTTTCGCACTTGTGTTGGTGCAGGAAACCACTTTTGCACTTGTATTAGTGTGGAAAAACCACTTTTCGCACTTGTGTTAGTGTTGAAAAACCACTTTTCGCACTTGTGTTAGTGTTGAAAACCACTTTTCGCACTTGTGTTAGTGATGAAAAACCACTTTTTGCACTTGTGTTGGTGCACGAAACCACTTTTGCACTTGTATTAGTGTGGAAAAACCACTTTTCGCACTTGTGTTAGTGTTGAAAAACCACTTTTCGCACTTGTGTTGGTGCAGGAAACCACTTTTGCACTTGTATTAGTGTGGAAAAAACACTTTTTGCACTTGTGATAGTGTTGAAAAACCACTTTTCGCACTTGTGTTAGTGTTGAAAAACCACTTTTCGCACTTGTGTTAGTGTTGAAAAACCACTTTTCGCACTTGTGTTGGTGCAGGAAACCACTTTTGCACTTGTATTGGTGTGGAAAAACCACTTTTCGCACTTGTGTTAGTGTTGAAAAACCACTTTTCGCACTTGTGTTAGTGTTGAAAAACCACTTTTCGCACTTGTGTTGGTGCAGGAAACCACTTTTGCACTTGTATTGGTGTGGAAAAACCACTTTTCGCACTTGTGTTAGTGTTGAAAAACCACTTTTCGCACTTGTGTCAGTGTTGAAAAACCACTTTTCGCACTTGTGTTAGTGTTGAAAAACCACTTTTCGCACTTGTGTTGGTGCAGGAAACCACTTTTGCACTTGTATTAGTGTGGAAAAAACACTTTTTGCACTTGTGATAGTGTTGAAAAACCACTTTTCGCACTTGTGTTAGTGTGGAAAAACCACTTTTCGCACTTGTGTTGGTGCAGGAAACCACTTTTGCACTTGTATTAGTGTGGAAAAAACACTTTTTGCACTTGTGATAGTGTTGAAAAACCACTTTTCGCACTTGTGTTAGTGTGGAAAAACCACTTTTCGCACTTGTGTTGGTGCAGGAAACCACTTTTGCACTTGTATTAGTGTGGAAAAAACACTTTTTGCACTTGTGATAGTGTTGAAAAACCACTTTTCGCACTTGTGTTAGTGTTGAAAAACCTCTTTTCGCACTTGTGTTGGTGCAGGAAACCACTTTTGCACTTGTATTAGTGTGGAAAAACCACTTTTCGCACTTGTGTTAGTGTTGAAAAACCACTTTTCGCACTTGTGTTAGTGTTGAAAAACCACTTTTCGCACTTGTGTTGGTGCAGGAAACCACTTTTGCACTTGTATTAGTGTGGAAAAAACACTTTTTGCACTTGTTGAAAAACCACTTTTCGCACTTGTGTTAGTGTTGAAAACCACTTTTCGCACTTGTGTTAGTGTTGAAAAACCACTTTTCGCACTTGTGTTGGTGCAGGAAACCACTTTTGCACTTGTATTAGTGTGGAAAAACCACTTTTCGCACTTGTGTTAGTGTTGAAAAACCACTTTTCGCACTTGTGTTAGTGTTGAAAAACCACTTTTCGCACTTGTGTTGGTGCAGGAAACCACTTTTGCACTTGTATTAGTGTGGAAAAAACACTTTTTGCACTTGTGATAGTGTTGAAAAACCACTTTTCGCACTTGTTTTAGTGTTGAAAAACCACTTTTCGCACTTGTGTTAGTGTTGAAAAACCACTTTTCGCACTTGTGTTGGTGCAGGAAACCACTTTTGCACTTGTATTAGTGTGGAAAAAACACTTTTCGCACTTGTGTTAGTGTTGAAAAACCACTTTTCGCACTTGTGTTAGTGTTGAAAAACCACTTTTCGCACTTGTGTTAGTGTTGAAAAACCACTTTTCGCACTTGTGTTGGTGCAGGAAACCACTTTTGCACTTGTATTAGTGTGGAAAAAACACTTTTTTCACTTGTGATAATGTTGAAAAACCACTTTTCGCACTTGTGTTAGTGTAGAAAAACCACTTTTCGCACTTGTGTTGGTGCAGGAAACCACTTTTGCACTTGTATTAGTGTGGAAAACCCACTTTTCGCACTTGTGTTAGTGTTGAAAAACCACTTTTCGCACTTGTGTTAGTGTTGAAAAACCACTTTTCGCACTTGTGTTGGTGCAGGAAACCACTTTTGCACTTGTATTAGTGTGGAAAAAACACTTTTTGCACTTGTGATAGTGTTGAAAAACCACTTTCGCACCTGTGTTAGTGTTGAAAAACCACTTTTCGCACTTGTGTTAGTGTTGAAAAACCACTTTTCGCACTTGTGTTGGTGCAGGAAACCACTTTTCGCACTTGTGTTAGTGTTGAAAAACCACTTTTCGCACTTGTGTTGGTGCAGGAAACCACTTTTCGCACTTGTGTTAGTGTTGAAAAACCACTTTTCGCACTTGTGTTGGTGCAGGAAACCACTTTTGCACTTGTATTAGTGTGGAAAAAACACTTTTTTCACTTGTGATAGTGTTGAAAAACCACTTTTCGCACTTGTGTTGGTGCAGGAAACCACTTTTCGCACTTGTGTTAGTGTTGAAAAACCACTTTTCGCACTTGTGTTGGTGCAGGAAACCACTTTTCGCACTTGTGTTAGTGTTGAAAAACCACTTTTCGCACTTGTGTTGGTGCAGGAAACCACTTTTCGCACTTGTGTTAGTGTTGAAAAACCACTTTTCGCACTTGTGTTGGTGCAGGAAACCACTTTTGCACTTGTATTAGTGTGGAAAAAACACTTTTTTCACTTGTGATAGTGTTGAAAAACCACTTTTCGCACTTGTGTTGGTGCAGGAAACCACTTTTGCACTTGTATTAGTGTGGAAAAACCACTTTTCGCACTTGTGTTAGTGTTGAAAAACCACTTTTCGCACTTGTGTTAGTGTTGAAAACCACTTTTCGCACTTGTGTTGGTGCAGGAAACCAATTTTGCACTTGTATTAGTGTGGAAAAAACACTTTTTGCACTTGTGATAGTGTTGAAAAACCACTTTTCGCACTTGTGTTAGTGTTGAAAACCACTTTTCGCACTTGTGTTAGTGTTGAAAAACCACTTTTCGCACTTGTGTTGGTGCAGGAAACCACTTTTGCATTTGTATTAGTGTGGAAAAACCACTTTTCGCACTTGTGTTAGTGTTGAAAAACCACTTTTCGCACTTGTGTTAGTGTTGAAAACCACTTTTTGCACTTGTGTTGTTGCAGGAAACCACTTTTGCACTTGTATTAGTGTGGAAAAAACACTTTTCGCACTTGTGTTAGTGTTGAAAAACCACTTTTCGCACTTGTGTTAGTGTTGAAAAACCACTTTTCGCACTTGTGTTAGTGTTGAAAAACCACTTTTCGCACTTGTGTTGGTGCAGGAAACCACTTTTGCACTTGTATTAGTGTGGAAAAAACACTTTTTTCACTTGTGATAGTGTTGAAAAACCACTTTTCGCACTTGTGTTAGTGTAGAAAAACCACTTTTCGCACTTGTGTTGGTGCAGGAAACCACTTTTGCACTTGTATTAGTGTGGAAAACCCACTTTTCGCACTTGTGTTAGTGTTGAAAAACCACTTTTCGCACTTGTGTTAGTGTTGAAAACCACTTTTCGCACTTGTGTTAGTGTTGAAAAACCACTTTTCGCACTTCTGTTGGTGCAGGAAACCACTTTTGCACTTGTATTAGTGTGGAAAAAACACTTTTTGCACTTGTGATAGTGTTGAAAAACCACTTTCGCACTTGTGTTAGTGTTGAAAAACCACTTTTCGCACTTGTGTAAGTGTTGAAAAACCACTTTTCGCACTTGTGTTGGTGCAGGAAACCACTTTTCGCACTTGTGTTAGTGTTGAAAAACCACTTTTCGCACTTGTGTTGGTGCAGGAAACCACTTTTCGCACTTGTGTTAGTGTTGAAAAACCACTTTTCGCACTTGTGTTGGTGCAGGAAACCACTTTTGCACTTGTATTAGTGTGGAAAAAACACTTTTTTCACTTGTGATAGTGTTGAAAAACCACTTTTCGCACTTGTGTTAGTGTTGAAAAACCACTTTTCGCACTTGTGTTGGTGCAGGAAACCACTTTTGCACTTGTATTAGTGTGGAAAAAACACTTTTTGCACTTGTGATAGTGTTGAAAAACCACTTTTCGCACTTGTGTTAGTGTTGAAAAACCACTTTTCGCACTTGTGTTAGTGTTGAAAAACCACTTTTCGCACTTGTGTTGGTGCAGGAAACCACTTTTGCACTTGTATTAGTGTGGAAAAAACACTTTTCGCACTTGTGTTAGTGTTGAAAAACCACTTTTCGCACTTGTGTTAGTGTTGAAAAACCACTTTTCGCACTTGTGTTAGTGTTGAAAAACCACTTTTCGCACTTGTGTTGGTGCAGGAAACCACTTTTGCACTTGTATTAGTGTGGAAAAAACACTTTTTTCACTTGTGATATTGTTGAAAAACCACTTTTCGCACTTGTGTTGGTGTTGAAAAACCACTTTTCGCACTTGTGTTCGTGCAGGAAACCACTTTTGCACTTGTATTAGTGTGGAAAACCCACTTTTCGCACTTGTGTTAGTGTTGAAAAACCACTTTTCGCACTTGTGTTAGTGTTGAAAAACCACTTTTCGCACTTGTGTTAGTGTTGAAAAACCACTTTTCGCACTTGTGTTGGTGCACGAAACCACTTTTGCACTTGTATTAGTGTGGAAAAATCACTTTTCGCACTTGTGATAGTGTTGAAAAACCACTTTTCGCACTTGTGTTAGTGTTGAAAAACCACTTTTCGCACTTGTGTTGGTGCAGGAAACCACTTTTGCACTTGTATTAGTGTGGAAAAAACACTTTTTGCACTTGTGATAGTGTTGAAAAACCACTTTTCGCACTTGTGTTGGTGCAGGAAACCACTTTTGCACTTGTATTAGTGTGGAAAAAACACTTTTTGCACTTGTGATAGTGTTGAAAAACCACTTTTCGCACTTGTGTTAGTGTTGAAAAAACACTTTTCGCACTTGAGTTGGTGCAGGAAACCACTTTTGCACTTGTATCAGTGTGGAAAAACCGCTTTTCACACTTGTGTTAGTGTTGAAAAACCACTTTTCGCACTTCTGTTAGTGTTGAAAAACCACTTTTCGCACTTGTGTTGGTGCAGGAAACCACTTTTGCACTTGTATTAGTGTGGAAAAAACACTTTTTGCAATTGTGATAGTGTTGAAAAACCACTTTTCGCACTTGTGTTAGTGTTGAAAAACCACTTTTCGCACTTGTGTTGGTGCAGGAAACCACTTTTGCACTTGTATTAGTGTGGAAAAACCACTTTTCGCACTTGTGTTCGTGTTGAAAAACCACTTTTCGCACTTGTGTTAGTGTTGAAAACCACTTTTCGCACTTGTGTTGGTGCAGGAAACCAATTTTGCACTTGTATTAGTGTGGAAAAAACACTTTTTGCACTTGTGATAGTGTTGAAAAACCACTTTTCGCACTTGTGTTAGTGTTGAAAACCACTTTTCGCACTTGTGTTAGTGTTGAAAAACCACTTTTCGCACTTGTGTTGGTGCAGGAAACCACTTTTGCATTTGTATTAGTGTGGAAAAACCACTTTTCGCACTTGTGTTAGTGTTGAAAAACCACTTTTCGCACTTGTGTTAGTGTTGAAAACCACTTTTTGCACTTGTGTTGTTGCAGGAAACCACTTTTGCACTTGTATTAGTGTGGAAAAAACACTTTTTGCACTTGTGATAGTGTTGAAAAACCACTTTTCGCACTTGTGTTAGTGTTGAAAAACCACTTTTCGCACTTCTGTTAGTGTTGAAAAACCACTTTTCGCACTTGTGTTGGTGCAGGAAACCACTTTTGCACTTGTATTAGTGTGGAAAAACCACTTTTCGCACTTGTGTTAGTGTTGAAAAACCACTTTTCGCACTTGTGTTAGTGTTGAAAACCACTTTTCGCACTTGTGTTAGTGATGAAAAACCACTTTTTGCACTTGTGTTGGTGCAGGAAACCACTTTTGCACTTGTATTAGTGTGGAAAAACCACTTTTCGCACTTGTGTTAGTGTTGAAAAACCACTTTTCGCACTTGTGTTGGTGCAGGAAACCACTTTTGCACTTGTATTAGTGTGGAAAAAACACTTTTTGCACTTGTGATAGTGTTGAAAAACCACTTTTCGCACTTGTGTTAGTGTTGAAAAACCACTTTTCGCACTTGTGTTAGTGTTGAAAAACCACTTTTCGCACTTGTGTTGGTGCAGGAAACCACTTTTGCACTTGTATTGGTGTGGAAAAACCACTTTTCGCACTTGTATTAGTGTTGAAAAACCACTTTTCGCACTTGTGTTAGTGTTGAAAAACCACTTTTCGCACTTGTGTTGGTGCAGGAAACCACTTTTGCACTTGTATTGGTGTGGAAAAACCACTTTTCGCACTTGTGTTAGTGTTGAAAAACCACTTTTCGCACTTGTGTCAGTGTTGAAAAACCACTTTTCGCACTTGTGTTAGTGTTGAAAAACCACTTTTCGCACTTGTGTTGGTGCAGGAAACCACTTTTGCACTTGTATTAGTGTGGAAAAAACACTTTTTGCACTTGTGATAGTGTTGA
Source organism: Myxine glutinosa (assembly GCF_964187855.1). Classification (NCBI taxonomy): domain Eukaryota; kingdom Metazoa; phylum Chordata; class Myxini; order Myxiniformes; family Myxinidae; genus Myxine; species Myxine glutinosa. The sequence continues at coordinate 115,885,311 of NC_136269.1, read as the reverse complement.
AAAACCACTTTTCGCACTTGTGTTAGTGTGGAAAAACCACTTTTCGCACTTGTGTTGGTGCAGGAAACCACTTTTGCACTTGTATTAGTGTGGAAAAAACACTTTTTGCACTTGTGATAGTGTTGAAAAACCACTTTTCGCACTTGTGTTAGTGTGGAAAAACCACTTTTCGCACTTGTGTTGGTGCAGGAAACCACTTTTGCACTTGTATTAGTGTGGAAAAAACACTTTTTGCACTTGTGATAGTGTTGAAAAACCACTTTTCGCACTTGTGTTAGTGTTGAAAAACCACTTTTCGCACTTGTGTTGGTGCAGGAAACCACTTTTGCACTTGTATTAGTGTGGAAAAACCACTTTTCGCACTTGTGTTAGTGTTGAAAAACCACTTTTCGCACTTGTGTTAGTGTTGAAAAACCACTTTTCGCACTTGTGTTGGTGCAGGAAACCACTTTTGCACTTGTATTAGTGTGGAAAAAACACTTTTTGCACTTGTTGAAAAACCACTTTTCGCACTTGTGTTAGTGTTGAAAACCACTTTTCGCACTTGTGTTAGTGTTGAAAAACCACTTTTCGCACTTGTGTTGGTGCAGGAAACCACTTTTGCACTTGTATTAGTGTGGAAAACCCACTTTTCGCACTTGTGTTAGTGTTGAAAAACCACTTTTCGCACTTGTGTTAGTGTTGAAAACCACTTTTCGCACTTGTGTTAGTGTTGAAAAACCACTTTTCGCACTTGTGTTGGTGCAGGAAACCACTTTTGCACTTGTATTAGTGTGGAAAAACACTTTTGCACTTGTGATAGTGTTTGAAACCACTTTCGCACTTGTGTTAGTGTTGAAAAACCACTTTTCGCACTTCCTGTTAGTGTTGCAAAACCACTTTTCGCACTTGTGTTGGTGCAGGAAAACACTTTTCGCACTTGTGTTAGTGTGAAAAACCACTTTCGCACTTGTGTTGGGTGCAGGAAACCACTTTTCGCACTTGTGTTAGTGTTGAAAAACACTTTTCGCACTTGTGTTGGTGCAGGAAACCACTTTTTGCACTTGTATTAGTGTGGAAAAACACTTTTTTCACTTACTTGTGATAGTGTTGAAAAACCACTTTTCGCACTTGTGTTAGTGTTGAAAAACCACTTTTCGCACTTGTGTTGGTGCAGGAAACCACTTTTGCACTTGTATTAGTGTGGAAAAAACACTTTTTGCACTTGTGATAGTGTTGAAAAACCACTTTTCGCACTTGTGTTAGTGTTGAAAAACCACTTTTCGCACTTGTGTTAGTGTTGAAAAACCACTTTTCGCACTTGTGTTGGTGCAGGAAACCACTTTTGCACTTGTATTAGTGTGGAAAAAACACTTTTCGCACTTGTGTTAGTGTTGAAAAACCACTTTTCGCACTTGTGTTAGTGTTGAAAAACCACTTTTCGCACTTGTGTTAGTGTTGAAAAACCACTTTTCGCACTTGTGTTGGTGCAGGAAACCACTTTTGCACTTGTATTAGTGTGGAAAAAACACTTTTTTCACTTGTGATATTGTTGAAAAACCACTTTTCGCACTTGTGTTGGTGTTGAAAAACCACTTTTCGCACTTGTGTTCGTGCAGGAAACCACTTTTGCACTTGTATTAGTGTGGAAAACCCACTTTTCGCACTTGTGTTAGTGTTGAAAAACCACTTTTCGCACTTGTGTTAGTGTTGAAAAACCACTTTTCGCACTTGTGTTCGTGTTGAAAAACCACTTTTCGCACTTGTGTTGGTGCACGAAACCACTTTTGCACTTGTATTAGTGTGGAAAAATCACTTTTCGCACTTGTGATAGTGTTGAAAAACCACTTTTCGCACTTGTGTTAGTGTTGAAAAACCACTTTTCGCACTTGTGTTGGTGCAGGAAACCACTTTTGCACTTGTATTAGTGTGGAAAAAACACTTTTTGCACTTGTGATAGTGTTGAAAAACCACTTTTCGCACTTGTGTTGGTGCAGGAAACCACTTTTGCACTTGTATTAGTGTGGAAAAAACACTTTTTGCACTTGTGATAGTGTTGAAAAACCACTTTTCGCACTTGTGTTAGTGTTGAAAAAACACTTTTCGCACTTGAGTTGGTGCAGGAAACCACTTTTGCACTTGTATCAGTGTGGAAAAACCACTTTTCACACTTGTGTTAGTGTTGAAAAACCACTTTTCGCACTTCTGTTAGTGTTGAAAAACCACTTTTCGCACTTGTGTTGGTGCAGGAAACCACTTTTGCACTTGTATTAGTGTGGAAAAAAACACTTTTTGCAATTGTGATAGTGTTGAAAAACCACTTTTCGCACTTGTGTTAGTGTTGAAAAACCACTTTTCGCACTTGTGTTGGTGCAGGAAACCACTTTTGCACTTGTATTAGTGTGGAAAAACCACTTTTCGCACTTGTGTTCGTGTTGAAAAACCACTTTTCGCACTTGTGTTAGTGTTGAAAACCACTTTTCGCACTTGTGTTGGTGCAGGAAACCAATTTTGCACTTGTATTAGTGTGGAAAAAACACTTTTTGCACTTGTGATAGTGTTGAAAAACCACTTTTCGCACTTGTGTTAGTGTTGAAAACCACTTTTCGCACTTGTGTTAGTGTTGAAAAACCACTTTTCGCACTTGTGTTGGTGCAGGAAACCACTTTTGCATTTGTATTAGTGTGGAAAAACCACTTTTCGCACTTGTGTTAGTGTTGAAAAACCACTTTTCGCACTTGTGTTAGTGTTGAAAACCACTTTTTGCACTTGTGTTGTTGCAGGAAACCACTTTTGCACTTGTATTAGTGTGGAAAAAACACTTTTTGCACTTGTGATAGTGTTGAAAAACCACTTTTCGCACTTGTGTTAGTGTTGAAAAACCACTTTTCGCACTTCTGTTAGTGTTGAAAAACCACTTTTCGCACTTGTGTTGGTGCAGGAAACCACTTTTGCACTTGTATTAGTGTGGAAAAACCACTTTTCGCACTTGTGTTAGTGTTGAAAAACCACTTTTCGCACTTGTGTTAGTGTTGAAAACCACTTTTCGCACTTGTGTTAGTGATGAAAAACCACTTTTTGCACTTGTGTTGGTGCAGGAAACCACTTTTGCACTTGTATTAGTGTGGAAAAACCACTTTTCGCACTTGTGTTAGTGTTGAAAAACCACTTTTCGCACTTGTGTTGGTGCAGGAAACCACTTTTGCACTTGTATTAGTGTGGAAAAAACACTTTTTGCACTTGTGATAGTGTTGAAAAACCACTTTTCGCACTTGTGTTAGTGTTGAAAAACCACTTTTCGCACTTGTGTTAGTGTTGAAAAACCACTTTTCGCACTTGTGTTGGTGCAGGAAACCACTTTTGCACTTGTATTGGTGTGGAAAAACCACTTTTCGCACTTGTATTAGTGTTGAAAAACCACTTTTCGCACTTGTGTTAGTGTTGAAAAACCACTTTTCGCACTTGTGTTGGTGCAGGAAACCACTTTTGCACTTGTATTGGTGTGGAAAAACCACTTTTCGCACTTGTGTTAGTGTTGAAAAACCACTTTTCGCACTTGTGTCAGTGTTGAAAAACCACTTTTCGCACTTGTGTTAGTGTTGAAAAACCACTTTTCGCACTTGTGTTGGTGCAGGAAACCACTTTTGCACTTGTATTAGTGTGGAAAAAACACTTTTTGCACTTGTGATAGTGTTGAAAAACCACTTTTCGCACTTGTGTTAGTGTGGAAAAACCACTTTTCGCACTTGTGTTGGTGCAGGAAACCACTTTTGCACTTGTATTAGTGTGGAAAAAACACTTTTTGCACTTGTGATAGTGTTGAAAAACCACTTTTCGCACTTGTGTTAGTGTGGAAAAACCACTTTTCGCACTTGTGTTGGTGCAGGAAACCACTTTTGCACTTGTATTAGTGTGGAAAAAACACTTTTTGCACTTGTGATAGTGTTGAAAAACCACTTTTCGCACTTGTGTTAGTGTTGAAAAACCACTTTTCGCACTTGTGTTGGTGCAGGAAACCACTTTTGCACTTGTATTAGTGTGGAAAAAACCACTTTTCGCACTTGTGTTAGTGTTGAAAAACCACTTTTCGCACTTGTGTTAGTGTTGAAAAACCACTTTTCGCACTTGTGTTGGGCAGGAAACCACTTTTGCACTTGTATTAGTGTGGAAAAAACACTTTTTGCACTTGTTGAAAAACCACTTTTCGCACTTGTGTTAGTGTTGAAAACCACTTTTCGCACTTGTGTTAGTGTTGAAAAACCACTTTTCGCACTTGTGTTGGTGCAGGAAACCACTTTTGCACTTGTATTAGTGTGGAAAAACCACTTTTCGCACTTGTGTTAGTGTTGAAAAACCACTTTTCGCACTTGTGTTAGTGTTGAAAAACCACTTTTCGCACTTGTGTTGGTGCAGGAAACCACTTTTGCACTTGTATTAGTGTGGAAGAAACACTTTTTGCACTTGTGATAGTGTTGAAAAACCACTTTTCGCACTTGTTTTAGTGTTGAAAAACCACTTTTCGCACTTGTGTTAGTGTTGAAAAACCACTTTTCGCACTTGTGTTGGTGCAGGAAACCACTTTTGCACTTGTATTAGTGTGGAAAAAACACTTTTCGCACTTGTGTTAGTGTTGAAAAACCACTTTTCGCACTTGTGTTAGTGTTGAAAAACCACTTTTCGCACTTGTGTTAGTGTAGAAAAACCACTTTTCGCACTTGTGTTAGTGTAGAAAAACCACTTTTCGCACTTGTGTTGGTGCAGGAAACCACTTTTGCACTTGTATTAGTGTGGAAAACCCACTTTTCGCACTTGTGTTAGTGTTGAAAAACCACTTTTCGCACTTGTGTTAGTGTTGAAAAACCACTTTTCGCACTTGTGTTGGTGCAGGAAACCACTTTTGCACTTGTATTAGTGTGGAAAAAACACTTTTTGCACTTGTGATAGTGTTGAAAAACCACTTTCGCACTTGTGTTAGTGTTGAAAAACCACTTTTCGCACTTGTGTTAGTGTTGAAAAACCACTTTTCGCACTTGTGTTGGTGCAGGAAACCACTTTTCGCACTTGTGTTAGTGTTGAAAAACCACTTTTCGCACTTGTGTTGGTGCAGGAAACCACTTTTCGCACTTGTGTTAGTGTTGAAAAACCATTTTCGCACTTGTGTTGGTGCAGGAAACCACTTTTGCACTTGTATTAGTGTGGAAAAAAACACTTTTTTCACTTGTGATAGTGTTGAAAAACCACTTTTCGCACTTGTGTTAGTGTTGAAAAACCACTTTTCGCACTTGTGTTGGTGCAGGAAACCACTTTTGCACTTGTATTAGTGTGGAAAAAACACTTTTTGCACTTGTGATAGTGTTGAAAAACCACTTTTCGCACTTGTGTTAGTGTTGAAAAACCACTTTTCGCACTTGTGTTAGTGTTGAAAAACCACTTTTCGCACTTGTGTTGGTGCAGGAAACCACTTTTGCACTTGTATTAGTGTGGAAAAAACACTTTTCGCACTTGTGTTAGTGTTGAAAAACCACTTTTCGCACTTGTGTTAGTGTTGAAAAACCACTTTTCGCACTTGTGTTAGTGTTGAAAAACCACTTTTCGCACTTGTGTTGGTGCAGGAAACCACTTTTGCACTTGTATTAGTGTGGAAAAACCACTTTTCGCACTTGTGTTAGTGTTGAAAAACCACTTTTCGCACTTGTGTTAGTGTTGAAAAACCACTTTTCGCACTTGTGTTGGTGCAGGAAACCACTTTTGCACTTGTATTAGTGTGGAAAAACACTTTTTGCACTTGTTGAAAAACCACTTTTCGCACTTGTGTTAGTGTTGAAAACCACTTTTCGCACTTGTGTTAGTGTTGAAAAACCACTTTTCGCACTTGTGTTGGTGCAGGAAACCACTTTTGCACTTGTATTAGTGTGGAAAAACCACTTTTCGCACTTGTGTTAGTGTTGAAAAACCACTTTTCGCACTTGTGTTAGTGTTGAAAAACCACTTTTCGCACTTGTGTTGGTGCAGGAAACCACTTTTGCACTTGTATTAGTGTGGAAGAAACACTTTTTGCACTTGTGATAGTGTTGAAAAACCACTTTTCGCACTTGTTTTAGTGTTGAAAAACCACTTTTCGCACTTGTGTTAGTGTTGAAAAACCACTTTTCGCACTTGTGTTGGTGCAGGAAACCACTTTTGCACTTGTATTAGTGTGGAAAAAACACTTTTCGCACTTGTGTTAGTGTTGAAAAACCACTTTTCGCACTTGTGTTAGTGTTGAAAAACCACTTTTCGCACTTGTGTTAGTGTAGAAAAACCACTTTTCGCACTTGTGTTAGTGTAGAAAAACCACTTTTCGCACTTGTGTTGGTGCAGGAAACCACTTTTGCACTTGTATTAGTGTGGAAAACCCACTTTTCGCACTTGTGTTAGTGTTGAAAAACCACTTTTCGCACTTGTGTTAGTGTTGAAAAACCACTTTTCGCACTTGTGTTGGTGCAGGAAACCACTTTTGCACTTGTATTAGTGTGGAAAAAACACTTTTTGCACTTGTGATAGTGTTGAAAAACCACTTTCGCACTTGTGTTAGTGTTGAAAAACCACTTTTCGCACTTGTGTTAGTGTTGAAAAACCACTTTTCGCACTTGTGTTGGTGCAGGAAACCACTTTTCGCACTTGTGTTAGTGTTGAAAAACCACTTTTCGCACTTGTGTTGGTGCAGGAAACCACTTTTCGCACTTGTGTTAGTGTTGAAAAACCATTTTCGCACTTGTGTTGGTGCAGGAAACCACTTTTGCACTTGTATTAGTGTGGAAAAAACACTTTTTTCACTTGTGATAGTGTTGAAAAACCACTTTTCGCACTTGTGTTAGTGTTGAAAAACCACTTTTCGCACTTGTGTTGGTGCAGGAAACCACTTTTGCACTTGTATTAGTGTGGAAAAAACACTTTTTGCACTTGTGATAGTGTTGAAAAACCACTTTTCGCACTTGTGTTAGTGTTGAAAAACCACTTTTCGCACTTGTGTTAGTGTTGAAAAACCACTTTTCGCACTTGTGTTGGTGCAGGAAACCACTTTTGCACTTGTATTAGTGTGGAAAAAACACTTTTCGCACTTGTGTTAGTGTTGAAAAACCACTTTTCGCACTTGTGTTAGTGTTGAAAAACCACTTTTCGCACTTGTGTTAGTGTTGAAAAACCACTTTTCGCACTTGTGTTGGTGCAGGAAACCACTTTTGCACTTGTATTAGTGTGGAAAAACCACTTTTCGCACTTGTGTTAGTGTTGAAAAACCACTTTTCGCACTTGTGTTAGTGTTGAAAAACCACTTTTCGCACTTGTGTTGGTGCAGGAAACCACTTTTGCACTTGTATTAGTGTGGAAAAAACACTTTTTGCACTTGTGATAGTGTTGAAAAACCACTTTTCGCACTTGTTTTAGTGTTGAAAAACCACTTTTCGCACTTGTGTTAGTGTTGAAAAACCACTTTTCGCACTTGTGTTGGTGCAGGAAACCACTTTTGCACTTGTATTAGTGTGGAAAAAACACTTTTCGCACTTGTGTTAGTGTTGAAAAACCACTTTTCGCACTTGTGTTAGTGTTGAAAAACCACTTTTCGCACTTGTGTTAGTGTTGAAAAACCACTTTTCGCACTTGTGTTGGTGCAGGAAACCACTTTTGCACTTGTATTAGTGTGGAAAAAACACTTTTTTCACTTGTGATAGTGTTGAAAAACCACTTTTCGCACTTGTGTTAGTGTAGAAAAACCACTTTTCGCACTTGTGTTGGTGCAGGAAACCACTTTTGCACTTGTATTAGTGTGGAAAACCCACTTTTCGCACTTGTGTTAGTGTTGAAAAACCACTTTTCGCACTTGTGTTAGTGTTGAAAAACCACTTTTCGCACTTGTGTTGGTGCAGGAAACCACTTTTGCACTTGTATTAGTGTGGAAAAAACACTTTTTGCACTTGTGATAGTGTTGAAAAACCACTTTCGCACTTGTGTTAGTGTTGAAAAACCACTTTTCGCACTTGTGTTAGTGTTGAAAAACCACTTTTCGCACTTGTGTTGGTGCAGGAAACCACTTTTCGCACTTGTGTTGGTGTTGAAAAACCACTTTTCGCACTTGTGTTCGTGCAGGAAACCACTTTTGCACTTGTATTAGTGTGGAAAACCCACTTTTCGCACTTGTGTTAGTGTTGAAAAACCACTTTTCGCACTTGTGTTAGTGTTGAAAAACCACTTTTCGCACTTGTGTTAGTGTTGAAAAACCACTTTTCGCACTTGTGTTGGTGCACGAAACCACTTTTGCACTTGTATTAGTGTGGAAAAATCACTTTTCGCACTTGTGATAGTGTTGAAAAACCACTTTTCGCACTTGTGTTAGTGTTGAAAAACCACTTTTCGCACTTGTGTTGGTGCAGGAAACCACTTTTGCACTTGTATTAGTGTGGAAAAAACACTTTTTGCACTTGTGATAGTGTTGAAAAACCACTTTTCGCACTTGTGTTGGTGCAGGAAACCACTTTTGCACTTGTATTAGTGTGGAAAAAACACTTTTTGCACTTGTGATAGTGTTGAAAAACCACTTTTCGCACTTGTGTTAGTGTTGAAAAAACACTTTTCGCACTTGAGTTGGTGCAGGAAACCACTTTTGCACTTGTATCAGTGTGGAAAAACCACTTTTCACACTTGTGTTAGTGTTGAAAAACCACTTTTCGCACTTCTGTTAGTGTTGAAAAACCACTTTTCGCACTTGTGTTGGTGCAGGAAACCACTTTTGCACTTGTATTAGTGTGGAAAAAACACTTTTTGCAATTGTGATAGTGTTGAAAAACCACTTTTCGCACTTGTGTTAGTGTTGAAAAACCACTTTTCGCACTTGTGTTGGTGCAGGAAACCACTTTTGCACTTGTATTAGTGTGGAAAAACCACTTTTCGCACTTGTGTTCGTGTTGAAAAACCACTTTTCGCACTTGTGTTAGTGTTGAAAACCACTTTTCGCACTTGTGTTGGTGCAGGAAACCAATTTTGCACTTGTATTAGTGTGGAAAAAACACTTTTTGCACTTGTGATAGTGTTGAAAAACCACTTTTCGCACTTGTGTTAGTGTTGAAAACCACTTTTCGCACTTGTGTTAGTGTTGAAAAACCACTTTTCGCACTTGTGTTGGTGCAGGAAACCACTTTTGCATTTGTATTAGTGTGGAAAAACCACTTTTCGCACTTGTGTTAGTGTTGAAAAACCACTTTTCGCACTTGTGTTAGTGTTGAAAACCACTTTTTGCACTTGTGTTGTTGCAGGAAACCACTTTTGCACTTGTATTAGTGTGGAAAAAACACTTTTTGCACTTGTGATAGTGTTGAAAAACCACTTTTCGCACTTGTGTTAGTGTTGAAAAACCACTTTTCGCACTTCTGTTAGTGTTGAAAAACCACTTTTCGCACTTGTGTTGGTGCAGGAAACCACTTTTGCACTTGTATTAGTGTGGAAAAACCACTTTTCGCACTTGTGTTAGTGTTGAAAAACCACTTTTCGCACTTGTGTTAGTGTTGAAAACCACTTTTCGCACTTGTGTTAGTGATGAAAAACCACTTTTTGCACTTGTGTTGGTGCAGGAAACCACTTTTGCACTTGTATTAGTGTGGAAAAACCACTTTTCGCACTTGTGTTAGTGTTGAAAAACCACTTTTCGCACTTGTGTTGGTGCAGGAAACCACTTTTGCACTTGTATTAGTGTGGAAAAAACACTTTTTGCACTTGTGATAGTGTTGAAAAACCACTTTTCGCACTTGTGTTAGTGTTGAAAAACCACTTTTCGCACTTGTGTTAGTGTTGAAAAACCACTTTTCGCACTTGTGTTGGTGCAGGAAACCACTTTTGCACTTGTATTGGTGTGGAAAAACCACTTTTCGCACTTGTATTAGTGTTGAAAAACCACTTTTCGCACTTGTGTTAGTGTTGAAAAACCACTTTTCGCACTTGTGTTGGTGCAGGAAACCACTTTTGCACTTGTATTGGTGTGGAAAAACCACTTTTCGCACTTGTGTTAGTGTTGAAAAACCACTTTTCGCACTTGTGTCAGTGTTGAAAAACCACTTTTCGCACTTGTGTTAGTGTTGAAAAACCACTTTTCGCACTTGTGTTGGTGCAGGAAACCACTTTTGCACTTGTATTAGTGTGGAAAAAACACTTTTTGCACTTGTGATAGTGTTGAAAAACCACTTTTCGCACTTGTGTTAGTGTGGAAAAACCACTTTTCGCACTTGTGTTGGTGCAGGAAACCACTTTTGCACTTGTATTAGTGTGGAAAAAACACTTTTTGCACTTGTGATAGTGTTGAAAAACCACTTTTCGCACTTGTGTTAGTGTGGAAAAACCACTTTTCGCACTTGTGTTGGTGCAGGAAACCACTTTTGCACTTGTATTAGTGTGGAAAAAACACTTTTTGCACTTGTGATAGTGTTGAAAAACCACTTTTCGCACTTGTGTTAGTGTTGAAAAACCACTTTTCGCACTTGTGTTGGTGCAGGAAACCACTTTTGCACTTGTATTAGTGTGGAAAAACCACTTTTCGCACTTGTGTTAGTGTTGAAAAACCACTTTTCGCACTTGTGTTAGTGTTGAAAAACCACTTTTCGCACTTGTGTTGGTGCAGGAAACCACTTTTGCACTTGTATTAGTGTGGAAAAAACACTTTTTGCACTTGTTGAAAAACCACTTTTCGCACTTGTGTTAGTGTTGAAAACCACTTTTCGCACTTGTGTTAGTGTTGAAAAAACACTTTTCGCACTTGTGTTGGTGCAGGAAACCACTTTTGCACTTGTATTAGTGTGGAAAAACCACTTTTCGCACTTGTGTTAGTGTTGAAAAACCACTTTTCGCACTTGTGTTAGTGTTGAAAAACCACTTTTCGCACTTGTGTTGGTGCAGGAAACCACTTTTGCACTTGTATTAGTGTGGAAAAAACACTTTTTGCACTTGTGATAGTGTTGAAAAACCACTTTTCGCACTTGTTTTAGTGTTGAAAAACCACTTTTCGCACTTGTGTTAGTGTTGAAAAACCACTTTTCGCACTTGTGTTGGTGCAGGAAACCACTTTTGCACTTGTATTAGTGTGGAAAAAACACTTTTCGCACTTGTGTTAGTGTTGAAAAACCACTTTTCGCACTTGTGTTAGTGTTGAAAAACCACTTTTCGCACTTGTGTTAGTGTAGAAAAACCACTTTTCGCACTTGTGTTAGTGTAGAAAAACCACTTTTCGCACTTGTGTTGGTGCAGGAAACCACTTTTGCACTTGTATTAGTGTGGAAAACCCACTTTTCGCACTTGTGTTAGTGTTGAAAAACCACTTTTCGCACTTGTGTTAGTGTTGAAAAACCACTTTTCGCACTTGTGTTGGTGCAGGAAACCACTTTTGCACTTGTATTAGTGTGGAAAAAACACTTTTTGCACTTGTGATAGTGTTGAAAAACCACTTTCGCACTTGTGTTAGTGTTGAAAAACCACTTTTCGCACTTGTGTTAGTGTTGAAAAACCACTTTTCGCACTTGTGTTGGTGCAGGAAACCACTTTTCGCACTTGTGTTAGTGTTGAAAAACCACTTTTCGCACTTGTGTTGGTGCAGGAAACCACTTTTCGCACTTGTGTTAGTGTTGAAAAACCATTTTCGCACTTGTGTTGGTGCAGGAAACCACTTTTGCACTTGTATTAGTGTGGAAAAAACACTTTTTTCACTTGTGATAGTGTTGAAAAACCACTTTTCGCACTTGTGTTAGTGTTGAAAAACCACTTTTCGCACTTGTGTTGGTGCAGGAAACCACTTTTGCACTTGTATTAGTGTGGAAAAAACACTTTTTGCACTTGTGATAGTGTTGAAAAACCACTTTTCGCACTTGTGTTAGTGTTGAAAAACCACTTTTCGCACTTGTGTTAGTGTTGAAAAACCACTTTTCGCACTTGTGTTGGTGCAGGAAACCACTTTTGCACTTGTATTAGTGTGGAAAAAACACTTTTCGCACTTGTGTTAGTGTTGAAAAACCACTTTTCGCACTTGTGTTAGTGTTGAAAAACCACTTTTCGCACTTGTGTTAGTGTTGAAAAACCACTTTTCGCACTTGTGTTGGTGCAGGAAACCACTTTTGCACTTGTATTAGTGTGGAAAAACCACTTTTCGCACTTGTGTTAGTGTTGAAAAACCACTTTTCGCACTTGTGTTAGTGTTGAAAAACCACTTTTCGCACTTGTGTTGGTGCAGGAAACCACTTTTGCACTTGTATTAGTGTGGAAAAAACACTTTTTGCACTTGTGATAGTGTTGAAAAACCACTTTTCGCACTTGTTTTAGTGTTGAAAAACCACTTTTCGCACTTGTGTTAGTGTTGAAAAACCACTTTTCGCACTTGTGTTGGTGCAGGAAACCACTTTTGCACTTGTATTAGTGTGGAAAAAACACTTTTCGCACTTGTGTTAGTGTTGAAAAACCACTTTTCGCACTTGTGTTAGTGTTGAAAAACCACTTTTCGCACTTGTGTTAGTGTTGAAAAACCACTTTTCGCACTTGTGTTGGTGCAGGAAACCACTTTTGCACTTGTATTAGTGTGGAAAAAACACTTTTTTCACTTGTGATAGTGTTGAAAAACCACTTTTCGCACTTGTGTTAGTGTAGAAAAACCACTTTTCGCACTTGTGTTGGTGCAGGAAACCACTTTTGCACTTGTATTAGTGTGGAAAACCCACTTTTCGCACTTGTGTTAGTGTTGAAAAACCACTTTTCGCACTTGTGTTAGTGTTGAAAAACCACTTTTCGCACTTGTGTTGGTGCAGGAAACCACTTTTGCACTTGTATTAGTGTGGAAAAAACACTTTTTGCACTTGTGATAGTGTTGAAAAACCACTTTCGCACTTGTGTTAGTGTTGAAAAACCACTTTTCGCACTTGTGTTAGTGTTGAAAAACCACTTTTCGCACTTGTGTTGGTGCAGGAAACCACTTTTCGCACTTGTGTTAGTGTTGAAAAACCACTTTTCGCACTTGTGTTGGTGCAGGAAACCACTTTTCGCACTTGTGTTAGTGTTGAAAAACCACTTTTCGCACTTGTGTTGGTGCAGGAAACCACTTTTGCACTTGTATTAGTGTGGAAAAAACACTTTTTTCACTTGTGATAGTGTTGAAAAACCACTTTTCGCACTTGTGTTAGTGTTGAAAAACCACTTTTCGCACTTGTGTTGGTGCAGGAAACCACTTTTGCACTTGTATTAGTGTGGAAAAAACACTTTTTGCACTTGTGATAGTGTTGAAAAACCACTTTTCGCACTTGTGTTAGTGTTGAAAAACCACTTTTCGCACTTGTGTTAGTGTTGAAAAACCACTTTTCGCACTTGTGTTGGTGCAGGAAACCACTTTTGCACTTGTATTAGTGTGGAAAAAACACTTTTCGCACTTGTGTTAGTGTTGAAAAACCACTTTTCGCACTTGTGTTAGTGTTGAAAAACCACTTTTCGCACTTGTGTTAGTGTTGAAAAACCACTTTTCGCACTTGTGTTGGTGCAGGAAACCACTTTTGCACTTGTATTAGTGTGGAAAAAACACTTTTTTCACTTGTGATATTGTTGAAAAACCACTTTTCGCACTTGTGTTGGTGTTGAAAAACCACTTTTCGCACTTGTGTTGGTGCAGGAAACCACTTTTGCACTTGTATTAGTGTGGAAAACCCACTTTTCGCACTTGTGTTAGTGTTGAAAAACCACTTTTCGCATTTGTGTTAGTGTTGAAAAACCACTTTTCGCACTTGTGTTAGTGTTGAAAAACCACTTTTCACACTTGTGTTGGTGCAGGAAACCACTTTTGCACTTGTATTAGTGTGGAAAAATCACTTTTCGCACTTGTGATAGTGTTGAAAAACCACTTTTCGCACTTGTGTTAGTGTTGAAAAACCACTTTTCGCACTTGTGTTGGTGCAGGAAACCACTTTTGCACTTGTATTAGTGTGGAAAAAACACTTTTTGCACTTGTGATAGTGTTGAAAAACCACTTTTCGCACTTGTGTTGGTGCAGGAAACCACTTTTGCACTTGTATTAGTGTGGAAAAAACACTTTTTGCACTTGTGATAGTGTTGTAAAACCACTTTTCGCACTTGTGTTAGTGTTGAAAAAACACTTTTCGCACTTGAGTTGGTGCAGGAAACCACTTTTGCACTTGTATCAGTGTGGAAAAACCACTTTTCACACTTGTGTTAGTGTTGAAAAACCACTTTTCGCACTTCTATTAGTGTTGAAAAACCACTTTTCGCACTTGTGTTGGTGCAGGAAACCACTTTTGCACTTGTATTAGTGGAAAAAACACTTTTTGCAATTGTGATAGTGTTGAAAAACCACTTTTCGCACTTGTGTTAGTGTTGAAAAACCACTTTTCGCACTTGTGTTGGTGCAGGAAACCACTTTTGCACTTGTATTAGTGTGGAAAAACCACTTTTCGCACTTGTGTTAGTGTTGAAAAACCACTTTTCGCACTTGTGTTAGTGTTGAAAACCACTTTTCGCACTTGTGTTGGTGCAGGAAACCAATTTTGCACTTGTATTAGTGTAAAAAAAACACTTTTTGCACTTGTGATAGTGTTGAAAAACCACTTTTCGCACTTGTGTTAGTGTTGAAAACCACTTTTCGCACTTGTGTTAGTGTTGAAAAACCACTTTTCGCACTTGTGTTGGTGCAGGAAACCACTTTTGCATTTGTATTAGTGTGGAAAAACCACTTTTCGCACTTGTGTTAGTGTTGAAAAACCACTTTTCGCACTTGTGTTAGTGTTGAAAAACCACTTTTTGCACTTGTGTTGTTGCAGGAAACCACTTTTGCACTTGTATTAGTGTGGAAAAAACACTTTTTGCACTTGTGATAGTGTTGAAAAACCACTTTTAGCACTTGTGTTAGTGTTGAAAAACCACTTTTCGCACTTGTGTTAGTGTTGAAAAACCACTTTTTGCACTTGTGTTGGTGCAGGAAACCACTTTTGCACTTGTATTAGTGTGGAAAAAACACTTTTTTCACTTGTGATAGTGTTGAAAAACAAACCACTTTTCGCACTTGTGTTAGTGTAGAAAAACCACTTTTCGCACTTGTGTTGGTGCAGGAAACCACTTTTGCACTTGTATTAGTGTGGAAAACCCACTTTTCGCACTTGTGTTAGTGTTGAAAAACCACTTTTCGCACTTGTGTTAGTGTTGAAAACCACTTTTCGCACTTGTGTTAGTGTTGAAAAACCACTTTTCGCACTTGTGTTGGTGCAGGAAACCACTTTTGCACTTGTATTAGTGTGGAAAAACCACTTTTCGCACTTGTGTTAGTGTTGAAAAACCACTTTTCGCACTTGTGTTAGTGTTGAAAACCACTTTTCGCACTTGTGTTGGTGCAGGAAACCAATTTTGCACTTGTATTAGTGTGGAAAAAACACTTTTTGCACTTGTGATAGTGTTGAAAAACCACTTTTCGCACTTGTGTTAGTGTTGAAAACCACTTTTCGCACTTGTGTTAGTGTTGAAAAACCACTTTTCGCACTTGTGTTGGTGCAGGAAACCACTTTTGCATTTGTATTAGTGTGGAAAAACCACTTTTCGCACTTGTGTTAGTGTTGAAAAACCACTTTTCGCACTTGTGTTAGTGTTGAAAACCACTTTTTGCACTTGTGTTGTTGCAGGAAACCACTTTTGCACTTGTATTAGTGTGGAAAAAACACTTTTTGCACTTGTGATAGTGTTGAAAAACCACTTTTCGCACTTCTGTTAGTGTTGAAAAACCACTTTTCGCACTTGTGTTGGTGCAGGAAACCACTTTTGCACTTATATTAGTGTGGAAAAACCACTTTTCGCACTTGTGTTAGTGTTGAAAAACCACTTTTCGCACTTGTGTTAGTGTTGAAAACCACTTTTCGCACTTGTGTTAGTGATGAAAAACCACTTTTTGCACTTGTGTTGGTGCAGGAAACCACTTTTGCACTTGTATTAGTGTGGAAAAACCACTTTTCGCACTTGTGTTAGTGTTGAAAAACCACTTTTCGCACTTGTGTTGGTGCAGGAAACCACTTTTGCACTTGTATTAGTGTGGAAAAAACACTTTTTGCACTTGTGATAGTGTTGAAAAACCACTTTTCGCACTTGTGTTAGTGTTGAAAAACCACTTTTCGCACTTGTGTTAGTGTTGAAAAACCACTTTTCGCACTTGTGTTGGTGCAGGAAACCACTTTTGCACTTGTATTGGTGTGGAAAAACCACTTTTCGCACTTGTGTTAGTGTTGAAAAACCACTTTTCGCACTTGTGTTAGTGTTGAAAAACCACTTTTCGCACTTGTGTTGGTGCAGGAAACCACTTTTGCACTTGTATTGGTGTGGAAAAACCACTTTTCGCACTTGTGTTAGTGTTGAAAAACCACTTTTCGCACTTGTGTCAGTGTTGAAAAACCACTTTTCGCACTTGTGTTAGTGTTGAAAAACCACTTTTCGCACTTGTGTTGGTGCAGGAAACCACTTTTGCACTTGTATTAGTGTGGAAAAAACACTTTTTGCACTTGTTGAAAAACCACTTTTCGCACTTGTGTTAGTGTTGAAAACCACTTTTCGCACTTGTGTTAGTGTTGAAAAACCACTTTTCGCACTTGTGTTGGTGCAGGAAACCACTTTTGCACTTGTATTAGTGTGGAAAATCCACTTTTCGCACTTGTGTTAGTGTTGAAAAACCACTTTTCGCACTTGTGTTAGTGTTGAAAAACCACTTTTCGCACTTGTGTTGGTGCAGGAAACCACTTTTGCACTTGTATTAGTGTGGAAAAAACACTTTTTGCACTTGTGATAGTGTTGAAAAACCACTTTTCGCACTTGTTTTAGTGTTGAAAACCACTTTTCGCACTTGTGTTAGTGTTGAAAAACCACTTTTCGCACTTGTGTTGGTGCAGGAAACCACTTTTGCACTTGTATTAGTGTGGAAAAAACACTTTTCGCACTTGTGTTAGTGTTGAAAAACCACTTTTCGCACTTGTGTTAGTGTTGAAAAACCACTTTTCACACTTGTGTTTGTGTTGAAAAACCACTTTTCGCACTTGTGTTGGTGCAGGAAACCGCTTTTGCACTTGTATTAGTGTGGAAAAAACACTTTTTTCACTTGTGATAGTGTTGAAAAACCACTTTTCGCACTTGTGTTAGTGTAGAAAAACCACTTTTCGCACTTGTGTTGGTGCAGGAAACCACTTTTGCACTTGTATTAGTGTGGAAAACCCACTTTTCGCACTTGTGTTAGGTTGAAAAACCACTTTTCGCACTTGTGTTAGTGTTGAAAACCACTTTTCGCACTTGTGTTAGTGTTGAAAAACCACTTTTCGCACTTGTGTTGGTGCAGGAAACCACTTTTGCACTTGTATTAGTGTGGAAAAACCACTTTTCGCACTTGTGTTAGTGTTGAAAAACCACTTTTCGCACTTGTGTTAGTGTTGAAAACCACTTTTTGCACTTGTGTTGGTGCAGGAAACCAATTTTGCACTTGTATTAGTGTGGAAAAAACACTTTTTGCACTTGTGATAGTGTTGAAAAACCACTTTTCGCACTTGTGTTAGTGTTGAAAACCACTTTTCGCACTTGTGTTAGTGTTGAAAAACCACTTTTCGCACTTGTGTTGGTGCAGGAAACCACTTTGCATTTGTATTAGTGTGGAAAAACCACTTTTCGCACTTGTGTTAGTGTTGAAAAACCACTTTTCGCACTTGTGTTAGTGTTGAAAACCACTTTTTCACTTGTGTTGTTGCAGGAAACCACTTTTGCACTTGTATTAGTGTGGAAAAAACACTTTTTGCACTTGTGATAGTGTTGAAAAACCACTTTTCGCACTTCTGTTAGTGTTGAAAAACCACTTTTCGCACTTGTGTTGGTGCAGGAAACCACTTTTCGCACTTGTGTTAGTGTTGAAAAACCACTTTTCGCACTTGTGTTGGTGCAGGAAACCACTTTTCGCACTTGTGTTAGTGTTGAAAAACCACTTTTCGCACTTGTGTTGGTGCAGGAAACCACTTTTGCACTTGTATTAGTGTGGAAAAAACACTTTTTTCACTTGTGATAATGTTGAAAAACCACTTTTCGCACTTGTGTTAGTGTTGAAAAACCACTTTTCGCACTTGTGTTGGTGCAGGAAACCACTTTTGCACTTGTATTAGTGTGGAAAAAACACTTTTTGCACTTGTGATAGTGTTGAAAAACCACTTTTCGCACTTGTGTTAGTGTTGAAAAACCACTTTTCGCACTTGTGGTTGTGTTGAAAAACCACTTTTCGCACTTGTGTTGGTGCAGGAAACCACTTTTGCACTTGTATTAGTGTGGAAAAAACACTTTTCGCACTTGTGTTAGTGTTGAAAAACCACTTTCGCACTTGTGTTAGTGTTTAAAAAACCACTTTTCGCACTTGTGTTAGTGTTGAAAAAACCACTTTTCGCACTTGTGTTGGTGCAGGAAATCACTTTTGCACTTGTATTAGTGTGGAAAAAACACTTTTTTCACTTGTGATATTGTTGAAAAACCACTTTTCGCACTTGTGTTGGTGTTGAAAAACCACTTTTCGCACTTGTGTTGGTGCAGGAAACCACTTTTGCACTTGTATTAGTGTGGAAAACCCACTTTTCGCACTTGTGTTGGTGTTGAAAAACCACTTTTCGCATTTGTGTTAGTGTTGAAAAACCACTTTTCGCACTTGTGTTAGTGTTGAAAAACCACTTTTCGCACTTGTGTTGGTGCAGGAAACCACTTTTGCACTTGTATTAGTGTGGAAAAATCACTTTTCGCACTTGTGATAGTGTTGAAAAACCACTTTTCGCACTTGTGTTAGTGTTGAAAAACCACTTTTCGCACTTGTGTTGGTGCAGGAAACCACTTTTGCACTTGTATTAGTGTGGAAAAAACACTTTTTTGCACTTGTGATAGTGTTGAAAAACCACTTTTCGCACTTGTGTTGGTGCAGGAAACCACTTTTGCACTTGTATTAGTGTGGAAAAAACACTTTTTGCACTTGTGATAGTGTTGAAAAACCACTTTTCGCACTTGTGTTAGTGTTGAAAAAACACTTTTCGCACTTGAGTTGGTGCAGGAAACCACTTTTGCACTTGTATCAGTGTGGAAAAACCACTTTTCACACTTGTGTTAGTGTTGAAAAACCACTTTTCGCACTTCTGTTAGTGTTGAAAAACCACTTTTCGCACTTGTGTTGGTGCAGGAAACCACTTTTGCACTTGTATTAGTGGAAAAAACACTTTTTGCAATTGTGATAGTGTTGAAAAACCACTTTTCGCACTTGTGTTAGTGTTGAAAAACCACTTTTCGCACTTGTGTTGGTGCAGGAAACCACTTTTGCACTTGTATTAGTGTGAAAAACCACTTTTCGCACTTGTGTTAGTGTTGAAAAACCACTTTTCGCACTTGTGTTAGTGTTGAAAACCACTTTTCGCACTTGTGTTGGTGCAGGAAACCAATTTTGCACTTGTATTAGTGTAAAAAAAACACTTTTTGCACTTGTGATAGTGTTGAAAAACCACTTTTCGCACATTGTGTTAGTGTTGAAAACCACTTTTCGCACTTGTGTTAGTGTTGAAAAACCACTTTTCGCACTTGTGTTGGTGCAGGAAACCACTTTGCATTTGTATTAGTGTGGAAAAACCACTTTTCGCACTTGTGTTAGTGTTGAAAAACGACTTTTCGCACTTGTGTTAGTGTTGAAAAACCACTTTTTGCACTTGTGTTGTTGCAGGAAACCACTTTTGCACTTGTATTAGTGTGGAAAAAACACTTTTTGCACTTGTGATAGTGTTGAAAAACCACTTTTAGCACTTGTGTTAGTGTTGAAAAACCACTTTTCGCACTTGTGTTAGTGTTGAAAAACCACTTTTTGCACTTGTGTTGGTGCAGGAAACCACTTTTGCACTTGTATTAGTGTGGAAAAAACACTTTTTTCACTTGTGATAGTGTTGAAAAACCACTTTTCGCACTTGTGTTAGTGTAGAAAAACCACTTTTCGCACTTGTGTTGGTGCAGGAAACCACTTTTGCACTTGTATTAGTGTGGAAAACCCACTTTTCGCACTTGTGTTAGTGTTGAAAAACCACTTTTCGCACTTGTGTTAGTGTTGAAAACCACTTTTCGCACTTGTGTTAGTGTTGAAAAACCACTTTTCGCACTTGTGTTGGTGCAGGAAACCACTTTTGCACTTGTATTAGTGTGGAAAAACCACTTTTCGCACTGTGTTAGTGTTGAAAAACCACTTTTCGCACTTGTGTTAGTGTTGAAAAACCACTTTTCGCACTTGTGTTGGTGCAGGAAACCACTTTTGCACTTGTATTAGTGTGGGAAAAACACTTTTTGCACTTGTGATAGTGTTGAAAAAACACTTTCGCACTTGTGTTAGTGTTGAAAAACCACTTTTCGCACTTGTGTTAGTGTTGAAAAACCACTTTTCGCACTTGTGTTGGTGCAGGAAACCACTTTTCGCACTTGTGTTAGTGTTGAAAAACCACTTTTCGCACTTGTGTTGGTGCAGGAAACCACTTTTCGCACTTGTGTTAGTGTTGAAAAACCACTTTTCGCACTTGTGTTGGTGCAGGAAACCACTTTTGCACTTGTATTAGTGTGGAAAAAACACTTTTTTCACTTGTGATAGTGTTGAAAAACCACTTTTCGCACTTGTGTTAGTGTTGAAAAACCACTTTTCGCACTTGTGTTGGTGCAGGAAACCACTTTTGCACTTGTATTAGTGTGGAAAAAACACTTTTTGCACTTGTGATAGTGTTGAAAAACCACTTTTGCACTTGTATTAGTGTGGAAAAAACACTTTTCGCACTTGTGTTAGTGTTGAAAAAACACTTTTCGCACTTGTGTTGGTGCAGGAAACCACTTTTGCACTTGTATTAGTGTGGAAAAAACACTTTTTTCACTTGTGATATTGTTGAAAAACCACTTTTCGCACTTGTGTTGGTGTTGAAAACCACTTTTCGCACTTGTGTTGGTGCAGGAAACCACTTTTGCACTTGTATTAGTGTGGAACACCCACTTTTCGCACTTGTGTTAGTGTTGAAAAACCACTTTTCGCACTTGTGTTAGAGTTGAAAAACCACTTTTCGCACTTGTGTTAGTGTTGAAAAACCACTTTTCGCACTTGTGTTGGTGCAGGAAACCACTTTTACACTTGTATTAGTGTGGAAAATCACTTTTCGCACTTGTGATAGTGTTGAAAAACCACTTTTCGCACTTGTGTTAGTGTTGAAAAACCACTTTTCGCACTTGTGTTGGTGCAGGAAACCACTTTTGCACTTGTATTAGTGTGGAAAAACCACTTTTTGCACTTGTGATAGTGTTGAAAAACCACTTTTCGCACTTGTGTTGGTGCAGGAAACCACTTTTGCACTTGTATTAGTGTGGAAAAAACACTTTTTGCACTTGTGATAGTGTTGAAAAACCACTTTTCGCACTTGTGTTAGTGTTGAAAAAACACTTTTCGCACTTGAGTTGGTGCAGGAAACCACTTTTGCACTTGTATTAGTGTGGAAAAACCACTTTTCACACTTGTGTTAGTGTTGAAAAACCACTTTTCGCACTTCTGTTAGTGTTGAAAAACCACTTTTCGCACTTGTGTTGGTGCAGGAAACCACTTTTGCACTTGTATTAGTGTGGAAAAAACACTTTTTGCACTTGTGATAGTGTTGAAAAACCACTTTTCGCACTTGTGTTAGTGTTGAAAACCACTTTTCGCACTTGTGTTGGTGCAGGAAACCAATTTTGCACTTGTATTAGTGTGGAAAAAACACTTTTTGCACTTGTGATAGTGTTGAAAAACCACTTTTCGCACTTGTGTTAGTGTTGAAAACCACTTTTCGCACTTGTGTTCGTGTTGAAAAACCACTTTTCGCACTTGTGTTGGTGCAGGAAACCACTTTTGCATTTGTATTAGTGTGGAAAAACCACTTTTCGCACTTGTGTTAGTGTTGAAAAACCACTTTTTGCACTTGTGTTGTTGCAGGAAACCACTTTTGCACTTGTATAAGTGTGGAAAAAACACTTTTTGCACTTGTGATAGTGTTGAAAAACCACTTTTCGCACTTCTGTTAGTGTTGAAAAACCACTTTTCGCACTTGTGTTGGTGCAGGAAACCACTTTTGCACTTGTATTAGTGTGGAAAAACCACTTTTCGCACTTGTGTTAGTGTTGAAAAACCACTTTTCGCACTTGTGTTAGTGTGAAAACCAATTTTCGCACTTGTGTTAGTGATGAAAAACCACTTTTTGCACTTGTGTTGGTGCAGGAAACCACTTTTGCACTTGTATTAGTGTGGAAAAACCACTTTTCGCACTTGTGTTGGTGCAGGAAACCACTTTTGCACTTGTATTAGTGTGGAAAAAACACTTTTTGCACTTGTGATAGTGTTGAAAAACCACTTTTCGCACTTGTGTTAGTGTTGAAAAACCACTTTTCGCACTTGTGTTAGTGTTGAAAAACCACTTTTCGCACTTGTGTTGGTGCAGGAAACCACTTTTGCACTTGTATTGGTGTGGAAAAACCACTTTTCGCACTTGTGTTAGTGTTGAAAAACCACTTTTCGCACTTGTGTTGGTGCAGGAAACCACTTTTGCACTTGTATTGGTGTGGAAAAACCACTTTTCGCACTTGTGTTAGTGTTGAAAAACCACTTTTCGCACTTGTGTCAGTGTTGAAAAACCACTTTTCGCACTTGTGTTAGTGTTGAAAAACCACTTTTCGCACTTGTGTTGGTGCAGGAAACCACTTTTGCACTTGTATTAGTGTGGAAAAAACACTTTTTGCACTTGTGATAGTGTTGAAAAACCACTTTTCGCACTTGTGTTAGTGTGGAAAACCACTTTTCGCACTTGTGTTGGTGCAGGAAACCACTTTTGCACTTGTATTAGTGTGGAAAAACCACTTTTCGCACTTGTGATAGTGTTGAAAAACCACTTTTCGCACTTGTGTTGGTGCAGGAAACCACATTTGCACTTGTATTAGTGTGGAAAAAACACTTTTTGCACTTGTGATAGTGTTGAAAAACCACTTTTCGCACTTGTGTTAGTGTTGAAAAACCACTTTTCGCACTTGTGTTGGTGCAGGAAACCACTTTTGCACTTGTATTAGTGTGGAAAAACCACTTTTCGCACTTGTGTTAGTGTTGAAAAACCACTTTTCGCACTTGTGTTAGTGTTGAAAAACCACTTTTCGCACTTGTGTTGGTGCAGGAAACCACTTTTGCACTTGTATTAGTGTGGAAAAAACACTTTTTGCACTTGTGATAGTGTTGAAAAACCACTTTTCGCACTTGTGTTAGTGTTGAAAACCACTTTTCGCACTTGTGTTAGTGTTGAAAAACCACTTTTCGCACTTGTGTTGGTGCAGGAAACCACTTTTGCACTTGTATTAGTGTGGAAAAACCACTTTTCGCACTTGTGTTAGTGTTGAAAAACCACTTTTCGCACTTGTGTTAGTGTTGAAAAACCACTTTTCGCACTTGTGTTGGTGCAGGAAACCACTTTTGCACTTGTATTAGTGTGGAAAAAAGACTTTTTGCACTTGTGATAGTGTTGAAAAACCACTTTTCGCACTTGTTTTAGTGTTGAAAAACCACTTTTCGCACTTGTGTTAGTGTTGAAAAACCACTTTTCGCACTTGTGTTGGTGCAGGAAACCACTTTTGCACTTGTATTAGTGTGGAAAAAACACTTTTCGCACTTGTGTTAGTGTTGAAAAACCACTTTTCGCACTTGTGTTAGTGTTGAAAAACCACTTTTCACACTTGTGTTAGTGTTGAAAAACCACTTTTCGCACTTGTGTTGGTGCAGGAAACCACTTTTGCACTTGTATTACTGTGGAAAAAAACACTTTTTTCACTTGTGATAGTGTTGAAAAACCACTTTTCGCACTTGTGTTAGTGTAGAAAAACCACTTTTCGCACTTGTGTTGGTGCAGGAAACCACTTTTGCACTTGTATTAGTGTGGAAAACCCACTTTTCGCACTTGTGTTAGTGTTGAAAAACCACTTTTCGCACTTGCGTTAGTGTTGAAAACCACTTTTCGCACTTGTGTTAGTGTTGAAAAACCACTTTTCGCACTTGTGTTGGTGCAGGAAACCACTTTTGCACTTGTATTAGTGTGGAAAAACCACTTTTCGCACTTGTGTTAGTGTTGAAAAACCACTTTTCGCACTTGTGTTAGTGTTGAAAAACCACTTTTCGCACTTGTGTTGGTGCAGGAAACCACTTTTGCACTTGTATTAGTGTGGAAAAAACACTTTTTGCACTTGTGATAGTGTTGAAAAACCACTTTCGCACTTGTGTTAGTGTTGAAAAACCACTTTTCGCACTTGTGTTAGTGTTGAAAAACCACTTTTCGCACTTGTGTTGGTGCAGGAAACCACTTTTCGCACTTGTGTTAGTGTTGAAAAACCACTTTTCGCACTTGTGTTGGTGCAGGAAACCACTTTTCGCACTTGTATTAGTGTGGAAAAAACACTTTTTGCACTTTGAAAAAACACTTTGTGTGTTTTTGTGTGAAAACACACAAACAAAAAACACCGCTACCCGGTCCCGCATATTCAAGACTTTTCCGCCCGGTTGGCAAACACGACCGTTTTCTCCAAGGTGGACCTCATCCGGGGCTACCACCAGGTCCCCGTACAACCGGACGATGTCCCAAAGACGGCCGTCATCAACCCTTTCGGCCTCTTTGAGTTCCTGCGGATGCCTTTTGGGTTGAAGAATGCGGCCCAGGCGTTCCAGCGGCTCATGGACAGCGTCTTGCGCGACTTACCTTTCATCTATGTCTACCTGAATGACATCCTAGTCGTGAGCGCGTCCCGGGAGGAGCACCTGCTCCACCTCCGTGCGCTCTTCGAACGCCTGGGCCAGCATGGCCTGATCATCAACCCCGCGAAGTGCCATTTCGGCGTCACCGCCATCGACTTCTTGGGGAACCGCATCACCAGGAACGGTACCGGCCAAGGTGGAGACCGTCAGGAGTTTTCCGCACCCCCGCACAATCAAGGGGCTCCGGGTATTCCTGGGCATGGTGAATTTTTACCACCGCTTCGTGCCCCGCGTCACCCACCTCCTGCGCCCCCTGCACGAGGCCCTCCGGGGGAAGCCGGGCAAAGGTGACATCGCCTGGACGGAGCCGATGGCCGTGGCGTTTGCACGCGCAAAGCTGGCCTTGGCCAACGCCACCATGCTGGCGCACCCGGCGCCCGATGCACCAATCGCCCTAACCACCGACGCGTCGGACTACACGGTGGGCGCGGTGCACGAGCAGTGGGTGCATGGTGCGTGGCAGCCGCTGGCGCTTTTTAGCTGGCAGCTTCGCCCGCACGAACGCCGCTACAGCACCTTCGACCGCGAGCTGCTCGGGCTCCACCCAGCGGTCCGACACTTCCAACATCTGCTCGAGGGCCGCCCGTTCATGGCTTTCGTCGATCACAAGCCCCTTGTGTTCGCGATGGCCAAGGTCACCGAGCCATGGTCGGCCCGGCAGCAACGTCACCTCTCTGTCGTGTCCGAGTACATGACGGACATCTGTAACGTCGCGGGTAAAGATAACCCGGTGGCGGATTGCCTTTCCCGGTCCGTCGCACACGCGGTCCACCTCAGGATCGACTATGCCCGGATGGCGGAGGACCAGACCGCCGACCCCGACGTCCAGGCCTTGCGGACCGCCGTCACGGGCCTCCGCGTCACCGAGGTGCCATTCGACGTCGCGGGCACGACCCTCTTGTGCGACGTTTCCCTCGGCCGGCCTCGCCCCATCGTGCCCGCTGGCTGGCAGCGCCCGGTTTTCGACGCCATCCACGGCCTGTCCCACCCGGCCACGAAGGCCTCCCAGAAGCTCGTCGCGGCGAAGTTCGTCTGGCATGGCCTCAGAAAGAACGTCCACGACTGGGCCAGGACGTGCCTCGCGTGCCAGCGCGCAAAGGTTCACCGCCACACCCAGGCCCCGTTGGCCCCGTTTACGGTGCCCGAGCGTCGGTTCGACCACGTCCACGTAGACTTGGTGGGACCTCTGCCGACCTCACGGGGGTTCACCCACCTCCTCACCATGGTGGACCGCACCACCCGGTGGCCGGTGGCCGTGCCATTGGCGGCGACAGCTGCGGCTGACGTCGCGCAAGCCTTCATCGCCACGTGAGCTGCCCGGTTCGGTGCCCCCTCGGACATCTCATCCGATCGCGGCCCCCAGTTCACCTCGGAGCTCTGGGGAGCGGTGGCGCAAGGGCTCGGTGTCAAACTGCACTGCACCACAGCCTACCACCCCCAGGCCAACGGCCTGTGCGAGCGCTTTCATCGCTCCATGAAGGCCGCGCTCTGGGCCAACCTTTGCGGTGGCAGCTGGGTCGACAGGCTCCCCTGGGTCCTGCTGGGCCTCAGGACGGCGCCCAAGGATGACCTGCACGCGTCCTCGTCGGAGCTGGTCTTCGGACAACCGCTGCGGGTGCCGGGCGAATTTATCCCCGACTCCACGGCTCCTTGGTCCGCGGTGCAACAGCGCTCCACCCTGCAGGAGACCGCCAGGAGGTTCGCCCCGGTGCCGACGGCACACCATGGTTGCCCATCCTCCCACGTCGCCCTGGAGCTTCGCACGGCGGAGTACGTTTTCGTCTGGCACGACGCCCACCGGGCACCGCTGCAGGTCCCATACGACGGGCCCTTCCGCGTGCTGGAGACCGGGGACAAACATTTTACCGTGGACATCGGCGGTGCCCCGGATCGTATCTCCATGGACCGCCTCAAGCCGGCCCACCTCGATCTGGACCACCCCCCGCAAGCAGCTCTACCTCCACGTTGAGGCCGCCCCCCGGCAGTCAGACCCCCGGCACCCCCAGCCCCGCCGTCACGCTACCCCCCAGCCCTGCACGCATCGCCAGAGGGCGTTTCGGCCGGGTCATCCGGCTTCCCCGCAAGCTCACCCTTCAGGTGCATGGGAATTCTGGGGGGACGCGTGTGGCAGGCACAATGATCAATAATTCCGCGCACCAAAGACTCCGTGAAAAACTTGATCTTTGCAAAAGATCTACAAAAGTTATTTCCCTGCTTTACGGTCGGGTTAGTAAGTAGGTATTTGGAACTTCATTGACCAATCACCCTAGCTAATTCCGACCAGAAGGAGTGTCATGGCTTCCAGGATTGGGGGACGGCCAGCTTAAAAAACAAGGGGATTAACCCCCCCCCCCCCCCTTGATAAGGGGATAGCCAGATATGATATTTTGTTGCCAATTTATAGCCTGGTGTTGGCTTAGCGGTTAGGGTGCCGGCTTGGGATCCTAGGATCCTGGGTTCGAATCCCGGTCGATCGCTAAATTAACACCAGGGGGGTTGAGGGTGGCAAATTGAGTACCAGCTTGCTGGGATGAATGATCCCGGTGTGTACCCCGGTTTAGAATAGGTACACCGTATCCCTGCACATCGTAAGAGGTGACTGAGGGTTGGCGCCAGGAAGGGCATCCGGCCATGAAAAAACATTGCCTCAAACAGGGAACCATGATTGTCATGGGGCCCGCAAGGCTAACCCCTGTTCTCGCGGGGAAAATGGCCTTAAAACGATCATTCATTCATTTTCATTCAATCAATATGCCAAAAGAAGGCTCAAAGATCTCATTCAAAGATGAAAAGAAAACAATAAAACATCCATTTGTTATATATGCTGATTTTGAAAGTATTCTAGAAAAAATAGATACTGCTTCTCCAGATCCAAAAGAATCATACACAAATAAATATCAAAAACATACTCCTTGTGGTTTTTGTTATTATATCAAATCATCCGTTGTGATGAATATAACAAGTTAGAGAGTATAGAGGCTCAAATGCCCCAGAGGAGTTTGTGAAACGACTAGAAAAAAACTGTGTTCGATTAACCAAGATATTGAGAGAAACCAATAAACCAATGTCCTTAAAAAATGAAGAAAAAACAGAATTTAGGCAGTCAAAGGCTATCTGTCCTATTTGTGAGGAGAAAATTGGTGAAGGCCTAAAGGTTAGAAATAATTGTCATCTCACTGGTAAATATAGAGGTCCGGCTCATCAAAGTTGTAATATTAATTATAAACTCCCCTCTTTCATTCCTGCCTTTCTTCATAACAACGCTCATTATGATACGCATCTATTTATTTATGAACTTTCAAAGACATCTGGAGACATTTCAGCAATTCCTAACACAGATCAGAAATACATTTCATTCACAAAAACAATTCATACATCTCCTATAACTCATATCAGATTTCTTGATACATTTAAATTCATGGCAAGTCCATTGGCCAACTTGGTTCAAAATCTAAAAGAGTTTCCATGTCTTTCTGAGTATTTTTCAGATAAGGATTTACTAACACAAAAGGGAATTTAACCCTATGATTATATGGACTCATTTGAGAGATTCAATGAAACACAACTTCCTTCAAAAGAAAATTTCTATAATAAATTAAATAATAGTCATATATCTGATAAAGATTATGTACATGCACAAAATGTTTGGGAAAAATACAACATCAAGAATCTTGGTATCATGATTGTATCTCAAAACTGATGTGCTTTTATTGGCTGATGTATTTGAGGCTTTTAGATCTGTTTGTCGTGTTGGATATGGATTGGATCCTGCTCACTACTACACAGCACCTGGATTGGCTTGGAGCGCGATGCTGAAAATGACTAAACAAGATTTGGATTTGTTAACCGATGTTGATATGCTTTTGATGATTGAAAAGGCTAAAAGAGGTGGAATTTCACAAGTCTGCTCGAGTAGATATGCAAAAGCAAATAACAAATATCTTCCAAATTATGATTCAACGAAAGAGAGTTCTTACTTGTACTATGATGCTAATAATTTGTATGGATGGACTATGTCCCAAGCCTTACCTTATGGAAAACTCAAATGGGTTAAAGAGAAAGATTATGAAAAGGTTTTACAGGATATCGTTATCTCTACACAAAAAGAATTGGATGATTCAAAAGTCGGTTATTATTTTGAGGTTGATTTTAAATATCCTGAAGAACTTCATAATAAACATAAAGATCTACCATTTGCTTGTGAGAAAGAAAGTCCAAAGAAAGAATGGTTGAGTGATTATCAACAATCGTTTTATATAAAAGGTGAATCAACAGAAAAATTACTTACTACATTATATAACAAGAAAAATTATGTACTACACCAAAGAAATTTGCGACAATATTTATCAGAAGGTCTAAGAGTAGAGAAGATCCACAGGGTTCTAAAGTTCAATCAAAGTCATTGGCTAAAGGGGTACATTGATTTTAATACACAAAGAAGAACAGAGTCAAAAACAGATTTTGAGAAAGACTTTTATAAATTGATGAATAATGGGGTCTTTGGTAATACTATGGAGAATGTAAGGAAAAGACAAAACATTAGACTTACAACATCTTGGGAACAAGCATCAAAATTAATTAATAGACCAAGTTTTATTAGAGCTGAGGTCTTTACTGAGAACTTTTGTGCGATCCATTTGGTTAAAGAGAGTATT
Source organism: Myxine glutinosa (assembly GCF_964187855.1). Classification (NCBI taxonomy): domain Eukaryota; kingdom Metazoa; phylum Chordata; class Myxini; order Myxiniformes; family Myxinidae; genus Myxine; species Myxine glutinosa. Next base: position 115,855,815 of record NC_136269.1, on the reverse strand, counting down.
GAAATGGATAAACCTATTTATATTGGAACATCAATTCTTGATTTATCAAAGTCATTAATGTATGATTACTTTTACAATAACTTAAGGAAGAAATATCAAAATGATGTTAATCTACTTTATATGGATACAGATAGTTTTATTTTGAAAATTAATACTGATGATGTTTATTCAGACATGAAAAAGGACATTAATATCTATGATACTAGTAATTTTAGTCCAGAGAGTGAGTTGTTCTCTTCTAAAACTAAAAAGGTGATTGGAAAGTTCAAGGATGAATTAGGAGGAAATGTTATGAGTGAATTTGTGGGATTGAGGTCTAAGGATTATGCTTATAAATATATTGTGAATAACGTTGCAAAGACTGATAAGAAGTTAAAAGGTGTAAAGAAAAATGTTATTAAAGAAACAATAAACTTGGAAAATTATTATAATTGTTTAACAACAAAGAAAGAAGAGTTTAGAAAGATTAATTCAATAAGAAGTTATAAACATCAATTATATTCAGAAGAGGTGAATAAAAAAGCTCTTGGAGCTTTTGATGGTGAGGTTTATTTTAGAAAATGGAATTGATAGTCTCCCTTATGGTTATAAGTGTTAAAATATATATAAGTGACAAGATAAAAAGGGGGGTTATGGATTTTAACGGGCTAGCGCGGCCTTTTTTATGAATATATAAATGATAGAACCAAGTATCAACCAAACCAAAGAGTGGAGAAGAAACCAACCTTGGTATATAAATGGAAAACATAATGAATGTGAAAAATATCAAATAGGTAAAATTGAAAAGGCAACTGGTAAAAAAGTTCACACAACAAATAAAATAATTAATTTAAATACCGGTGAGTTGGGTGGAAAAGATGGAAATATTTTTGAGTGGACGGAAAACTTTGATGGTTGTCAGGAAAATATATACTTTAATTTTAAAATGGTGTGTGGCACTGGAGGCGCTCAAACAAGAACATTGAGGGAGGTTTACCATTTTATCTTAGCTCAGTTAAAATATCTTGATAAAGAACCAAACTCAAACATCTTCTTTGTTAATTTATTAGATGGTGATGAGAGTTGTAGGAGAATTAAATTATTTCCAACGCATAAAGAAATATTTGTAGGATCATTGTTTGAGTGGTCTACTAGACAACAATGATCATTGATAGTAAGAGTAAAAGGTCCATAAGGCCAAGGGGGGTAGGAATAGAGGTGTTAGGAGAAATGAAGAAAAGTGAGGGAGAGATGAAAATTTACATGTAAGTGAATGGAGAAATAGGGGTGGTCCAGGAACAACATTTTCCTTCTACTTTTGCGAGTAGTTTGATCTACATAGGTGGGTGCACGAGTAGTTTGCATGTGGTGGATGTGCGACTCATTTTGACGTGGTGGGTTCGCGAGTAGTTTGACCTACATAGGTGGGTGCATGAGTAGTTTGCATGTGGTGGATGTGCGACTCATTTTGACATGGTGGGTACGTGAGTAGTTTGACCTACATAGGTGGGTGCACGAGTAGTTTGCATGTGGTGGATGTGCGACTCATTTTGACATGGTGGGTACGCGAGTAGTTTGACCTACATAGGTGGGTGCACGAGTAGTTTGCATGTGGTTGGTGCACGACTCATTTTGACGTGGTGGGTACGCGAGTAGTTTGATCTACATAAGTGAGTGCACGAGTAGTTTGCATGTGGTGGATGTGCGACTCATTTTGACATGGTGGGTTCGCGAGTAGTTTGACCTACATAGGTGGGTGCATGAGTAGTTTGCATGTGGTGGATGTGCGAGTCATTTGGACATGGTGGGTTCACAAGTAGTTTGACCTACATAGGTGAGTGCACAAGTAGTTTGCATGTGGTGGATGTGCGACTCATTTTGACATGGTGGGTACGCGAGTAGTTTGACCTACATAGGTGGGTGCACGAGTAGTTTGCATGTGGTGGATGTGCGAGTCATTTGGACGTGGTGGATTCACGAGTAGTTTGGACATGACAGGTGCATGAGTCATTTGGACATGATATGTGTGCGAGTCGTTTGGACCTGACAGGTGTGCAAGTCATTTGGACCTGACAGGTGTGCAAGTCGTTTGGGTGCAACAGGTGCGCGAGTCATTTGGATGCTACAGGTGCGTGAGTCGTTTGGACGCTCCAGGTGCCTGGGTCGTTTGGATGTGACAGGTGCACGTGTCATTTGGATGCTACAGGGGCGTGAGTCGTTTGGACGCGACAGGTACGTGAGTCATTTGGACACAACAGGTGTGGAAGACATTTGGACGTGACAGGTGCTCGAGTCATTTGGATGCTACAGGTGTGGAAGTCGTTTGGACGTGACAGGTGTGGAAGTCGTTTGGACGTGACGGGTGTGGAAGTCGTTTGGACGTGACAGGTGTGGAAGTCGTTTGGACGTGACAGGTGTGGAAGTCGTTTGGACGTGACAGGTGTGGAAGTCGTTTGGACGTGACAGGTGTGGAAGTCGTTTGGACGTGACAGGTGCGTGAGTCTTTTTGACGTGACAGGTGCTTGAGTCGTTTGCACGTGGTGTGCGACCATAAGCATGCCTCTGCAAACCATTTTCTGGTAAAAGACAAGACTGCCAACGCGATTTCACCATTGATCAACACTATTTCTGATTCACTCCGTGAAGCAAAAACCACCTGGTGGTTTCACACACAAACTATTCAAACGGAATCTTTTCATTCCAAGGAATATTCTCCTGTGAAAGTATTCGGGTTTCTGAAATTTTCCTTTCCTGGGCCTTTCAAGGCAAATGATAAACAAGAAGTTTCTAGAATGGTCCCATTCCACGCCAGGTGTGCACGCACTGTGTTTGATGTGTTGCCACCTTTGTGCCACCTTGATTACATCCATTGCACAATCACGGAGGAGGAAAGGGTTAAAAACAAACGCGCGCTCCGGCTCAATCCCAAGGAAACTCGAATGCATTTGTTCCCGTCGCACAGGTGCCACAACCGGGAGAGTAAACGTCGTTTGGATTCTAATGGAGGATTAACGATGAAAAGTAACGCGGACCTGGCGTGCCGACAGCCATCGCAGACAAACAACCGGAGCTCGGTATGGGAAATGAAAAGCACGCTTTTATCCTGTCTTCAAGGGAATATGTGCTTGAGAAAGACCGTTGTGTGTTCACGGTGGATTGCAAAGAGTACAAGAGCCACCCGAACTCCACCCCTCTGTTTTTCCCCGCACCCCTCCCAATCTCCCGAGAATTGATTCCTCCCAAAGAGACGCGCAGAGCTTGCAGCGAACGTGCCGCTATGAGTGGCCCGGTGATGACACAGCACTGCGTAATTGCCCGCCGATGCCCGATTACATTTGGAATTCGGTGATGAAAAGAAGACCTGCTTTTTAATGTTTTCACTTCGCTCATGGTACAATCCGTGTGTCACGTTTTGCAGCACTTTGTTGATTCTTAATTTAAAAATCTATAGGTAGGTCGTGGGTCGTGCCCGCTCACCGGCAGATTGGCGAACCTCCAACAACGGTCGAAACCACCGATGCCCCGCCTTGGTCGTCCGTCCTTCTACAAGAGCTGGACTCACACAATGAGCATCGCTGGATACAGGATGGACCAATGACGACACAGCCCTCCAAGAGACTAAAACAGTATTCGACAAGAGCAATAATATAGATAGATAGATGGATAGAGAGACAGATAGATAGATAGACAGACGGCCAATAGAAAATGACATTACACAAGCGCATTCATACAACAGACACTGTCAGACAGGTAGACCGACAATTAAAGACATAGACATACATACATATACACAGAAAAATACACAGATAGATACACACTTATAGATAGACAGACACACACACACCCTGATAAACACACACACTTATAGATAGACAGACACACACACACACACACACACACACACACACACACACACACACCCTGATAAACACACACATATTAAGAAACACACATACACACACACTGACACACGCACACACACACACACACACACACACACTGCTCACATATGCATGAAACTAAAGTGGAAGCATTTGTAAGGAATCTGAAGAATTCAGTAAAGTAAATTGATGGGAATGTTATGATACATTGACCGAAAAGGTTGAGGTTTTTTTTTGGCAGAAAAGTTTTTTTTAACTTTCGGTACGTGTCCGAACCAACGACTGATTATATACACCACATGTGCAACAAAAATGGAAATAACTTGGAATTGCCTGAATTTTAATATTAGTAAACCTTCCCCTGCACTGTATGGACCCAAGAGCTCTTAAATGGTGCATAATTCAGCATTGTACATGCTGTGGTTGCAATGTTTACTCCAATCAGACAACTTGCATATATATATTTATACATATATATATATATATATATATATATATATATATATATATATATATATATATATATATATATATATATATATACAGTGCAGTCAGAAAGTATTCAGACCCCTTCACTTTTTTCACATTTTGTTATGTTGCAGCCTTATGCTGAAATCGTTTAAATTCATTTTTTCCCTCATCAATCTACATTCAATACCCCAGAATGACAAAGAGAAAACAGGATTTTAGAAAGTTTTGCAAATTTATTGAAAAGAAAAAACTGAAATATCACATTGACATAAGTATTCATACCCTTTGCTATGACACTTGAAATTTAGCTCATGTGCCTCCTATTTCTCTTGATCATCTTTGAGATGTTTCTACACCTTGATTGGAGTCCACCTGTGGTAAATTCAATTGATTGGACATGATTTGGAAAGGCACACACCTGTCTATATAAGGTTTCACAGCTGACAATACATATCAGAGCAAAAACCAAGCCATGAGGTCGAAGGAACTGCCTGCAGAGCTCAGAGACAGGATTGTGTCGAGGCACAGATCTGGGGAAGCCTATAGAAAATTTTCTGCTGCATTGAAGGTTCCCAAGAGTACAGTGGCCTCAATAATTCTTAAATGGAAGAAGTTTGGAACAACCAGGACTCTTCCTAGAGCTGGCCGCCCGGCCAAACTGAGCAGTCGGGGGAGAAGGGCCTTGGTAAGAGAGGTGACCAAGAACCCGATGGTCACTCTGGCTGAGCTCCAGAGATCCTCTGGGGAGATGGGAGAAACTTCCAGAAGGACAACCATCACTGCAACACTCCACCGATCTGGGCTTTATGGCAGAGTGGCCAGACGGAAGCCTCTCCTCGGTGAAAGACACATGAACGCCCACTTAGAGTTTGCAAAAAAGCACCTAAAGGACTCTCAGACTGTGAGAAACAAGCTTCTGTGGTCTGATGAACTGTTTGGCTTCCGTCTGGCTGGTTTTGCCTGGTTTTGTATTTTAATTAAGTTTCTTCAATTTGTAGAATTTGTTTTTCACTTGGAAGATGTAGGTTATGATGTGTGAGTAAAAGTGGAAAAAGCCTGGTTTAAAGCATTTTAATTCCAGGCTATAAGGCAACAAAAAGGTGAAAAATTTGAAAGGAGGTGTAGACTTTATATAGGCACTGCATATATATATATATGTCCTTGTGGGGTATAAGCAATAACAAACCGTGCATCGTACGAAGGTACATAATAAATAGAAGCTTTATGATTACCAGCAAGCATCACTGGCCTGCTGCTAGATATCAATTTAGGTTTATTTGCTTGTTTTTATTTTATTTTACGGACTAGTTTACGTTTTTAATGTAAATTCTCATTGAGATTTTTATTTCACAGTTTACAGTTATACAAATTACAATTTTAGTACAATTTTTAAATGCTAGATATTGATTGAGGTTTTTATTTTATTATTTTTACAGACAGGTTTACGGGTTTTTACGTAATTTATCTTTTACTAGGGCATGCCCGTACTATATATATGCCCGTACTATATATCTATCTAAAATTATATCCCCCCCCCTCTATTTACATGAAATGGTTTGGTCCATTCGCAACGCCAAAGCGAACGGCGAACGGCTTGCGAGTACAGTGACAATCCCCCCCCTCTATTTACATGAAATGGTTTCGTCCATTCGCAACGACCACAGAACCCCCCCCTCTATTTACATGGAATGGTTTGGTCCATTCGCAACGCCGGCACACGCGATCGTTCGCTGCTCTCTGATTGGTTGAATCGTTTTTTGGACATAGCTCGGTAAGTAATTGTCCGATTAATATGAAACCTTGAAAAGGCACATCCTCGGGTCCCCAGCAATATACCTGGCAAGTTAAAAGTATATCGGACCCGTGGTTGTCGAGAAACAGCGGTCACAGACAAACGTACAGACAGAGATTACTGGAATTATAGATAGATGGACGATTTTTTCTTTTTTGCATTTATGGGCATTATTGTCGTGTATTTCACAGTTTTCAGTTTTATAAATTACAATTTTTAAATGCTACATATTGATTGAAGTTATTTTGTTTGTATTTATGTTTGCGTTTATGGTTTTTTAATGTAAATTTTCATTTACAGATGCTTTCTGACTGTTCTGGGATTTTTTCCCCATGTACTGGCTTTGATATCCATCGGCACACAAAATTTAAGCTTTCTACGACAAACAGAAGGTACTGTGACTATATTGGAAGTGTGATTTGGATAATCTTGTTGGAAAATGAACCTTCTTCAACTTAAACGATTTCCACTGGGAAATGTATGGTGCTGCAGTATCTGCTTGTAGTTCTATTTTGTTCACGTCCCATTGATTTTGTCAAGTTTTCCTACACCAAAGGCTGAGATACAACCACAGACAGTCACAGAGTCTCCTTGTTTCACAGTTCAATAGGCTGCAAATAGTGCATGTAGTAACGTTCTCCAAGTCTTCGGCGTATGAACTAGCGTCTCTTCGACCTGAAAAGTTTGAAACTTAATTTCATCACACCAGAGTACCTGTTTCCATTGTTCTGTCCCAATATTTGTGTTGCCTTGTAAATTACAGTATTTTCACTTTATTATGTCTCAGCAGTGGTTTCTTTGCTGTAATTCTTCCCTTGAGACCTGCTGCAGTCAGCCTTCTGTACACAGCGCTGGATGAGATATCACTGTTTAGGCGTACTCTCATTTCATTTGTCAGTTGCTAACTTGCCTTGAGTGCCTTCTTCTGGGTCTTCCTGGTCTTTTGTGGTCTTGTACATATATATATATATGGGCATTATTGTCAGTTTCTTTCAGGCGTTGCAAAGTGTATCTCACACCATTGTAGATGATCATCAACTTTGCTGTTATTTTTCAAACTACTCTTTTTTTGTTTTTTGAATGACCAATCGTTAGAGGGTGCATTATTACCTCGGCCACCGAAGGTAGACGGAGATGTTTTCATCCATGTCTGTCTGTCTGTTTATCTATGAGCAATCGCAAAACATTCTGGATGGATTGAGACAAAACTTGGTGGATGAGTTGGGTAGGTGACAACAACAAACTGATTCGATTTTGATTAAGGTCCGGATGCAGATCCGGCCTATCAGTGGGATACAAAACGTAAACTGTTCAACCTGTTGAAGGTATATGCTCGACCAAGTGACTTTCTAGTTACCCCACGCACGGGAAGCGAAAAGCTGAGATGAGATAGGCAATGGGTCCACTTCTGTCTGTCTCTGTCCAACTGTCCATCCACAAACGTCAATTCATGAGGAAATTTAGGAACTTGATTTCAATTGAATGTTATATTTTGAACACGAATCAAAACATGGATTAAAAGAACCTGTAGTTAATTAGCAGTAGCCTACTTTGGGGGTGAATTTGTCATGATCACACCTGCGCAAAGAGCGACATTTTTTTTTCACCTGTGCTTCCCTGGCAGTCAAATAAAATTGAAAATCATTCCAAACAGGAATGATACTGTTATTAAAAAATATCATGACACAAAGCACTTCAGCCAAAATCTTTCCCCTGTCGACCCTACAAGAAGGTGCGGATAAATTTGGGTCATTAAATAAGTAATGGTACTATTTATGAATAATATTCGCAACACTTATTATTACAAGTAATAATAATGTGTACATTGTGTACTCCACGGTATCCTCCTCGAAGAGTAGTCGAGCTATCACCGGCACCGCGAACAAATTTCTAAATTCCTGCCTTGACTTCCTGTGTCGGAGTGACGAGTCTGACGACACATCCGGGGTAGTACCCCGCGCCAATACATAACATGGTGTATGGAAAAACTGTCTTAGTGGACCATGTCGCCTCCAGGTGGGGCATGACCCCGGATAACTGAGCAGAGATTGGTTAATTTGAAAGCTAAGTGTGGGAAGTGATTCAATAATGGCTTCTTATTGTTATAAAGTAGTCCAATGGTGGGAAAATGAGACACCTCCACTCCAACGATTACAAACATGGTTTTATATAATTATGGTGACAATTAGACAACCACAACACACCAATAATAAATAAATAACTCGAAACAAATAGATTTACCCATGATTACACAAATCCCAGATGGAGTACTGACACGACAGGCACTGAATACTGATCTCGTGACTGCCGCAAGCCTGGTGATGAACCGAGGATTGGTAGAGGTGCTGCAATTTGCAAATCATGAAGGAAGCAGGTAGGCAGGTTGCCTCCGGCTTACAGGATATGTTGTTGCTCGAAATGATTGACAGCTGGCCTCATGCATATTGATACAACAACCCAGCAAGGTGGAGCAGACAGCACAAGGACAAGCAACAGCAACTTTAACCACCGGATGCCTCATTCTATGGTTTACATGTAACAGTACTATAATTCAGTAGGGAACACTACAATTAACAAATTATTTGGTGATTAAATAGGAGGTGGTGGAAGAGGATTGTGCTACACCTGTCAAGTGAGAAGCAAATATTAAATCGATTTTTATTTTAGAGAAAATTTGAAGAAATTGTTATGTCATCATACTAAAATACACAATTTGGTGTCTGTCTGCCTGGCTTGTTTTTTGACTACAATACATTCGGTTGTTACTTATAGTAAGGGCATTTTATGAGATATTTCACAAATCTGTTAACTAAATTGTTACCAAAAAATTTCTTCACCAATATGTTTGTAAAGGTGTGTAATAACATGTGTTAAAATGTTGAAGGTCAACTCCCGTGGGAAACCCAGAAAAAAAGCTGTTGAAATCGGGTACCGAAAAATTATTTTCGAGAATTTTTTTTTTTTTTTAATCGGCCCTTAAGTAACTTATGAGGGGTCAAATAAGGGTTTTTCATGATTCTGAGTTGATTGTTAACATTTATATTTCACCACAGACACTCCTTTGTGGAAAAATAATTTCTAAATATATCTCATTTTCTACTTTGCAGGACATGGAGTCTAGCAATATGGATGAAGACGTTACTCCACCTGTGCATCATTAACATCAGCCGTGCGCCCTTGGCATACTGATGATGGCCTGCAGCGGCAAAGATGTGAAGCATCTTGGTAACAATGCAGGACAGATGCCCATTGTGGTCTGCAAGTCGCTCGGTTCTGATAAAGACCTTGATCACATCTACCATGTGGTGGTACTCCACCCAGAGTGCAGGTGTTCTTCCTCCTTTTGCGAGTCGTTTGAAGGTTTCTTCAAACCTTTGCTCAAACACTGGCACTACTGGGTCTGAGTGTCTGGCTCCCATATTCCCATCAGCCACCTTCTCCATGAAGGTCTTCATGTCACCACGCTCCTCCTCAGTGAAGGCAAGTTTCATGATGTGTTGATAGATGGCTGCATCGATGAGGAGGTGAACACGGATTGCCTTGTCAAAACATCCTCCATCCATGATGTGGTTGGCTGTCGTACTTCCAGGATAGATCAACTGGATCACATCTAGTAGTCCAGAATCTTCCATGATGTTACCCATTGATCCAAGATAAGACTTCAGCAGGTGAAAACCACCCAACCTTGGAATGACGGGTAGATTTGCCTGCTTTATTATATTCACAGCCTTCAGCCAAATCGGAAGATCAAAGGTCACTATAGCGACCCCAGCGCGCCGTATGCACTCTTTCAGAGTGGTGAAGATGGTGTTGAGGTAATTAGGGTCTCCTTCAATAACTGGGAGGAACTCGACCTGTGTGCTCTGCTTTGCATCATTAGCATGGATTCTCTTCATCCAGCCATTCCAGTTGGAGTGTGGGAACTCAGGATCGTTGGCTTTGATCACCCACCCCGCTGCCCAGAGTGTGTCACCTGGAGTGAGGAGTGGCTGATCATGAGCCAGGGAGGAGGAAAGCTCAGCGAGGGGGAGAAACATGATCGCGTTCGTTCCTATCTGTTTCCTGTTCGTAAATGGAATAATCTTTACTTCAGTTCCTCTCAGGATCTTAGCTTTGTCGAGTGCCTTCAACTTCACCCGGGGGAAAGCTGCTGTTGTCTGTGGATCTGGCAAATGTGGTGCCGGAGAGGTGACTTCGATCCAACCCATTGAGTGAAAGGGAGTGTTTCCGTGAATAGAGACAATGTTTAAATCTATATTGTCTCCAACAAACTGAGTGACTGCATTGTTTGTTTCCCCAACCTCCATAAAGACAACCTGATCATTACTTGACAATTCACTTTCACTGGCTGGCACTTTGGCTGTCATCACTGATTGATCCTCAAGCGCAGCATCAACCGCAACCTCATCATTGATCTGTTCATCGGTTTCCTCCACAATGGTGTCAAGAGTGCCAGAAGTATCTGGAACATCATCTCCACTCCTACTATTAAGGAAGCAGTATTTGTAGTTTTGTGTCTCCGTGTAAGACTCAGTGTATCCCAGCCGGTGGAACTTGTTGAGCATCCATTTTGACCCAAATCTATGATCAAGTTGTATGGCAAGCCCCATTTGGTGTGGCAATACTCCAGACCGAGGTCGACAGGCCTTAATAAAATTCTGCCCCCAAACGGCAACTCTTTCGTCTGTCTTGACAATCGGTCTCAAGAACATCTGAAGGCTTGCAGGAACAAGTGTCAGCTGACTATCGATGTCAGTCATACTGTGTGTGGTGGGGTATGACTTTGGACCTAAATCAATCAAGGCAATATCATTGGATATGAACTTGAGTGCCGTCTTTATGATCTGAGTCTTCTCATCTCCATGGTCAAGATTAGCATGATGCTCTCGCAGAATATTGTCGGTGCCATCTTTGAGACAGAGTACATCTGCCCTTCTTTCCTGTGTTGTGAAATACGAGGTGTCTTCGTATTTCTCTAGAAGTTTTATCTTTAGCCAATGCTTTGAATAAGAAAGGCTCTTCTCTGGTGACTGATCAAACTCCTGCAGCTTTTCATGGACTTGGTCCATGTTCATTACCCCATGCTCTAATTCTGAGTCTAACCATTCGCAGAATTCAATAAAAACTGCCTCTCGCTCCTCATCAATACTCCTCTGTCCTCTCTTCCTTTTTCCTTCCTCATCAGTCTTGGACAAACTGTCACCTCTCGCAAACATAAGTTTGCATCGCAAATGGTACAGTGTTTCTTCTGCTACCAAGTCGTTGATCCCTTCCAGGCGTCCAGTGACTTCAGTGCCCCAGTCATCCCCGCGACTCCGTGCTGTCTTCAGCAAGCTTGCCTTCAGTGTATCTGCAGTCAAATTATCTGGCACTCTGTATTTCTTTCTAGCTTGTGCTGGATTATTTTTGTAGAGCTGGGCTGGTTGGTTGCAAAGAATGCATACATCCTTATACAGGAGGTCAACTGACTGTGATCTTCTAGAACTGCAGCCAGTTGATGAACTGAACTCACAAGTAGTGCGTCTTCTCTTCAACTTTGATGACTCTTTCTCTGCCTTTGATGCTTGAGCTGACTTCTTGGTGGTGGTTGCAACAAAGTTGTTGTACAGATCATTTTTACACTTCTGGTGGTACCTCAGTTTTCCTTCCTTTTGAGCCTCCTTCATACGTTCCACAACAGTAACATTTTCGACAGTTTCTGCTTGTTTCAATAAAGTTGAGTATCCCTTTGGAGTTGCCTGTGTGAGCCTTTCAGCTGGTGTATCCGAGCGTGCACAGATGAAGCAATTGAGCACAGGTGGAGTAACGTCTTCATCCATATTGCTAGACTCCATGTCCTGCAAAGTAGAAAATGAGATATATTTAGAAATTATTTTTCCACAAAGGAGTGTCTGTGGTGAAATATAAATGTTAACAATCAACTCAGAATCATGAAAAACCCTTATTTGACCCCTCATAAGTTACTTAAGGGGCGATTAAAAAAAATAAAAATTCTCGAAAATAATTTTTCGGTACCCGAATTCAACAGCTTTTTTTCTGGGTTTCCCACAGGAGTTGACCTTCAACATTTTAACACATGTTATTACACACCTTTACAAACACATTGGTGAAGAAATGTTTTGGTAACAATTTAGTTAACAGATTTTCATATGTTTCCCTTACTATTATCATCTAATCTCAACCAAACCTGACAAGTGGACTACGGGTCAAACGCTGGAGGTTGCAGCAACTTAAATTGCCCCATCCCCAAGGGGATTTTCTGCCTTGGGCAAAATCTGAGTTAAGATGTATATCCGTGTTAAAATACCTAATCGTGGCATTTTTCCAAGGCTGCTTCTAATAACAAAAGTAACAAGAAAGAGCAATCAGAGATTGCAGACCCTCACCAGGATGTGTTTTCAATGGTTTTTAAGGCTTTTGTGTTACAACAAATATGGCGGCCGAACCACGTGACGGATGACGTCATCATTTTTTTTTCTCTACCAATTTATCCCGAGATTATGCTCAAGAAATTTCATCTTGATCCGATGAAGTTTTGTACTTGTCGAATTATGACATTATCATTAAAAGATGTTATTCCCCATGGAGAGTTCTTTACAATGAGCCATGACTCCATTTTTAAGAGGCAGCGCTTTCAGAGATATGGAGGTGCAAATGTTTTCGGTTTTTCCAAGATGGCGGCCGAACCACGTGACCGATGACGTCATCATCATTAAAAAAAATTCTCCAACAATTTATGCCTACATGACATTCAAGAAATTTAATCTTGATCGGATGAAGTTTTGTACTTGTCGAATTATAACGTCATAATGGAGGCACCTATGACATCATCATTAACATATTTTATTCCCCATGGAGAGTTCTTTACCAATGAGCGACGTCTCAATTTTTTATATGCAGCACTTTCAGAGATGTAGAGGTGCAATTTTTTTCTGTTTTTCCAAGATGGTGGCCAAACCACGTGACCTATGACGTCATAATTATCATTAAAAAACGATACAGGTGGAGTTGCACCTTTGGTGAAAATTTCCTGTCAATCGGACCAACGGTTGCAGAGAAAATCACATTTATTCTGTACGGACAAACAAACAGACAGACAAACAAACAGACAGACAGATGAAAAATCGGTCGGAGACCGAGGACTTGCCGGAATGTACTTTTTATCGGCAATTTAGGACAAATATGGCGGCCGAACCACGTGACCAATGACGTCATCATTAACATATTTTATTCCCCCTGGAGAGTTCTTTATAATGAGCCATGTCTCAATTTTTTCTATTCAGCACTTTTGGAGATATAGAGGTGCTGAGTTTTTCGATTTTTCCAAGATGGCGGCCGAAACACGTGACCGATGACGTCATCATTAACATATTTTATTCCCCATGGAGAGTTCTTTATAATGAGCCATGTCTCAATTTTTTCTATTCAGCACTTTCGGAGATATGGAGGTGCAAAGTTTTTCGGTTTTTCTAAGATGGCGGCCGAACCACGTGACTGATGATGTCATCATTAACATATTTTATTCCCCATGGAGAGTTATTTACAATGAGCCATGTCTCAATTTTTTATATGCAGCGCTTTCGGAGATGTCGAGGTGCAATTTTTTTCGGTATTTTTCCAAGATGGTGGCCGAACCACGTGACCAATGACGTCATAATTATCATTAAAAAACCATACAGGTGGAGTTGCACCTATGGTGAAAATTTCCTGTCAAACGGACCAACGGTTGCAGAGAAAATCATATTTATTCTGTGCGGACAAACAAACAGACAGACAAACAAACAGACAGACAGACAAACGGACTCAAATGCAATACCTTCTCCTCGGGCGAGGGTAACTAGAACGGCACTCAGTAGAGAGCGTATTTCTGCCAGGCTGAACTGTTTATGTTTTGTATCCAACTGACAGGTTGGATCTGGATCCGGACCTGAACCAAAATGTAATTGTCTTGTTCTTGTCGCCGAACCAACTCATCCACCAAGTTTTGTCATAAGTCGTCCACAACTGAAATATCATGCTAAGTATCGTTTTTGGCCCGATCACTCAAAGATGAATAATCACTTTAAAATTATTTTTTAATTCTCATATCCAGATTCGGATTTGGTTCTTCACCAACATCGAATCGATTCATCCTTGTCACGTACCCAACCTGTCCACCAAGTTTCGTCCAAATCCGTCCACAACTTTTTGAGATATCATGCTATGAATCACTGAAAAAATTCTCAGATCCAGATCCAGATCCGGTTTGGGATCTTCATCAAAATCGAATCATTTTGTCCTTGTCACATACCCAACACCTCCACCAAATTTCCGCCGAGTCCGTCCACAACTTATTCAGATATCCTGTTCACAAACAGACAGACAAACACGAAGGCGTGAGAAGGTGGCCTTACAGGTATGATGAAAATGGATTGAATCTTGACCTTTGAACATGGTCATTTTGGCGATATCTTTCCCGCCAGTAGCTCAGGAACAATTTCAATCAATGAAATAGATTTATCCTCAAATTTTCAATTTTCTTTGCCAACCACCGCGTCTCACTACACCAAATATTAAGCGCGATAGAGGCCAAAATGTGTTTTATGCAAATTATATCACTGTCACCTTGGCCTTTGACATATGTGGTCAAATCTCATCGACAGCTTCAATTTTTTCCTTCGGAATCCTCTGGTAAAGTTTGACGAAGATAGCTGAAAACATCTGTGAGTTATCACACCCACAGACAAACATACAAACAAATGAGACAAACAAACAAACATACAAACAAATGAGACAAACAAACAAACAAACAAGAAAATTTTCATTTTTTGTCAAAACAAACAGACAGCGGTAAAAACATAAGGTCCCCCTACCTTAACAGAACACTAATGGGAAGACAGAACAGGTGACAGAAGTAAGAACAACACCAATGATAATATCATAATATTAATATTATTACAAATCAATATAAATACTAAAAATATCCCCTCTCCTCATGTGGTTTTTCTGTCTTGGACAAACGCTGTGTTAACGTGTATAAATAGCTTATCTTGGCGTATCTTGGCTTATCTTGGGCACTCCCACCGGAAGTAATATATATATATATATACAGACTTGGCATTTAATATGGAATATATTTTTTTTCTTGACTTGGGTTTACTTTCTTAACTCAGTATATCAATCTGGTGAGCTTCTTTTACACTTTGGTGATTTATTTGTTAAAAGAACCATGTCACTGATTGTCTGTCGCAGCAAGAAGTCAACAACAGGATTATATCACAGGTGGCGTGGCAAAATGTACGGACAGGTGCATTTGATGATTGGCTTCACAGTCGGGTATATAAGGGTTGTTGCGTTCTGTATTAGTGGAAAACAACTGCTGCACGTCTCCAAAAGTTATTGCCGCTTCCTCTGGAGATGGTCCGTCAACTCGAAAATGCTGTTTGTCATGGAGTGGTGGCTTTACGAAATTACGGCATGAAACAGCGTGCTATTGCTCGGCAGTATGGCATCACTCAAGGTCAGGTGTCAAAGATCCTGAAACGAAATGCTCAGAGGGGTGTCCCTACTCCAATACCGAGGCCAGGACGTCCCCGCAGAACCACAAGGAGGGATGATCGCCAGCTGCACCGGTTAGTCCGCAATGGCCGTACCAAGTCAGCTAATCGGCTTAGGGCTGAGTGGCAGCAACTGACAAATGTGCCTGTATCCAGAAGGCTAGTCAACCAACGACTGGTTCAAGCAGGCTATCGTGCCAGGCGTCCCCTGAGAAAGCCACGCCTGACCAGACAACACCACCAGCGCCGATTGCAGTGGGCCAGAGAGCACCGTCAATGGCAGCCAGGACACTGGAATCATGTGATCTTCAGTGACAAGTCTAGATTTCTGGTCTATCGTCAAGATGGCCGCGTCCGAGTGCGCAGACAAGTGCATGAAGCCTACAACAAAGATTGTATAGTGCCAAGAGTCCAAGCTGGAGGTGGTGGGGTGACCGTTTGGGCTGCTTTTCATGCAGGGGGCAAAACTGACCTGGTTGTTCTGAATGGAAACCTGAACCAGTTCAAGTACAGGGCCATTCTGGAAGAAACATTGCTTCCATTTGCTCGTGCAGCCTTTCGAGGAAACTTTGTCTTCCAAGATGACAATGCACGGCCTCATCGTGCTCGCATGATCCAACACTTTCTTGCTGACCGTGGTGTAGAGCATATGGAGTGGCCTGCCATGTCCCCGGATATGAATCCGACTGAGAACTTGTGGGCAGAATTAACGCATCAAATCGACCACTTGGACCAGCAGCCGACCTCTGTGCATGAATTGCAGCAGGCTATTGTCACTGCATTGCAAGCGATTCCTGTCCAAACCTTGGCAAATCTCGTGAACAGCATACCTCAACGTGTACGTGCTCTCCTGAATGCTCGTGGGGGTTACACGAAGTACTGAACTGTAATTTTACTGTCCGTAATCCCAGTCGTAATTTAACTTTTGTTTTTGTTAAAAAAAAATTTGGCTAATGTGCAAAATAAAGACATACTTCTGGAAAACGTACAGAAGGTTAACACAGTACTGTCCATGAATTGAGTTCGATATCAGTTTACATCACTTTCAAGGATCAATTTATTTGTTTCGAAATGTCAAATGTGGTTTTTGTTTCTTTTAAAGGTCACATTAACAAAATCTTGAATAATTTCAACATAATTCCAATGAACTTTTGGTTCTAAGACATCTTGAAAAGTAAGTTCACCCCGACAAAAAAAATATTCCATATTAAATGCCAAGTCTGTATATTTAAAAACAAAAAGTTCTTTTTTTTAAATCTTTTTTTTTTATCGCTCTATAGTGCCTAAGCCTTTTTGATTAATTACAGTTATATACAAGTACATTTTTGCATAAATAAATACAAAACAATTACCAGACATTTGAACACAAATAATCAAACAATTCCGGAATTGGTCAAAGTTGGCGGTAAGGCTTCTTCTTCTTCTTAAACATCATCATACTTAACTCAGAAACGTGATCAACGGCACATTCACCAGCATATATTCAACAAAAAGGTGAAATTATGATTTGACATTTGTGATGGATTCTGATTTGGATGCAATTGCCTTTCCATTATATTTGCCCTAATTTCAAATATGTTAATGTTTCTTTTTCACTTGAGCAACGAAACTATACTCCAGCTATATATCCAGCTTGAAACTATATAAACTATACATCCAGCTTGAAACTATATATCCAGCTTGAACAACGTACTCCAACTATAAACGCTTTTATACTTTACTCGGGGTACAATTACAAATACAACTTAGTCTGGGGGGAGGGCGGGGGGGGGGGGGGAGGGTGGGGAGTAACATAGGCTATGTGGCCGTGGCCTCATTCTGGGGTGTGAGGGAGTTGGAGAGGGGCGTAAATTTTCTATGTAAATGTGTACTATGTAGCTCCACCTGGCGATGGTGGCAAAGGATATTACAATTTCCTTTTTTACCTGTGCAACACTGAGGTTATGAAGCACTCTTTACACAGGTAAATTTTTCCTCCTTCCCTTCCCCCCTCCACCATAACGGAGGGGCCTGTCAAAGCCACCACCCCTCCCCCACAAAAGTGTATACTGTATGTACTATATCTTTCCCCTCCATCTCCCCTCACCACCACCCTCCCCTTCCCCATCAACTCCCACTACTCCCATTCCTTAACCGTCCCTCTCCTTCCTTCCCCCTTAACCGTCACAATAAATATTTTATAAACATACTCAAATACTAAGGTGGAGCTCGAAACATTGGAAAATGCAAGTGTGTGTTCCACCAACAATAACCCCTTAACACAACATTCATGTGGTTTCAACTTGTGATTTACCATCCCCAATACGTCGTGAATCACATGGGGCCTCTATATTTTGGGCCCACCCTGTATTTCTGTAACGGGCCCCGAAGCATGCATTTGAACTTTGTGGGCTGAAAACCTGATGATTAAGTGATGTTCAAGACTTCAGCTCATTGCTAAAGTTGTTTTTAAGATACATACGTGTGAAACTGACAACTTTGATCATTCAAAATTATTTTTTGGTGAATTCAAAATACACTCCATTTATTACATTTTAAAAAGAAATACAGCGCACAGAAGACGGGAGTGTGGTGTAGAATAATTTAAATAAAAAAACTTAAAAGAAACAAACTTTTACCTTTAACAATAACCATCCTGTTCCCTTGAGTGCTGGATATTGGGGTTTAAAGGGAAAATGCCATATTATTGCCCTTGCCAAACATTGGGGAAATGCATAAAAACCCTTCAAGTAAAGAATTAGTAGCCTGTTTCCTAGTTTTAACACTGTACATTTCCCTCCAATTTTGTGCGGTGTTTTATTGACTGTTGTTGACACTTCTTTGGATTAGGTTCGGCACTCAACGGACTTGCACTCCAGAGTCCGTTACCGAAAGTGTCGACACGTCTCTAATCTCGATGTACATACACGTACATGCACGGACGCACATTAGACACACACCACGCACAAACACACACACACCCCCATACATGTACACACATACACGCACATTATACACACACACACACACACACACACACACACACACACACACACACACACATATAACACACACACACACACACACAAATTTACACACATACATATATAACACACACACACACACAAATTTACACACATACATATACACACACACACACACACATTTACACACATACATATATAACACACACACACACACACACACACACACATTAAACATACACACACGCACGCAAATTACACACACACACACACACACACATTATACACACACACACACACACACACACACATTATACACACACGCACATTACACATACATACACACACACACACACACACACACACACACACACATATATAGCACAGACACACACCGTGAGTGTTGCGTTTAGTGTACTGCTTGTTCATGAGGAGCGAGCCATGGAGGTGCGGGTGCATGAAGGGGAGGTTTCAGGAGAAGAGAACATGTTTGACGCGCGATGTCGGAATAAGAGAAGAAACTCCGCGGAGATTCGGCACAAATCCCGCGCTAAACAGTGACCCCGCGTAATGCCTCATGGCGCAACACAAAGCGTGCCTTGTCGGGGTTTGCTCGGCCTTGGATCACTGGCCAATGTCATTTTTTTTCGACAGTCGAGGCGTCTGGCTATATTTTGTATGGTTTTCATTACAGTCGCACACCATCTGCCATGCTAATTGCTGCAAAAGCTTTGCGCTGCTCCAGGGGGGATATCACATGGCGGTACTGACAGCGGCCAGGGCTAAAAGTGTGGTGGGAGCACCATGGTCTTTTCTTTTCACTCAGCAGGAGGCCACGGTGCACCTCGTCCGGCCGTGCCGAGGGGCCGCCCTAGGGCCAGGGGCTCGGAGCACGCACTGGGCGCGAATGTGGGACGTGACAGGACGCGTCCAGTCTGAGCGTTGTGTGACGGACACTTCACCCTTTCTTACACACATGTTTCTACCACATGGAGTATAGTGCACTACTTCCCCCTCTGTGCCTACGAGGCACCAGAACGAGTTTTATAATGTCGGGCTGGGGTTTATATTAATTAATTACACACACATATATATATATACATATATACATATATATATATATATATATATATTCATGCATGTACATGTACATACTTAAAAAGTTATACATATGATAGAAACACCTTTCGCAGTCCTTAATCGACCTTTAGAAGTAATAATAAAAAGCAACGTTATTGGCCATTCTCAGTAGTTCAGTTTATAAAGCACGATGGAAAACAAAGCAATAAAGCATTTTGAGTGGCAGGTCCGCCATTAAACCTCACACATTGAACCCATATCAATGGCCTATAGAGATGAGGGAGGTTAAGTAAACCGGGCTCGTATTTCCGTAAGATCAACTTAAACATGCAATTTTACCTTATGAGTCGTATTAGATTAGGCAGGTGTCTTACCAGACTATACATATACATACGTGTATATATAGCTATATTAATGTATGTGCAGGGTGTTTCAAAAAGAGTGATACAACTTTAAACGTTTATTTACAAAGAAACAGAAACCGCAGGAACGTGAACCAAACATTTCTTCAAAGCCGATGACATGGTATTTTCTATCCCTGATTGATATTGCATTAAGTCACTGCTGGAGTTAGTGAGAGCCCAAGGTCTGAAATTGGCATTTACGCAAAATTCTTGCAATTTACGTTGTGATACCACAGAGCCACCACGTCTGTCTTCTGCTCCACTGTTGAGCTACAGAGCGAGAAATGACAGGGAACAAATACCACGACAACACCACCACACCCTGAAAAGGAAAACGGTATAGGTAAAAGAACAAAGAAACGGCAGAAAGTTAAACTTGTATCAATCTTTTTGAAACATATATATATAAATAAATATATATATATTCATTCATGTACATATATATATTCATTCATTCATTCATGTACATATATATATATATATATATATATATATATATATATTCATTCATGTACATATATATATACAGTATATTCATGCATGTACATATATATATAATATATTCATGCATGTACATTGTACATATATATAATATATTCATGCATGCACATATATATAATATATTCATTCATGTACATATATATATATATATATATATATATATACACATACACATACACACACACACACACACACACACACACACACACACACACACACACACACACACACACACACACGTGATTTCAATCTCCAGCAAATTTCATGCAAAATTTCACGTCGTCGTCTTGGGGGATTGATGTCTGAGAGTTGACAACATTTAATATGCACTTCATTAAAGGCAATCCACAAGTATTTATATGAAAATAGAATGTATGCCTGCAGCATTTTGGCGTAAAAACAAACAAAGTGAAATGTAATATGGCACAGAACAGCTATAAATAAACAGTCACAAAATGTTTGAATCTCTGCGTCGAGTTTCAATGAAACCCTGAATCCCTGAGCTCGGAAGATTAAATAAAAATTGTATTTTAATGTACATAATCTTGTAAGCTATTTTCTCTTCAGATATTGGCAAATCCAAAAAGAAAGAAATCCTTTAAGGGTTAACATGGCATGTGATGTGGGTTAAGTTCAGTTGACAAAAGTATGCGTCTGGGAAATCTTATACCCGAACCAGCGATTAACGGAGCGAAATTTTGGAAGGCGCTTTGAAGGCCTTTCAATAATAACATGTAATGCCTGTCAGTCTGCAATCACAGTGATTTAATCGCGTCTAATGAAGGAGCAGAGAAATGAATAGCCACAGCGTTATTATTATGTACGGCGAGTGCTGAACCACCTCGTTTTTAAGCACCGGTGTTACATTCTTGTATGGATGTCCTCTGCGAGGTCCGCGATTCTCGTATCTTTCATCACCGCACTCGTGCATGGGGCTTCAATCAATTCCTCCCAATAAATCGCATTAAAAGCAGATGAAAACATTGCACTATTTCCTAATTTATTTTGAAAAAGAATTGATTACGTTCTTTCGGGGAACAAATACATTAAAAAAAACTTTTTTGTTTTTCTAAAGCTGATGAGTGATCCAATTTCATTCGCAATGGTTATTTCATTGGGAGAAAGCTCTTGCTTTGTATGAACCGTTTTAAAAGAACAATAAGAACGCATGATAATCATAATGCTGCTATTATTTTTGCAATGTTGATATTATGCCAGTGTATTCTGCAACACCGAAATAGCGGATAATAAAAGTTTTTATGACAGGGATTTATTTAAAAAACTGACACAAGAGTTGCTCATTTGGTCCATCATGCATGCACTGCTCTTGCAACACCACGCTCGTTCAATTGATTGATTCATCAACTTAACTTCGCTACGAGAGCAAGCACAGGAACCTCACTGGATATACATATACATATATATATATATATATATATATATATATATATATATATATATATATATATATATATATATATATATATATATATATATTGTTGTGGATATGAGAATTGTGTTTTTTTTATTGTTTTATTGTGGACCCTCCTTCCTCCAGTTGTTGTGTATAAAGGTCAAAGGGCGTCCCGTAGTTAGGTCATATACAATCACGTTTAGCCAATCATAGATTCCCTGCTTGTTGGTAGTTATTTCCTTATTCTGTGTAGTAGGTTAAGGCTGTGTCTTCCATTAATTGACACTCCATTGCACCGAATTTAAATAGATAGATCCCCTTTCATTCCCAAAGCCCCATTCCCAAAGCCTCGATTGCCAACTGCATTCGCCGCAGCTGCTGGGCGGTTTTCACGGCGACTCCATTAGCCACGAGGTGGGCTCGGAGAAGAAGGGGGAGGAGCCGCCGAATCCAGGGCATGGCCCGCCGATCGTCATCAAGGGTGGAGCCAGAGAGCCCGTGCCGACCAATCAGGGCCGAGGCGAGCTCACCGATGGGTGTGTTCTGGAGGCCGGCGGCTTGATCGCCCGCGGCGTTATAAAAAGCGCGCGCGGAAGCCTTTGAAAAGGGAGTCCTAAGAAAGCACACGACGTCCCCACGGCAGCACGGAGAGCGAACCATTGAGTTCTAAGAGTTACACAAAAGGAGCTTCAGAGAGAGACACCAAGCTGCGTGATCCAGGAGAGGAGAGGGATGCCCCATGAGCTTTGAACCACAGCAGCTTTGAACCACAGCAGCTTGAACCGCAGCAGCTTGAACCATCGCAGCTTTGACCGCCGCAGCTTGAGCGTTGACGGCAGCGTTGCTGTTGAGGAAGGGCGGCGGCTGCTCCCTCCCGGCCCGGCCGTCCTCTGGTCCGAGCTGAACCTTCCTCCCGGTCCAGCCATTCACTCCTGCCTCCATTCCCCATTCGTGTGAGTCTGCCTTTTGTTTGTTCTGTCCTGGGTATTAATTAAGAATGTAGGTAAGCTAGCATTGCACTGTGTCTCCTTGATTCCTTCTGTCTTTATTTTGTTATCTTTCCTTCTTCCTTGGTTATTTTGGTCCTGTAAATAGTAATAAATAATAGTCGTATTTCAAACCTTTTTGCCTTCGTCTTCCTCTTCTTCACATCCATGTCGTCTTTGTCTTTTCCCTCATTGAATATCTGTGGCACGATTTGGCCAACGTTTCAGGATCGGGTCTAGTCTTGGTAAACGGCTCACGCCGCGGTTTGCTTCGCTCGGCGCAACATCCATTACGCTGCGGCCGTGAGCGGGGGGTGTTCCTTCGCGTACCGGGAAGCGCTGGTATTTAGGTCATAGGACTTGTGGGCCTAAAACCCTATCCAGCGCCGACCGGGCGTGGCGTCATACCCCCGGGACCACGTCGGTCCGTAACAGACGAGGGGCTTAAAAGAAACCAAGGAAGAAGGAAAGATAATAAAATAAAGACAGAAGGAATCAAGGAGACACAGTGAAAATTCTAGCTTAACTAAACAGGCTTAATTAACCCAGGGACAAGACACACAGAACAAACTCACGTACACGAATGGGGAAATTGCAGGCAGGAATGACAGGAGGTGGGTGGCTGGAGGGGGAGGAAGGCACGGAGCTGGCTGGAGCTTGATCCCGCACGGGACGTCGGGCTGGACCTCGACGGCCGCCGATGCCACCGATCCTGTGGTGTGCGCGGGGTAACGGGTCGGAGCTGCCTGGTGGAGCCAACGCTGCTGGTGGGGGGTCTGGCGTGCCGCGTTCTCTCTCAGGACGTTCCTCTCTTGCTTCGCTCTCGTGCGCACTTCTTTTCTCTACCTTAGTCCAACTCAGTCCAACAACTTCTAGGCTTTCGCGTGCGCTCTTTATAGCGCCTCAGGCGATCAAGCCGCTGGTGTCCAGGACACGCCCATCGGTGAGCTTGCCTCGGCCCTGATTGGTCGGCACGGCCCTCTGGCTCCGCCCTTGATGATGATGGGTGGGCACGCCCAGGAGTCGGCAGCTCCTCCCCCTTCTTCTCCGAGCCGACCTCGTGGCGAATGGAGTCGCGGAGGGAACAGTTGGCAATTGTTGGAAGGGGAATGTGAAGGGAATCTACTCTTATTTCACTTGGTGCAATGGAGTATTTAAATTAATGGAAGACACAGCCTTGCACTAATACACATAATAAGGATATAACTACTGAACAGGGATATATGGTGTCCTTCGTGTATGTTTTATGGAATTAATTACGGGAACGCCCTTTGACCTTTATACACAGACTGGAGACAGGAGGGTCCAGAATAAAGCAATAAAAAACAAAAAAAACACAATCCTCATATCCACAACACTGCACCCTCCTCCCCTTAGGCACGTCCCGGGCCTATGAACTTTTACCTTAGTGTGGCACGTAGGTGAAGTTCCCTCTACATTTAACCTGACCCTGAGTGCGACAGTTTTAAAACATAAATAAATATGTCCCGCTGCTCCATTGCACCCTGCCTAACAGATTCACGCCCACAGCTAACCGAATTGCGGAATTGTCTTCAAACTAAAACACTTACGGTGGGGGCGCATTATTTACAATGACTCTACTTTATTTACAATACGCAACCCAGGACCTGTGATTGTTCTTTTGGGGGGGAGACAGTCTGCTCTGCATCGATGCACCATGAAAGCACCCAAAAACGCACCAAAGCACCCTCAAGCACCAATCAGTGCACAGTCATCATAGTTCATAAAAATAAAAATAACAAACCCTGGTGCTGGTCTTCCTCTTCGGCTCCCTCTGCTGGCTATTGTTATTTTCCTGTGGTTGTCATCTTCTTTGCTGGCGGCCTATTTGCAATAAAATTTGCACAAAACGTGTCCATTTAAAAAAAAAATTTTATGGCCCACAGGGCTGACTAGTGTGGTTCACCTGTGGGGCATAGGTGCCCTGTGGCCAAGGTCCGCCAGCAAGATCTCGGGCCTTCATGGCCGGTTCCAGCAGAGGGGCCATGCCCCAACCCATGGGGTCCATAAGTGGTGCTCGGCCACAGACATGTGGTCCATAAGGTGGTGCATCGATGCAGACAGTTGTGGTTGCGAGAGGTTCGGGCGCCCAATGGCGGACTCACGCACGCTCCCCTCGGCGCCCAGTGGTGCACAGGTCCTCATGTGGGAGACAAAGGGGGGAAAGACAGATGAGCGAGGGGTAAGGTCTCAAGGGTACACATCAATAAAGGCAATGCAAGGCGAGGTGCGTATGGAGAGCGAAGTGAGAAAAGCTCGTCCCTACCGTACGTCACCCCCCCCCCCCCCCCCCCCGTCACCTACTCTACCCTTGCCCTTACCCCATATTTACAAAAATCTACACATTTACAAATTCGTCACTACTGTCACGTCTTCCCCATATCTCTCCCACACCAAATCCATCACCACAATCCCTCTAACCAAAATTTGCCATCACCCAATTCATCATCAATCCTCATAAGGAGGAAGAGATGGAACATCAGCACAATGTCACACCCACGTCATGATGCGTCTCACATTCCAAACATTTGCATCAAAATAATTTTAAAAACTACCATGGCATGGTGTGGAGTAGCGTCACCCCAGGTGAGTGGATGTAGATGGTGCGAGGAGATTCTTAATCCTAACTATCCTCTAAATGACTTTAACACACTTTACACTACCCGGGGTCTTTCCCTGCCAAACCATTGGCAATCTTACTCTATGTGGTTTTAAAAACCAAATTCCCATTGACCAAACTGTGGTGCTTCTCAATTTGGGGTCTCACTCCCCCGATGCAACTCCCTGTGCCCTTGCACAATTTCTGGACTGGGTCGTGTAGCTCTCCCAGCAGGTCTACCCACCTGCACACCTCCACCACTGCAGTTGCCTCCGAGCTTACCTGCTCCTCACCCTAACCTATCTAATTGGGGAAGGCCCCTCCTGGCTCTGTCACCCCTCGGTGTCCTCTGGCACTGGGCTACCCGGGTCCGTCCTCCAGATCCTCGGGCCCCATCCACAACAACTCTACCGGCTCCCAGAGCCCACCTGCGGCCTCACCTGGCCGACATCCTCACAGTGGTGGAGTGCCCATTTAACTACACACACACTAACAGGCTACACGCCCAGCCATTTCCACGACACTAATGCACCCATCCAAGTACCATTCTTCCACCACGCACCACAGATGCCAATATCCAACCACAATTTACCTATACCCTCTACCTAACACTTACACTACCCTCCCCGGGTATTTGTGATGGGGGTCCATCCTCCTTTCCCATTCACACCTTCGCACCATCCACTCCACTCCACAGTTTCCACCATACTCACTCCACGACCATCCATTCCAATACTCCATATATTCCACACTACCATTCTCCATACCCCTGTTGTTGCACACCTGTGCAATCACACCTGGTGCCACCTGCACCGTCCTTCCTTCCTGGACCATTTGGGTCAACACACTCACATCACTATCACTCAAACACTGCTCCATACACCTGTCCAGTTGCACACCTGTGCAATCACACCTGGTGCCACCTGCACCCTCCTTCCTTCCTGGACCATTTGGTCAGCACAATACACATCACTATCACTCACTCAAACACTGCTCCATACACCTGTCCAGTTGCACACCTGTGCAATCACAATACAACTCACAATCACAATCAGTTACTCATACCCTGCTCAATACACTTCCAATCCTCAAACACACGGCATCATCTCTTCTAACTACTCCCTGCTAACTTAGTGCTCCCCGTCTTCCCTTTAAACTAAGCACATACCACGTCATTATCATCCACACTAATCTACCTGCGTCCCCACTACAGGTATCATTGTCACTACCTAATCTTAACGTTACCTAATGTCATCTTCTAGGTACCTACACACGATATCCTAACCCTCCCGGGCTAGTTTTCACTGCCAAACCCCATAAGACTAGTGCTCCTTTGCCCCCGCTGTGAGAGATGGCAGAGTTGCCATCCCATCACATCGGGTATCTCTCACTATAAATTTTGCTCACCAAATTTCAGCCTATTAAAAATTTGCCAATCACTACCTATCATCACTCTGCCAATCCTTTGCCAATCATCAAATTTTGTTTTTCTAATTTCGGGTCCAAAACACTATCCTCGTCACACGTCTACTCACTTGAGCCTCTCGGTGCGCCAATTCATTTCTAAAGCTCGGCTTCGTAAAGCCGAGCAATGAATGCGGGTGGTTCGTTGCCAGCGGATGGGTCCGTCCGGCATTCGGTGCAGGGAAGGCGGTCTACTCGGCCCGAGATTCCACGCACCATCGGGGCATGGGACCGTCCGATGCCCCAATCTCGGCCAGCCGGAGCGCGGCAACCACAAGGGGTCGCTGTGTCGGCCCTTCCAACCGGACCGCCCGCTCCACCTGGCGGAGCTCGGACACGACCGTTCCGAGCGAGGCCCAGCATGGATCGCGTATGGCGGTTCTTTCGAAACTGCCGTGGTTCAGATCCCCGCTGGTCCTCGCGGCACGCGAAGCCCGGCAGGTACCGAGGGCTCGCTTCGGCTAAACGTCGTTCTAACCGCTAACCCGGTTAGCGTCGATGCTCCATTCGCATGCTTACACCCCGCAGCCCGTTCCTTGCTCACACATCCAGCCGTCTCCATGCTCTTTGTCATTGCACCTTCCCTGACACACCCAGGTACACTCATTCCGCTTACAGACTTTGTCACACACCTGACCACCGCACACCTTTGCACACACTCGTCATTGGCACACCTCACCAACACACCTCTTCGCGCCCCCTCCTCGGTCACCTCCTCTGTGACAACCACAGGTGTGCTCTCACTTGCACACCCAACCACGTGCCTCACTACCAATTCCAGTGTGCATTCCCACACACGCTCTACCATTCCAGGTGTGCATCCTTCCATTCCAGGTGTACATCCTCTCTCACCTGCCACAACCAACTCACGCTCCGTGTCACTCTCACTACTTTCACCTCCACACTCGGTCGTGCACTCACCCTTACTCTCGACAGCGCACTCTTTCCTCATGCACCCGTCCGTTACACTCCTTTCTCGCGCATCCTCTTGCGCACACTCTCCCGTTACAACCTCCGTAACACTCACCACAGGTGTGCACTCTCTCGTTACATCCTCTGTAACACTCCCCACTACGCGCTTCCATGTGCTCCCTCGCACACGCGCTACGACCAACTCACTCTCGACAGCACACTCACTCCTCGGCGCGCACTTTTTCCTCACACACCCCATAGTCGGACATTCTCGCACACCTCCTCCTTCGCACACCGTACCTGTCGCACACTTCACCCGCGGCCTCTCATGAACACCCGGGTCTACACCAACCCCCAAGCCGACTGAAGCTCCCCTCACATCATATACATTTCCGAATATATCGCCACTCACCTTGGCACCTCGTCTCCGCACCTCCTTCGCCACCTGCAAACTCTTTATCTGGTTAGCGAGCACAACATCACGATTTGAGCACCGACCTTGTACATATTCCATCACCTCCTCCTCTATTTCTTTTTTAGTTTCCCTCCGTCTCTTCTTAATTTCACTCACCCCCTTTTCCACTTCCTCTAACTTTTGCTTCACCTCTTTTATTTCCCGGTGCGTCTCCTCAATCTCGTCCTCTAACGCCACCTTAATCGTTTCTATGTGCGTCCTCACCTCCCGGTCCTTCGTCTCCATTACTTCTGTCACCTCGTCCAACCTGGTTGTCAGTCCCTCACGTACCATCTGACATTCCCTCTTCGTCGCTATCAAGTCGTCTTTTAGTTCTTTTTGTGTCGCCTTTAACCCTCCTAGTACCGCAGTGTTCCATTGTACCTGCTCCGCTAACTCCGTCTGTCCCACCATCAGCTGTTCCACCTCCTGCGTCAGGTCCTCTATGCCCCCTTGTAACCTAGCCGTTCCATTTCTCACCTCTTTCTCCATACGCTTCTCACCTCGCTTTACCTCCTCGCGTACCCCCGAGACCTCCTCGCTTACACCTCGTCGTATTTCCTCCTTCATCTCCTCCATCTCTTTTGTGGATGCCGCCCTCATCTGTCCCAATTCATCCCTCTGAGCATCCAATTGACCTTCCAACCCGATTTTCACCTCCTCTATCTGGTTCCCCATCCGTTTGATTTCCCGGGCGAATTGCTCCCCTATCTCCCGCAATTTGCCTTCCATCTTATCTTCTAGCCCCGGTAACCCATTCTTCACCTCTTTTATCCCGTTGTCTAACCCCTCAAATATATTGTCTAAACCCCCAAATTTATTGTCTAACCCCTTAAAATTATTGTCTAACCCCTCCAATTTATTGTCTAACCCTTCAAATTTGCTGTCTATCTTCCCAATTTGGGCCCTGGTACCCCTCGCTTCGTCCCTCATTCTGTTTTCCATTTTCTCGCTATCAGCCCTCATTCCCACAAGTTGGTTTTCCAATCCTACATTCCCCATTTGGATGATTGCCTGTATTTGCGCCATGAGGCCCTGCATGTCAAAGCCCGCTGGTAGCGCGGGCTCAGCTACCGCGCGCTCGTACGAGGCGCCATTTTGCGCCTGTCCAACCACATGCGCGAGGGCGCCATTTTGTGCGCCTGACACCTCCTCAACGACCTCCTCATTGCTCTCCTCCATTTCTTCCCTGTGGTCCTGTGTTACCCCTAACCCCTCTTCTAGCTCACCCACCTGCATCCGATCGCCTTGACTAGCCATGGCGCGATTTCAAAGTTCGGGTTTTTCTAAAACAAAACAAATTTCGGCCGCTCCAAATTTTGACCAAATTTTTTCTAGATGTTTTAAAAATTTGGTTCGGGCCTCGTATCCCACTCCTGACACCAATTGTTACGGGACCGCGGCGAGGATGTTATTTGCCGAGCGGATGGCCGCCGCGCCCGAACAATTACCCCGACTAACCCGATTCCTGAACATTGACCGAATCGCGCCACAGATATTCAATGGGGAAAAGACTAAAATGAAGGATGTAAAGAAGAAAGAAGACAGAAGTAGGGAATACAAATATAATTTATTTCTATTTACAGGACCAAAAGAAACCAAGGAAGAAGGAAAGATAATAAAATAAAGACAGAAGGAATCAAGGAGACACAGTGAAAATTCTAGCTTAACTAAACAGGCTTAATTAACCCAGGGACAAGACACACAGAACAAACTCACGTACACAAATGGGGAAATTGCAGGCAGGAATGACAGGAGGTGGGTGGCTGGAGGGGGAGGAAGGCACGGAGCTGGCTGGAGCTTGATCCCGCACGGGACGTCGGGCTGGACCTCGACGGCCGCTGATGCCACCGATCCTGTGGTGTGCGCGGGGTAACGGGTCGGAGCTGCCTGGTGGAGCCAACGCTGCTGGTGGGGGGTCTGGCGTGCCGGGTTCTCTCTCAGGATGTTCCTCTCTTGCTTCGCTCTCGTGCGCACTTCTTTTCTCTCCTAGTCCAACTCAGTCCAACAACTTCTAGGCTTTCGCGCGCGCTCTTTATAGCGCCTCAGGCGATCAAGCCGCTGGTGTCCAGGACACGCCCATCGGTGAGCTCGCCTCGGCCCTGATTGGTCGGCACGGCCCTCTGGCTCCGCCCTTGATGATGATGGGTGGGCACGCCCAGGAGTCGGCAGCTCCTCCCCCTTCTTCTCCGAGCCGACCTCGTGGCGAATGGAGTCGCGGAGGGAACAGTTGGCAATTGTTGGAAGGGGAATGTGAAGGGAATCTACTCTTATTTCACTTGGTGCAATGGAGTATTTAAATTAATGGAAGACACAGCCTTACACTAATACACATAATAAGGATATAACTACTGAACAGGGATATATGGTGTCCTTCGTGTATGTTTTATGGAATTAATTACGGGAACGCCCTTTGACCTTTATACACAGACTGGAGGCAGGAGGGTCCAGAATAAAGCAATAAAAAACAAAAAAAACACAATCCTCATATCCACTATATATAATATATATATCTATCTATAATTCCAGTAATCTCTGTATGTCTGTGACCGCTGTTTCTCGACAACCACGGGTCCGATATACTTTAAACTTGCCAGGTATATTGCTGGGGACCTGAGGATGTGCCTTTTCAAGGTTTCATATTAATCGGAGAAGTAGTTACCGAGCTATGTCCAAAAAACGATTCAACCAATCAGAGAGCAGCGAGCTATCACGTGTGCCGAACGTGCCGAACAGACTCTGCCTCGGACGGCACATTTGAGAGCGTATTCATTTATTTCACGTTGGCAAACTATGTTGGCGTTAAACTATGTTTTAAAACTAATTAAAACTAATTTGCGATTCATCGTAACTGCGATATGCGACCTTCCGGACAGTCAAATGAGGACGTCACTTCCGGACTTACGGATAGCCATAGTGACGACGTACTGATGCTGAACGTGGCGAGCAGACGCTGTAAGGTACGATCGATTGTAGTACACGTTTATAATAACTCTGCCGATACAGGCCCGATTAACTGCAGCGCCATCCGAGCTGCGGCGTCGGGACGATACATTCATTGTACGGTCACATCACGCACTTACGGGCACGCCCATGGGCCCATGGGCACGCCCATGCATGCATGGGCGAAGACATTTTTTTTTTTTTTTTTGGCAAGGAACGGGCACCCACGTACGGGCACGTCCTAGTATATATAATCGGGAGATTAAATAAGACGCGGACGTAGCTTCAGGACCGTCGATCTTTAATTCTCGACAAGCTTTCGACCACCAAAGGTCTTCTTCTTAGTCTACAGAAACAACAGGCATGTATATCAGACAAGTATGTATAGTGATATGTGTGTAAGATTGGTGATATGTGTAGAAAATGCTAACAAAAGGAAGAGCCATGCTAAAGCTCACTCACCGTCGCCAAGTTCAGCAGAAGTGAAGCACAGCTTACAGTTATCGTTCATGTTACAGTTGGTGCACGTGCAAATACAAATATAGAGATACGTACATACATAAACACACAAGCATATATTCATATACCATTTATATTCATATAATATATTTATTTATATATTTATATAAATGGCATATAAAGGTAGAATGAATGAATGAGTGAATGAGTGAATGAATGGGTTTTTTTTTTTTTTTTTTTTTTTTTTTGTATACAAGGTCGAGGCTCGTGAAAGAGCGAACATTAATCACACAGAAAGACAAACCGACACATAAAACATATAACATAGGGAGCGGTAGACAAGATGGGGAGAGAGGGGGAAGGACACAAACACAACATTTGAGAGCAGTGACCGAGAGACATGGAGACATCGAGAGATCTGAGAGAGGGCGAGGGCTTGGGGGGGGAGGCGGCGTGGGAAGGGGGGGGGTGGGAGAGGTATAAAACATATGGACACTGCCAGGACTTCCAGGAAAGAAGTTGGTATTTCAAAAAAGAGGATTGGGGGTGAAATTAGCGGGGGTAGAAAAGATCAAGGTTTTGGATAGGGGAAGATAAGAGATGGTGGTGAACAGCTGTTTTAAAGACCTGGAGGGAGGAGTGGGATTGAAGGGAGTGGGGGAGTTTGTTCCAGAGGTGGGAGAAAAGAGTGAAGTCTTGTGAGTGAAGGTGAGCAGAGCACAGAAAGAGTGAAGGTGAGCAGAGAGTCTTGATTTTGGCAGTTTAACCATAAGAGGGTTGCAGGCAGATCTTGTGCGACCTTCAGGAATATTTGGGGGGCAGAGCCCAGAGAAAGCTGGAGGAGCAAGGCCGGAGAGGAGTCGGTAGAAGACAGAAAGACCACCAACCTGCCTGCAGTGAGTAAGTGAAAGGCCCTCGGAGGTAGCTTCATCACGGGAGATTCCAATGATTCTGAACGCTTTGGTTTCAACAGCATGAAGACTAGCTAGGTGTGAGGCAGGAGCACCAGCCCAGAGGGGAGAGCAGTATTCCATTGAGCTGTGGATCAAAGCCTTGTATGTGGTGAGGAGCTCAGGTGTGCCAAGGAAGGACTTCACACGACGGAGGATGCCCAGTCGGTGACTGGCTTTGGAGGCTAGATTTGAGATGTTGTTTTCCCAGGAAAGATCATGGCAGATAGTGAGACCCAAAAGCTTGAGTGACAGAACTTCTTGGAGAGGATTATTCAGAAAGTGGATGGGAGGGTTGTCCAGTCGGTCTTTTCGGAGAGACATCGTAAGAGTGTGAGATTTGTCAGGATTGAAAGACATGTTCCACTTGTTTGCCCAGTCAGTGATTTTGTCCAGATCTGCAGAGAGTGAGGAGGCTGCAGACTGCCGATCTGAGGGATGAGGAATGGAGCGGCAGAGAGTGGAGTGATCAGCAAAGAGTGTAATAATTCTAATTTCTAATTTACTACTATAATTCTGCTTTTACTTGCGGCCGTAGAAGATTGACATCTATAATTCAGCTCAGCTTTTAATTGCGAAATGGCCCCAGCCCGGCCGAGGTGGCCTCGACTGGCCTTGCCACCTCGCCTAAAACCTTCCTGGGGCCCGTCTCGACATTTTTTGTTTCAGAGGTTTCCTCCTATCTTTCACTGTTCAGGAGATTAGCGCGTGCAGACAAACAAACAAAAACTTTCTTTTATATATACAGTCACGTGAAAAAGTAAGTACACCCCATGTAAAGTTTTGACTTTTTCAACATATTTCAACATACAGCTATTTGATCTTCATTTCAACAATATTGATAGATAAAGGTGATATAATATAACAAATATCATGAAACATTTACATTTTTATGTCCATTGTATAATTTAAATAAACATAAATGCAAATTTCGCATGTGGAAAAAGTAAGTACACCCCCACATTTATCACGACTTCAAATACCTAAAATTAGAATTAGGGGCACCAGCTCATGTGCAAATGATTAGAACATCGTTCGAGAGGATCTTCGAGGAACCTGTCTTATTTAAACCTCAGACATTTAGTTTGGTTTGCTCTTTGTTGTTGAAGTGTGCGGCGTCACCATGCCTCGATCAAACGAGCTCTCTGAGGCCTTCACAAAGAAGGTTATATATGCCTACGAGTCTGGGAACCTGGTGTTGCCTGGTGTTGCCTGGTTGCCTGGTTTAGCCTGGTGTTGGCTTAGTGGTTAGGGTGCCGGCTTGGGATCCAAGAATCCTGGGTTCGAATCCCAGTCGATCGCTGAATTAACGCCAGGGGGGTTGACTTAGCCTGTCATCCTTCCGAGGTCGGCAAATTGAGTACCAGCTTGCTGGGATGAATGATCACGGTGTGTACCCCGATTCAGAATAGGCACACTGTATCCCTGCGCATCGTAAGAGCGTGACCAAGGGTTGGTGTCAGGAAGGGCATCCGGCCATAAAAACATTGCCTCAAACAGGGAAACATGAATTGTCATGGGGCCCGCAAGGCTAACCCCTGCTCTCGTGGGGGAAAAATGGCCTTAAAACAATCATTCATTCATTCATTTTATTCTGCGAGGGGATATTAAAAGATCTCCAAACAATTTGAAATCAACCATTCGACTGTCCGGAAGATCATCTACAAGTGGAGAAGATTCCAAACAACTGCCAACTTGTTCAGGCCAGGCCGCCCCAGCAAGTTCAGCCCGAGAGCAGACCGCAAGATGCTGAAAGAAGTCTCTAAGAACCCCAGAATGTCATCACGGGACCTACAGGTAGCTCTTGCCACTGTTGATGTCAAAGTGCACGAGTCCACCATTAGAAAGAGGCTGCACAAATTTGATCTACATGGGAGGTGTGCCAGGAGGAAACCTTTGCTGTCCAGAAAGAACATCAGGGCAAGACTAAAGTTTGCCAATGAACACCAAGGCAAAGACCAGCACTTCTGGAACAATGTGCACTGGACAGATGAGTCAAAGGTGGAGCTATTTGGCCACAATACCAGAAGACATGTTTGGCGAAAACCAAAGACAGCATTTGACCACAAGAACCTGATACCAACTGTAAAGCATGGTGGTGGAAATATTATCGTTTGGGGCAGCTTTGCTGCATCAGGGCCTGGGCAGCTCACCATCATAGAATCCACTATGAATTCTTCATTGTACCAGAGGGTGCTTGAGGCTAATGTGAGGCCATCTGTCGGAAAGTTGAAGCTCAACCGAAGGTGCACCTTGCAACATGACAATGACCCAAAACATACCAGTAAATCCACCAAGGAATGGCTGAAAAGAAAGAAATGGAGGGTTCTGGAATGGCCAAGTCAAAGCCCGGATCTAAATCCCATCGAGATGTTGTGGGGGGATTTGAAACGAGTTGTGCATGCAATTGTGCATGCTGTGCAACAATTTTTTGTTGAATAAATTATTGCAAAGTCAATCTTTCATTGTTTTTTGTTCAATTAGATCACCTTTATCTATAGATACTGTTTAAATGAAGATCAAATATTGATATGTCCACATATGTTAAAAAGATTTAAAAAACATTTCATGGGGTGTACTTACTTTTTCCACATGCGAAATTTGCATTTATGTTTATTTAAATTATACAATGGACATAAAAATGTAAATGTTTCATGATATTTGTTATATTATATCACCTTTATCTATCAATATTGTTGAAATGAAGATCAAATAGCTGTATGTTGAAATATGTTGAAAAAGTCAAAACTTTACATGGGGTGTACTTACTTTTTCACATGACTGTATATAAAAATAAAATATATAATATATATATATTGTGTATGCTTATATAATATAGATGAAGGATGTTACAAGAAGCAGTGATGGAGGTTGTCCCATCTCCTCCTCATTGACTCTCTGCCTGCACCAGCCTTTCGTCAATATTTGCAGAATCCATAGAACAACCACAAGTGCAGCAGGAAATGTGTGTGCTCTGCTGGGACAATTCCCCTTTATGTCCAGTGTCAGTGCAGAGTGTTTCTGTGTATACAAACCTCGATGCAGAGTTACAGGTTTTTATTGCGATTTCTGATGATACGGATTAAAGGGTATTTATAAAGTGAAAAGTTCTGACCTGACAGACAACCCACGTCATTCTGAAATAATTCAAATGGAAGTACCACCAGCTTATAATAACTGGTGTATAATGGTTGAATTGAATAATATTTATTACTGGGATTGCATTTGTTCGTAGTTTCATAAAGTAGTTTATTTTTGTAAATCAACTGTCTCTGCTTCTTGTTCTGTTCCCTTTCCCAGTTATAACGTTTACACACGAGCGAGGGGGGAATTTAGTAATCATAATAGCAAGGGTCAAACTGCTCGTCCATTTTTGTTATTGCATTACAGCGAGTGGGTCATTTGGACCATCGGGAGTGTGAGGTACCCCTGAGATGGGAAATTGGATTATCAGGGCCATGGCTTAGTCTCGGCTCATGACGGTATTACTATGTGATTATTCTGTGGACCGTAGATGTAACTATCATCAGATGATGTTGGTAATTCATATATGAACTTGGTGATCAACCACTATATACTGGGCTCTATAAAAAGTGTAACTTACATTTACTTACTAAGACCAAACCTCTGCCCTTTGACGTCTGATCCTGCTCTTGGCTTTGCCTTTAGCTTCAGCTTAGAAACGTGAGAAGGCATGGTTTTTCGTTCAGCATGAAGCTGGACATGTGCTCCAGATAAAACATGGACAACTCCAGCTTCATTGGATCTCGCTATTACTGCCCTCTGCTGAAGTGCAGTAAAAAGAGTCTGTTGTGGGACTTCACATCAAACACCCAGCAACAACAACAAGTCCACATTTGCCTTCGAGCGCTGTCTTGCAGGAGACTTTTAAAAAAGTAGAGTTTATAGAACACCATACCTTGTGCAGTTATGAGAAAAAAGGACATGGGAGGGGTCTGTGAGCGACAAATGTGATTGGTTGAGATGACGTAAAATGCCGTAATATTTTGTCAAAGTATGGTGCTGTTACCCAGAAGGTTTTTTTTTAAGTACCAAGAAGGCGATTTGTGTTCTACAGTGTTCAAGTTTATATTTCAATTGAAATAAAAACAAAATAAGGATTTTTCAAAGTTGTAGAAAAAAACTCCAGAAGTTTACCACTGTTGATATGCGTCTTATACACCACCTTAATTAACACATCACATTAGTTATTCATGCGTGTTGTTTGTGTCCTTTGTAACGTCCTTAAAATAGTAAGTTTCCTGTTTGAAATGATTTTCAATTTTATTAATTTATTTATATTTGGACTAAGGCTCGTAATAGAGCTCACACACACACGGACACACACACACACACACACACACACAC
The DNA here is from genome assembly GCF_964187855.1 of Myxine glutinosa. NCBI lineage: Eukaryota > Metazoa > Chordata > Myxini > Myxiniformes > Myxinidae > Myxine > Myxine glutinosa. The sequence continues at coordinate 115,818,638 of NC_136269.1, read as the reverse complement.
ACACACACACACACACACACACACACACACTTACGAGACAAACACTTAATACAGCCACTGAGCTTGGGGGAAGTGCCGTCACTACCCGGGATACTCTGGGTACCAGTGACGTCATAACAATGGCGCCGCTTTTCTAACCGTACTCAGTGGGGCATTTCCTCAAGAGGAATTTCCTAATTCCCATGGATGCCACTTTTGTTTGACTATCAGACAGGAAGACAGACTAAAAAAAAAAAAATCACCTTACTTTGTGCGTATGTGCACTCGGGACAAGATTCTGTACAATTTGCCAAATTCAGAGCCAAAGTACTGCTAAACTGCACTTTTGTTTTCCGATTCATGTTCCCATTAGTGTTCAAAACATAAAATTCAATTGAAATTAAATTGTTCCTCTACCATCTACCCTTTCATTGCTGTCTGTGCTGCTGATCATAAAACCTGTTTTATGCAGTGGATGATGCGGTTTAAGGTACAACGAGGTGAGTTGGATGTTCGGACACTTAAATGATCACTTAAAAGTTTTGGCTGCACGTTCTTCATGAATAATAAAATCACTTGCACTCCAAAGGGTATGTACTTTCCATCGTATCTGTTTATTTCACCGAACCAGCTGGCTCTCTTTGGTTGAGTGGTTAAGGACTCGTTTCTTTCTCCACTGACTGGTGTGGTTTTGATTCCCTTGGCTGCTCACACTTGCCAAGCGTGCAGAGTATGCCAAACACTTCTCAACATGAGTCCAGCGTGGCTAATGGACTGAAATCGGCGAAAAGGAAAAGAGGGGCCGATTTAAATAGTTGGGGGTACATGCGTGATGAGACCACTTGTGTTTAATGCGCTGTAATAGCCGACGTAACAAAGCTATGAGCCACTTTATTTTCTCTCGCTCTGTTACGTAACCGACCTCGAAGACAATCGACACGTTACGGCTCCGCAATGAGAAATGATGGAGCCCTTGCACGTTTGTCCAATGTTGGGCAGCCACTTGCATCCACATCCATATCATGATCGATCCCAGTATTGGCGCTACCTGGTGTGTTCCCCGGTTTAAAATACGTACACCTTATCCCTGCATGTCGTAAGAGGCGACCAAAGGGTTGGCGTCAGGAAGGGCACCCGGCCATAAAAACATTGCCTCAAACTGGGAACGATGATTGTCATGGGGCCCGCAAGGCTAACCCCCGCTCCAGCAGGGAAAATGGCCTTAAAAGGGGGGGGGGGGGGGGGGATTTTCCAGTATTGGGACTTCCTTTTCTTTTTGGAGATTTGTTTTCCTCCATTCGATTTGTAAGAGATAAAGCAACATTAAGTATAAAATAACTACTTCGAACTGTTGGCTGGTGTGTGAGCATGCATATCGAAAAGGCAGTGGTTGTGGTTTGCACATGTGAAACAAGTGAACTTTATATTATCTTTCAAAGTGGTTCACAAACAATTGAGGTGTTCAAGGTGGTTCGTTATGTAAGGTGGTTCAAAACCCCCCCTCCCCCCACCTGATTAGGTACATCCTCCTCACTACTTTTGTTTAGCATATTTCCATCCTCATGCCAATTGCAGGTCAGATCATTCCTCAGATGGTCACATCAGCTTGTATTTTGATAAAGAAACGTTATAATATGACGCCATAGATTACTGATTATATTCCTTTTTTTTTTTCTTCTTTTTTTGTTGTTGTATACAAGATCGAGGCTCGTGAAAGAGCGAACATTAATCACACAGAAAGACAAACAGACACATAAAACAAATAACATCGGGAGCGGTAGACAAGATGGGGAGAGAGGGGGAAGGACACAAACACAACATTTGAGAGCAGGGACCGAGAGACATGGAGACATCGAGAGAAATGTGGGAGGGAGAGGGCTTTGGGGGGAGGCATGGTAAGGGGGGGGGGGGGGTGGGAGAGGTATAAAACATATGGACACTGCCAGGACTTCCAGGAAAGAAGTTGGAATTTCAAACAAGGTGGATCTGGGGTGAATTAGTGGGGGTAGAAAAGATCAAGGTTTTGGATGGGGGAAGATAAGAGATGGTGGTGAACAGCTGTTTTAAAGACCTGGAGGGAGGAGTGTGATTGAAGTGAGTGTGGGAGTTTGTTCCAGAGGCGGGAGAAAAGAGGAATGAAAGAGTGAAGGTGAGCAGAGGATAGAGGGTATGTTTTTTTTAAACAAATCAAAGTTGGAATGAAATCCGCCAATATACCGGGAACCTTCCGGAAAGCGGATTTTTTGGCAATTTTTTCCGATTTTGGCAGAACATCCGGATTGTTTAGGCGTCCTGGCACCCAACCGATCATAATTCCTGATTTTCGATCAAAACAAATTGAAATCGAGGAAATTGTGAGGCTTTTCCAGGCGCTTGTAGGTTGGTGCTTGGGTTCACCCAGATACGTGGAGCTGGATTAGAGGATCAATGTGGACGAGGAAAAGAAAAGCAGAGGATAGAGGGTATTGTATTTTGGCAGGGAGGTATAAGGGGGGGGGGGGGGGGGGAATAGAGTGGATTGGATTTGATGAAGGATGGGAGAAAATCAAGGATAGAACTACCCTCATACTTTCATGCAATGGGTGTTTAGAAACTTCCACCATCATAATTTGTGCAAAGTGTGTAAACGTGTAACACTCGTTTTATATACAGTATGCAAATCTTGGGTAATGAAGAACAAGGTGACAGAAGTAAAAGACAATGTACTAACAGTTGGGAAGTGAGGACACATATGGAAGCCACGAGCAACATTATGGACGAACAGGAAAAAATAGGGAACATTGGAGGAAGCACAGTAACCTGCAGTGCAGAGGATTGGTTGGGTTACGTAGGGTGATTAGAGGTAGTAAAGCCATGGGAACGCATGCATCATGAAGGAGCTAAGGAGAGGGATCAATATTCAATACTAGAGAAAAAGTAAAAAAAAAAAAAAAAAACAGTTTACCAACTGAACTCTGAGAGAGCAACAGACCATGTGATTCAACCGCCTCACAGGAGATACCAATAGATTTAGATTGTGAGATTTAGACTAAACAGAATACCAGAAAAACAGATGTGAATTGGAAACGCCAGCAGCCCATAGAGGAGAGCATTACTCCATTGAGCTATAGACAAAGGCCTTGGAGGCTGTAAATAATTGTGATTTTTCGAAGAATGACTTTTAATGACAAAGGATTCCCATTCAATTGGTGGCTTTGGAAGCAGCTTTGCGAAATGGTCATCCCAGGTGAGACCTCGAAGTTCAAGAGACTGAACGCTTTCCATTGCGTGACCTTGGAAATAGATGATGGGTTTGTTCGATGATACCTACAGAGAGACAATGTGAGAACGGGAGACTTGCCGGGATTGAAAGATGTCTTCCATTCATCCGACCAGCACCTCGTCAATTCAGACCAGCACCTGATCGGAAAAGCAAAGAGTAAGACAGCCGCTGTGTGATATTGTACAGTACAATGCAGAGTAATCTGAACAAAAGAAAGAAAAGGGTTTCCAGAACAAAATAAAAGAACAAAAGAAAGAAAAGGGTTTCCAGAACAAAAAAAAAGAACAAAAGAAAGAAAAGGGTTTCCAGAACAAAATAAAAGAACAAAAGAAAGAAAAGGGTTTCCAGAACAAAAAAAAAGAACAAAAGAAAGAAAAGGGTTTCCAGAACAAAAGAAAAGAACAAAAGAAAGAAAAGGGTTTCCAGAACAAAATAAAAGAACAAAAGAAAGAAAAGGGTTTCCAGAACAAAAAAAAAGAACAAAAGAAAGAAAAGGGTTTCCAGAACAAAAAAAAAGAACAAAAGAAAGAAAAGGGTTTCCAGAACAAAATAAAAGAACAAAATAAAGAAAAGGGTTTCCAGAGCAGCAGAGAGGTTGGTTACGTATATGGGGAACACGACTGCGATGAACACACAGCCTTGGGACAAATCAGCCTCCAATGAGAGAGAAAAGGATTCCATTGATCGCAACAAATTGACTTTATGAGTGGAAAAAGTCAGAATAGGTGTCATGAAGGTGGCCTTGTATGCCAAGGACAGAGAACTTGGTAATCAGGGCAACATTGCCAGACTGTCAAATGCCCGAGTTAAGTCCAGGGAGAGTATTTAGGGCTTCTGAACCTGAATATTTAGGCTTCTGAAAATTGTTGAGAAATAGGAGCAGACTAAGGGGGGGTGGGGGGGGTGCAGACGTTAAAGGGATAAGGACCGTGAACCCTCACTCGCTGTAAACAGATTTTTCTATCGGTACTGCATATCAAATTCGGCAAAATGAAGACAGTCATTGTGACAAGCACAGAGGGAAGGTTGGTTAAAAATATGATTGTGATAGCACATGGAACTTTCAAGCGGGTCACCAATATCATCATCTCCTCTACCGTGGCCACCACCTAGTTCAGATCTAACCACTCCAGACAACTCTTTGCGGACAACTGTCGGGGATGTCTCTTCGTGGTGGTTGTACCTTCCAACGCAAGCCAGGGGCCAAATCTTCCCCATTCTTCCCTGCTGCACAGATTCGCCAGGGCAGCTCAGTCATGGTCAGAGCGCCGATTGGTCTCCATGGACTGGTCCTTTCCCTCTGGTCTCTGTCTTCTTCTGTCTTCTTCTCTTCTCTCTCCTCTCTCCCTGCTGGCCGTTTGTGTGTTGGGCGTGGCAAAATGGCGGCGGTGCATGTGTGGTGAGGTGCGAGCTGCTCCGACCTTCGATCTTTATACCTTCTTTTGGTCGTTATTTTCACCTTTCTTTTCCATTTTTGTTTATCTTCACATTGTCTATTCTCTGCCTGCCCCCAACACTCCATTTTCATCAAACACGGTACCACAACCCTCATCCTCCCCTCCAATTTTCCTCCCCCCACCTCCCAGTTCCCCACCCGTTCCCCCCGCCCACCGCTCGGTTTCCCCTTCCTCCAACCATTCCCCCCTCCCCCCCACTCGTTCCCCTCTCCCCCTACTCGTTCTCCCCCCACGCATTCCCCCTCCCCCACTCGTTCCCCCTCCCCCCACTCGTTCTCCCCCTCCCCCCACTCGTTCCCCTCCTCCCCCCACTCATCCCCCCCCCCCCCCCCCCCCCACTCGTCTCCTCTTTGAGAAAGAGGAAAACACCTCGGAATGTCCCTCCACCCCGTAAGGAAAAGAAGGTGGTGTTAGACTCCGATGTATTGGACTCAGTACCACCTGATAAAACATCGATGAGTAATCGATATGAAGTATTGCTAAATGTGAATGGAGATCCTTTGCCTGCTGCCGATATGGACCCTCAGCCTAATGTGGAGGAGTTGCATGCGCTACCTCCAGATGAGGTTGGAGTGCAAACTACGTTAAATCCTTGTGTGGTTTATGACAAGTCGGGTCAAGACTCGACTGGGGGGCAAAAAGAGTAAATTTCGACCCCTCCGTGTTCCAACGCACCTGACGGCGATCTTTCAAATCAAATAGTCGTTGTACCGGCCAATTTAGAAAATGTACCTGAGCACAATGATTGTCCCGAGGAAGAACCTCAAATTGTGCAACAGGTTGCAAAATCGCCCCTCCCCACATTACCCAGGGTTCTGGTGGAACCTCTCCCTCAAACTGTTCCTACAGAAACAGGGCAGGATGACACCTGCACACCACAGAGTATTCTGGTGTCTCAAGAGCCAGGGGTCCCAGATAGTGATTCTGAATGTCTGAGGAGGAATCCTATGACATTGAGGAATTCCCCACATACAGTGATTCCAACGTCTTACGATCGCAAATACTTAATATAAGTTTCTGAACCAGACTTTTAGAAAAAGACATATTGAAATAAAAGATAATTTTTCTGATCTACATGGGTTTATTGAAACGGCAAGGTGTATTATTCGCCGACCCAGTGACCACAATTTCACGGAACCCCAATGCAGTAGGCTTAATAAACACATTGTTAAGGCAAAAAACGAACGAAAAGGATGATACGCCTATTTCCCTTTCCTTACCTCTTTTACATCTCCATGGCTATTTTTGGTAGCCTCAATATAAATGGTGGTGCGAGCCAGTCGAGGATACTCCAAGTGGTCAACCTTGTAAAGCAACGGAAACTAGATGTAGCTTTCTTACAAGAAACCCACTCTACTCCATCGTCTCATGCTATCTGGAATCGAATGATGAAAAAGACCGGCTCCTTTAGCGATTCAACCTCTCGTACAGCAGGAGTTGCTTTTCTAATTAATCCCCATTTTTGCCCGCTCCAACTCTCATTTCAGGAAATAATCCCAGGTCACTTAGCTTCACTGGATTTTGTTGATGGAGACATAAATTTTGCTTCAATAAATGTCTATGCCCCTTCAAAGGGCACAGACCGACGAACCTTCTATGACAGGTTGCGACTCCACATGATGCAGTTAGACTTGCAGAAGTGCATTATAATAGGCGGTGATTTTAATTGCACCCTGCAACCTGAGTGCGATCGGAATGGCGCAGAACCTCACCCCGGACCAGCCAGACTGTTATCTAATATAATAAGAGATTTTGGTTTTCATGATATCTGGCGGATACAAAATCCAGGCACCCATCAATTTACCTGGTGTAAGGTTGCCAATAATCAAGTGGCCCTTTCCAGGCTTGATAGATTTTATATTAATTTGCCATTTGCCAACCTCTCCCCCACTACTGAAATTTCCCCGTCTGGTTTCTCCGACCATCACCTCATTACCATGAGTAACTGTGTAGGGTTATCTCCAAATCGCCACTCTTTTTTGAAACTGAACATTTCCATATTAGATAACCCCTCCTTTAGGAATGCCTTTGAGGGGGTGTGGTCTAATCTGAGAGGCTCCAAATCCAGTTTTAAGGACCAGCGATTGTGGTGGGACAACACAAAGGTCCAAATTATAAGTTTCTGTCAGCAATTTTGTTTTCTAAACACACAAGTAGGACGCAGGATTAAAGTGGAGCTGGAGAAGGAGATTCTCCAGATTCAAACATATTAAATAACCCATCCTACCCCCCAAAATAAACTAAGACTATGTGAGAAGAAGTCTCTTCTTAATAATATAATTTCTAATCAAACCCAAGGAGTGCTAGCGAGACTACGCTTTCAGCATCTCTACCTCCTGGATTCTCCGACCCGGTTTTTCTTTGATTTTGAAACAAAATTTCCTCATTCCCTAATTACTGCTTTGAAACATCCTGATAATTCAATCACGACCAACCCTGTAGAAATTAAGAAGGATGCAAGACTCTTCTTCTCTACACTTTACCAGGCAACAGATATCGATGCAGAACTTGTTCCTTTTTTGTTTGATGGTGTCGGTACGCTAACTTCAAAGCAAAGAACGGATTTGGAGTCACCGCTCACGCTTGAGGAACTTTCTGTTGCCCTTAAAAGCCTGGACAGAGGGAAATCACCTGGCCTGGATGGTCTGCCAGTGGAATTCTTCGAGAAATTTTGGGACTTGATTGGACCTGAATTGCTTCTGGTTTTCCTGGAGCGCTTGAAGATGAGTGAACTTCCACTGAGCTGCAGGAGGGCCGTGCTTACTTTGCTTATTAAAAAAGGGAATTCCTTACTCATCACAGTGGAGGCCAGTGTCCTTATTGTGTACGGACTATAAAATTTTCTCAAAGGCTTTGGCCTTGCGTCTCTCACTCCTACTAGGAGACATTATTCACATGGACCAGACTTATTGTGTTCCTGGTCGCAATATTCAGGATAATATCTCTGTTGTCCGAGATGTCATTGAAATCTGAGACTAATTATGGAAGTTGTGGCTTGATCTTCCTCGACCAGGAGAAAGCTTTTGACTGTGTTTCTCATACATATCTTTTTGAAGTGCTAAAATGTTTTGGTTTTGACCTCTCTTTCTATCCCATATACATTTATGTTATTCAAACATATCGGCTATTTTAAGGATAAAAAATGAACTTGTACCCCCCTTTTGTGTTGGGAGAGGGGTAAGGCAGGGCTGCCCTCTGTCAGGAATTTTGTATGCTTTATCCCTTGAGCCCCTCTTAAATACCTTTGGGAAGTCCTTGTCTGGTGTTACTATTGGAATCCACCCCTTAAAAAGCATTGCTTATGCAGATGACATCTGTGTCTGCATCAGACATTCAGAAGACGTTGGTTTGATGATGAGTGCATTGGATCTCTTCAGCAGGGCATCATCGGCCAAGATAAATTGGACAAAAACAGAAGCGCTGTGGCTTCAACCCTCTACCTGTCCTCTACCTGCCCCCCTTTTTCCTCTCCCTCCTCCTCTCCATGCCAATCTTTCGTGGAGAAGAGATGGGATTAAGTTCCTAGGGGTGTTCCTTGGCCCTGGCAATTTTGTGAGGCATAACTGGGAAGGCTTGTTGGCACAAATTGAAGTACTCTTACTGAAATGGAAGAACTTGCTCTGCCAACTGTCCTACCAAGGTAGGGTATTAGTCATCAACAGTCTGGTCACCTCTATGTTATGGTACAAGATTCTTTCCCTGCAGCCGCCCAAACTGGTGGAGGACATACAAAAATGCATCACCCATTTCTTCTGGTCCGGAAAGCATTGGCTGAGACCAGAGATTCTAAACTTACCAACTGCAGAGGGTGGCCAAGGGCTTGTCAATGTCAAGTGCCGCATCATAGCTTTCTGCCTACGAACAACATGGCGCTTCTTGTTTGAACCATGTTTGGCCTGGAGACAGCTTACCAGCTGCATCTTACGTCAAGTGGTGAAGTTGGATCTTGCACAGGAGCTGTTCCTGATGGACTCGACCAAGATAGACCTATCAATGCTACCTGCCTTTCACCAAAGCCTACTGAATGCGTGGTAAGCCTTTACCTGTCTCAGTGACCCCTCAACTTATGTTCGATCCATGTTCTTCAACTAACCATTATTTCACAACTCTGTATTTGGTGAGTGGGTGAATGAAAGCACCTTCATTCAAAAGTTTATAAATGCCTCAGTAATAAAAGTGTGTCACTTGAGAAATGCCACCAATGACAGGTGGATAAGTGCTACCGCTCTGGCTTCGACGGTTGGCATTAGATCGTGTCGCAGAGTTGACAGCATTTTGAAATTGGTGTTTCGCATCTCCTGTGCCTCAAATGGCTGGGCAAGCAACCCTCCCATACCCACCTCCGAATCTTCTCCACCCTTCCCCAATCTTTGTCTATCTGGTTCTCTTAGTTTGGAACCTTTTAGTTTTGGCCGCGTTCTATCCTTTTCTTGGAGCAATCGAAAGACCCTGTATGTGCAATGCTTAAAAATCCTTTTTCCTTCGTTGTCCTCCTCTGTACCCTGTAGATGGCCTGCAGTCCTGCCGAATACCCCTCCACGTTACCCTATTTGGGGGTGGTACTATAAACTGCCTGTGCCGAAATGTGTTGGGGATCTTCAAAGGAGAATTGCTCATTGGACCCTACCCATAAAGTCCCTAATTCACCGCTTCTCGCAAGCGATAAGTGAGCAATGTCCATTTTGTGGACAAACTGAAACCTTGCCCCATGCATATATATGCTGTGACCGGTAAACTCCTTTATTTGTTTTCTTTAAAATGTTACTTGCACGGTTGGTTTTCCTTTGTTTTTGATTTTCCTGCCTTTATTTTTGGCCCTAGTGGGCGGTTCAATTCCCCAACAACAATTTTAAATCATTTATTTCTTTCGCAAGCCAAGTTGGCGATATATAAGATCAGGAAATCAAAGATACGGAATGATTCGTATCGTACAGATGTTTTGGAAATGTTTAAAGCTCTCTGTGTTTCAAGAATTAAGCTGGAATTTTGTTGTTGCTCTGAGGTACAACTCTTTGAGAAGCAGTGGTGTGTGAGAGATGCATTTTGCAAAATAGCTGAGGGTCAGTTCGTATTTACTACGTCGTTGATTTCCTTAATGCTTGTTTGTTTGTTTGTTTGCTTATATTTTGTTTATTTATCATGTAAAGGTTTGTGCAACTGTTGTGATTGTTTTCTTTGAATCATCATTTATTGTTTTTTTCATGCTTTTGTAAAAAAAGGACATAAAAAGTCAAAAGTCTCTCTCACTCTCTCACTCTCTCTAACTCTGTGGTGGCCCTGACTTTGTGAAGGTGGGGTACACCATCCTGGATGTTGGGGATTTCTGGGTTGCTCCTGGGAGATCGATCGGCTGCCTCTGTGCCACGCACTTGTTCGAGAGAACTATCCAGGGCTATACAACAACAACAACAACAACAAAGCACACAGGCTTAGATTTTGCCTGAATGGTGGAGCTGAATGAAGGTACTGTGTAATGTTATATTTTAATCTTCCTTCCATTGGGCATGACCACACAATTCTGCAAAATGTCGATTTAGTTTTATTGGTATATCAGCACTCATGATTGACAACCTGAGACCGTTATGCAAGTTACCTGGGATGTACCTACTACTGCTCTGGGAAGGAATCCATCTTGACATATGTCTTTGCTTGTTCTTAAGGAGACCGAAACCCCATACATGAACTCGCTCATCCCATCAGGATGCCGGGACAGACAAAGCACTCCTTTGTTCCATCTTAGTTGAGGAGCAGAACTTCTTGTGTGATGTCATTTTCCTTCCCTCCCTCCTGTATCCATTCATCTTGGCCCCCATGGTGGTGCTTGTGCGCTCATCTGTAAGAACTCTTCCCTCTATACCTCATGCCAGGCTCTGCCTTTTGAAGCCATCTTGGCCGCTTTGCTCTTCTATTTTCTCACCTGTGAAAGGAGACCCGCAGCTTCATCCATCGTCCATTTTACATCTTCAGACATCTGTAACCATTATAGGTCTTTCTAGTCGCTTTCACCCTCCTGTGAGCTGCGGGTGATGAAATACAAACACGGGGGTATTAATGGATGAAACGACAATGAGCCAGAGCACATGGCCTGAAGGCGCAGGTGAACTAACCGAGACACAAACACAACGTAGAGGTCACCTGGGTATTGATCGTAGGAAATTAACCGTGTTACAGGAGCATGATATATAAATTGTTTCGCATGCAGAAAAGTCCATGCATGTTTCAAATGGCAAATCTGTTGCAAATCGTTCCGTAAAACCAACATGAGATGCGAGACGCGCACTAGAGTGCAACACCTGAACAAACGTCGGGTCCACAAATGAGGCTCCGAAGTCGGTGAGGGTTGGTTTAACTACAGGAAAACTTAAATCCGTTTCATTTTCAGGTGCAACGACTCCTCTGCAGTCCTACCTGTACCTGTGCGCTCGACGCCCCTTCCCGCGGCGGAATGCCCGGGTCGCAGGTGACCTCCGCGCTCGATCCGAACACACAGAGCTCTGGCTCACAGCTGTGCGGAGCTCGTAGCGAAAGGTTCTCTAATAATCACATGCACATTGCATTACTCGACTTTCCGTGCATTTCAAAGAGCGAACTGGAAATTAAAATAACAAACCCTTGAGCCACCAGCGAGAGCAATCACGCGCAAACCCGCAGCACGTCTGCTCTCCGCACTGCGCGAGCTTTTCGCGGCACGAAGCAATTATATCGGAGAGAACACTTTTCAACATTTACGGTGACTCTTCGTACAACTAAGTGGACAAACGATCCATTCATGTTTAAACACGATGTCCGTAAACAAAGCTCGACCGCTTGTAAATATCTCGAGGCATTGGGGATGGAGGTGTACATGGTCATTGGCAGGATTGGCAGATTGTGCACAGGTAACATATATATATATATATATATGGATGGGTGGTTGTGTACAGGTAGCTTATATATGGATGGGTGATTGTTTACATGTAGCGTTTGATTGTGCACAGGTAGCTTATATATGGATGGGTGGTTGTGTACAGGTAGCTTATATATGGATGGGTGATCGTGTACAAGTAGGCTAAATATTGATGTGTGATTATGTACAGGTAGCTTATATATCGATGAGTGATTGTGCATAGGTAACATATATATTGATATGTGGTTGTGTACAGGTAGCTTATATATGGATGTGTGATTGTTTACATGGAGCATTTGATTGTGCACAGGTGGCTTATATATGGATGGGTAATTGTGCACAGGTAGCTTATATATGGATGGGTGATTGAGCACAGGTACCTTAAATATAGATATGTGATTGTGCACAGGTAACATATATATTGATATGTGGTTGTGTACAGGTAGCTTATATATGGATGTGTGATTGTTTACATGTAGCATTGGATTGTGCACAGGTGGCTTATATATGGATGGGTAATTGTGCACAGGTAGCTTATATATGGATAGGTGATCGTGTACAGGCTATATATTGATGTGTGGTTATGTACAGGTAGCTTATATATATCGATGACTGATTGTGCATAGGTAGCTTATATATGGATGGGTAATTGTGCACAGGTAGCTTATATATGCATGGGTAATTGTGCACAGGTGCCTTAAATATGGATAGGTGATTGTGCACAGGTAGTATATAGATGGATATGTGGTTGTGTACAGGTAGCATATATATGGATGTGTGATTGTGTACATGGATGGTGATTTTAATTAATGTCTGTGAAAATATTTCGTCAAAAAGGTTTGTTTATTACCCATGGACCCAACAACCCCCCCCCCCCCCCATCGGCCCAAAAAGTGTTCAAATAACTGACATATATATATATATATATATATATATTGTTATGAATTTGGTAGAGCAACATCTAGAGCTAGGTAGATCTGAATAGGTAGGTATTCGGCTGTCGTGACAGGGACTCTACATGTAATAAGTTCTTGATGTTTAGGCGTTTGTCGGGGGAAGATGTATGATTGTGGACCTACCTGGAGGTTCGAGTGTTAAATAGTGAGAGATTAAAGGTAACGCCCCTGTGAGTCTCACCTAGTAGTCAAACCTTTGTCCATTATGGCACTGCAAACCACATAAACATTAGTTAGGTCCTTAGCGCAACATTAAATAATTCCTTTCCCTGACATTGACTTCGTAATAAATGGACAGGAAACCAGGCCAAAAACACCGCCACGGTTGGCCGCCGCCGTTTGCACCTCCAAGGCCTACAAACCTCGCCTGGCACGTGTTACACAAGGACCGCGGGGTCGCGGACGGGAGATGTCAGGAGTAGCATGCCGCAGAGGGCGTGACCTGGGCGAGCCGGCGAGTTGGGAGGCTATGATTGGCTGAGGAGTGCGCCAATGTGACGTCATCGGCCAGAGATATTAGCGACGGTCGGACGCCATTTCGAGCAGTTGAGGCAGTTCGTTGAACAGTGGCACACGGAGCACACAGGGCACACAGGACTCAGCAGAGGCAGCATTTCGTGGGAGCAGTTCGTTGAACAGTTGGCACTGAACAGTTGGCACTGAACAGTTGGCACTTGGCTGCCAGCACTCCCGCAGAGAGTCGAGTCGAGTGGCTATCAAAGGAGTCCTTCCTGTCCCTGGTCAAGTGGAGTTTGTGCCCGCGTTGGAGGTCGTCGACGCATGGTGCTTTTTGGTGCGTGGTGCTCGGCCTTGTGGGACTTGGAGCGAGGGACCTCGTGGTGTGCGATCGGGCCGAAAGGAGCGGTGTTGGACGGCCGCCACAAAGACGACGAAAGACAGATAAGCCGCATCCGCGTACATTTTGAACGACGTGACGTATTCTTTTCGTAATTCATCTCCCTCGTTTTGTGTTTGCTGTCAGTCGTGTGGGGACGTCCCGATCTAGGATATTAGATTTACCGGCGGGCTTTTTCACTGGCTTTACTTTTCCATAATAAATCCTTGTATTATTTTCTGTATATATCTGAACGCAGTTTCCTGGGTGTTTGATTTTAATAGATAAGGCGGCGGGGGGGGGGAGCTTCGCCGTATCCGCCATTCCGCGCGTTTAACTTTGTGTTGAGTTTGAATCCGCCATTGAGTTTTCGCCTCGGGAGTTAAAGTCTCGCAAATCGGCCATCCGTAACTGTGGTGTTAATCACGGTTGCGTAACAAGTGGTGTCAGGAGTGGGATTTGAACCCGTCGGACAAATTTTTTTGTCCGCGGCGAGACATCGACACGGTCGGGCGTACATTGCGCCCGACGTTCGAACGCAAATTTTTTATAGGCGAGGCGGAGAAATTTAGTAATCAATTGGGCATACGGAGCGCGATATCGCGTCTTCGTCAAATTTAAATTGTGTTTTTGGAATTGAAATAAATACGCGCGCGGGGAACGACCTTTCCGAAAAGCGGATGTCGGAGGTCGACGAAATGGAGGTGCGTAGCGAGGCCTCCGTCAGCGTTGGGAGTGAGCCGGAAATAGGGGAATTTGATGTAGAGGTGAGCCTTGGAACCTCCCTCGTCCCGAGCACCAACTTATCCCCCTCCCCCACCGGGGAGCCGGGAACAAGTGGGACGGCCCCGATAGATCTCCAGACCATAGTAAATTTAATAAATGCTCAGAGGGCCGAGGGTGAGCGAGCCAGTCGGGAATGTAGGGAAGGAATGAAGGGAATGAGTGATCGATTGGAGGAACAAATTGAAGGAATGGAAAATAAAATGGAGTCGCAGGGGAAGGAATGGAGGGAAGGACTGAAGGACATGAGTGACCAAATTAATGGATTGAAAGGGGAAATGAATGCTCAGAACGAGCAATTGGAGAACAGAATTAATGCCCAAACAAAAAACATGGAGGGGCAAATGGATAGATTGAAGGAGGGTTTGAAAGAACAGATCGAAGGGATGGACAGCAAAATTGAGGGATTGGAGGGAAAAGTGAATGAACGAATGAATGAACAAATGAAAGAGGGGAATGAAAAATTGGAAGGAAAAATTGGGGAAATGGCACAACAGCTGGGGAAACTAATTGAGGGCATAGAAGGGAGTGTGCAAAACCAAATTACGGGCAGACTGGGGGAATTGGAGGATAAAGTAGAAACTAGAGGGGGGGAGATGGAAAAAGCCATAGGGGTGGCAAGTGAATCGATACGGACAGAATTAATGTCAAAAATAGAGGAGGGCGTGACCCAGGCTGTCCGGAGGGGGGAAGCGTTGGAGGGTCGAATTGATAAAGCAAATGGGGACCTGGAAGGCTATCGGGGCCGGGTGGATGCCAGAATGCTACAGCAGAGTGAGGAATGGGGACTGCTCAACCGACAGGGGGGCAAATTGGCCGAGGAGGTGAGGGGGTTGGAAACCCGCATAAAAGAGCAGGAGCAAGGGTTAATTGAGAAAGGCCTGTGGGGGCCACTAATGGATAATGAAAGGGTGAGTGATTTTATGCAGGAGCGACTGGAGATCTGGGACAATACCATCAAGAAGGAGGTTGGCCGGGTTCAAGAGAGCCTGAAGGAAGAGGTGAGTAGGTCGGTTAAACATCTTCAGGACCAGATTAAGGTGACCCAGGAGACCCTCACCACGAGCCACATTTGGACACCAGAGGCTCCGAAACGGAATACCCAGTTGGGGGGGTGTTTTGGCCCCGGACTGGATTTGGACAGAGAGGAATCGGGGAATAGAGTCTCTGGAAAAACAATCCCCCTCGTACATTTTGACGGATCAGGGAGCCTCGAGGCTTTCCTGACACAATTTGAGTGCGTGTCTCAGCTCAATGGTTGGGGAGAGCGGGAGCGCATGGGGAATCTGGTGGCGACACTGCGGGGGTCAGCCGCCGACGTGTTAAACGTAGTCCCAGAGGGAATATTGACCAGCAAGGCCATTTGTGAGGCCTTGAATAACAGGTACGGGACAGGCGCAAGGTGCGACCTGGTCAGGGCACAGCTGCTGCATCGCAGGCAAAAGCCTAATGAGACGTTGCAGGAGCTGGCCCAGGATATATACCAATCTGTGAGGATAGCATACAGGGACCTACCAGCACAGGCGTGGGACAAGCTGGCGATAGAAAAATTTATGGCGGCTCTCCCTGATCCTGAGGTCCGGACGTTGGTGGAGTTACAGGACCCACCCACGGTGCACCGGGCAGCGGAATGCGCGGCGAGACTGACCTTTTTGAGAAGGTCGAACCGCGCATCGGAGAGGGCACCTGTGACGGTACGGCAGGCCGAGGTGCGGGATCAGGAAAAGCCAGAGGATGACGTCGGGCGAATGTTAAGGGGAATCAGCCGCCAGCTGACAAATTTGATGGGGGGACAATTTGCAGGGAGCGAGTCACGACAGGGTGGTCCAGGTTGGCCATCGGGACGGCCTGATTTTTATCGGGCTGGGCCGGGAGAAAGGGGGGCTCCACCTGGCTACCAGAGGGGTCCGTTCTTGGGGACTTGTTTTAGATGTGGGAGAAGAGGGCACAGTCAGAGGAATTGTCGGCAACCATATGGGCCCCCACCTCCTGACAGGCTTCGCAGTCCAGAAAGGAGGGGGCCCCCAGTAGGTCCACAGGTGCCAGACAGAGGACCACCACCTCCGCCTGGGCCAATAGCGGTAGAGTGTGCGGGAAACTAGAATGAGCCGAGCATATGGGCCATGCTCGGCTGGCATGTGTATGGCAAAGCATCCTTCTTTGGTGAGGTTAGTGAAATGTGACAAATGGTTGGCATGGGTAATCTGTGGGTTAGATGGAAATTTAAGGGTGGATTTTGAAATGTCATGGTGGACACTGTACAGTGACGCCATTATTGATCCAGGTGTGTAGACCAAAGTGTTGGAGGCTGTGATAAAATTAATAAGGTAGCAGGGCACAGCTTTCATCTGGTTGCGGGGGCAACTGTGCTGATATTTGGGACGCGGGATGATGGGGATGTAGTTGTGTAGCCTGAGGGTCAACGTGGTGCTGTGCGTGTCCGAGGTGTGTGGACCATGTCTTCTGGGTGGGTCTCCTGGTGGAGCATGGCTGTTGACTGGACCTTGGTGTGGTCAAGTGTGGGTGAGCACTGGGGGGCTGCAGTTCTGTAGTCGGACTGGGGGATGATGGGGAGGTGCAGGGGACGTGGCTGTAGGGATGCCACGCACTGCGACCGTGCCCCCCAGGGCCGAGGTTGTGTGTGCGGTAGTGTGTGTTGTGGCAGCAAGTGCTCACCACATTGGCCAGCTGGGGCTGCTGCAGCTGTGTTCCTCGCAGGGGGGCCGAAGGATGGATGGTGGGTCGCGCCCTTATGGACACTCATGGGCCATGTTGGCGTTTTGACTGCTCACCTTGTCCCGGTGACCCTTGCACGGTAGAGGTGCAGAGCTGTCGTGGCCACAGGTAGTTGTGTAGTGATGATCACCGTTGGATGCGGATCCACATACCTGCCAGTGTAGTGGGGACAAAAGAGAAATTTGGAAGTATTTGGTAGGCCCAATGTGAAATTTTGGGAATTGTATGGGTGGATGACACTCTTGAACCTGACCAACCTGCAACTACCTGCACTTGAGGTGAGTGTTTTGAGGAGTACTGTCCCAGGCTTTAGGACTTGCTTTGGAAATTGGGGACATGTAAATTGGAGTTGGGAGGCGGTTGAGAGTGATGACATGGCCGGTGAGGGGATGGAATGGGAGCCACAGTGTCTTGTGGGTGGCGTATGTTTTTGTATTGTGGTTAGGTGTTTTGATGTGGTCGTGAGAGTGGAACCTGGAGAGTGAGTGATGATTATTGGAGATAATGAGGGGCGATACTTGTGCTTTTGGAAATGTGCTTTTGGAAATGTGTGATGGTTTAAATGTGAACTGGGGGATTTCACATGTGGCAGGCCATGGCAAGCCTTGTAACACCTTTTACACCAAGAATTGTACTGAATTGTGCTGAGTTGTGTGGAGAATTGAATGGCAGCGGGGGAGGAAGTGTGTTTTGGGGTCTTGTGGGTGGGGAAGGTGTGTGTGTCCGCAGGTACAGAGCAAGCTCTGAGGAGCGATGCCTGCGGGCCCCCCTCTGCGGCAATTACCCCTGGCAGCCGGTGGTAACTGGAAATTGGAGCTCGTCGGTGGAGGGTCTGGTTGGGCGCCGCGGGGTGAGGAAGTCCCCCGGTGACCCGTGTTGCTGCGCGAAAGCAGGAGGCAAAGGAGCCTGGGGTGTGTGGAGACCCTCACCGGCGAGGTAACGGCGGAAAGGGGCTGTTGGGCTGTCACGGGGCCAAGAGGTAAAGGGGGGGGGGGGTAATGAACTTGTAAGTCGGTTGACTTGTTTTTGGGACTGCGGGCACCACAGCCTGATGCGCCCCCACCATCTTTTTGTGCGGTACCTCCCCGCTGCCTAGTTGAGGAATGCACACACACGTGAATGACATCAATGCCATGGTCCTGCAGGGGGTGTATTGAAATAAGTGCTTTGTTGATTTTTGAAATGCCTTGATGACCTATGGAATGAGAATGAGTGGTTAAGGGGTCTGTGTTGCATGAATGTGGGCGAAATCCACCGAGCCGTGTCACTCACCTGTAACATCTGGACAGGGCCCGTGGAAATTTAGGGGGATGCATTGGGGATGGCCCCGCAGGTAAGGTTGTGTCTTGTGGCATCCACCGGGGGACGCGGTCTGTAGACCGGGGTATGTACAAAGGTTAGAGTTTTGAGTTTGGAAAGATGGTTAAGTTTTGTGGTTAAGTTAGTGTTGTGTGTTGTTTGTTTCCTCCCTCCACAGGAACAACGAAGAAAATGTACATACTTGCATGATGGTTAAGGGGTTCAGCATGTTAAGGAAGTGTAGGTAGGTAGTCCGACTCACTTCCCACAGCCCTTCCTGATTTATTTCATAGGTTAATTAAGTGTGTGACAGTAAGTGTTAAGGCTGGAATGGTAGAGCCTGCGGTGAACCTTGCAGGAGCTACGGTTCCAGGGGGGGGGCTGTGTTATGAATTTGGTAGAGCAACATCTAGATCTAGGTAGATCTGAATAGGTAGGTATTCGGCTGTCGTGACAGGGACTCTACATGTAATAAGTTCTTGATGTTTAGGCGTTTGTCGGGGGAAGATGTATGATTGTGGACCTACCTGGAGGTTCGAGTGTTAAATAGTGAGGGATTAAAGGTAACGCCCCTGTGAGTCTCACCTAGTAGTCAAACCTTTGTCCATTATGGCACTGCAAACCACATAAACATTAGTTAGGTCCTTAGCGCAACATTAAATAATTCCTTTCCCTGACATTGACTTCGTAATAAATGGACAGGAAACCAGGCCAAAAACACCGCCACGGTTGGCCGCCGCCGTTTGCACCTCCAAGGCCTACAAACCTCGCCTGGCACGTGTTACACAAGGACCGCGGGGTCGCGGACGGGAGATGTCAGGAGTAGCATGCCGCAGAGGGCGTGACCTGGGCGAGCCGGCGAGTTGGGAGGCTATGATTGGCTGAGGAGTGCGCCAATGTGACGTCATCGGCCAGAGATATTAGCGACGGTCGGACGACATTTCGAGCAGTTGAGGCAGTTCGTTGAACAGTGGCACACGGAGCACACAGGGCACACAGGACTCAGCAGAGGCAGCATTTCGTGGGAGCAGTTCGTTGAACAGTTGGCACTGAACAGTTGGCACTGAACAGTTGGCACTGAACAGTTGGCACTGAACAGTTGGCACTTGGCTGCCAGCACTCCCGCAGAGAGTCGAGTCGAGTGGCTATCAAAGGAGTCCTTCCTGTCCCTGGTCAAGTGGAGTTTGTGCCCGCGTTGGAGGTCGTCGACGCATGGTGCTTTTTGGTGCGTGGTGCTCGGCCTTGTGGGACTTGGAGCGAGGGACCTCGTGGTGTGCGATCGGGCCGAAAGGAGCGGTGTTGGACGGCCGCCACAAAGACGACGAAAGACAGATAAGCCGCATCCGCGTACATTTTGAACGACGTGACGTATTCTTTTCGTAATTCATCTCCCTCGTTTTGTGTTTGCTGTCAGTCGTGTGGGGACGTCCCGATCTAGGATATTAGATTTACCGGCGGGCTTTTTCACTGGCTTTACTTTTCCATAATAAATCCTTGTATTATTTTCTGTATATATCTGAACGCAGTTTCCTGGGTGTTTGATTTTAATAGATAAGGCGGCGGGGGGGGGGGGGGGGAGCTTCGCCGTGTCCGCCATTCCGCGCGTTTAACTTTGTGTTGAGTTTGAATCCGCCATTGAGTTTTCGCCTCGGGAGTTAAAGTCTCGCAAATCGGCCATCCGTAACTGTGGTGTTAATCACGGTTGCGTAACAATATATATATATATATATATATATATATATATATATATATACACACACATATATATATATATACTAGTTTGCGTCGTTACTGAGGAACGGGCTTATTTTAGCTGAGGCTAATGACTGTACCTGAGTTGCTGTGTTGTCATGATTTACACCAATCATAATACAAACAATTACTTTGCACAAATGTATTTGTTGTGTTTGTGATATTACATTTTTATAGGCAATTTAGGTTGAATGTTTTTTTTTCAAGAAAGAACCCCTCAGCACACACATAGGGGAGGGGTAGGTGCAGACTGTAAGTTTGGGACGATTACACCTCACCACCACGCAATTCAAAACACCTCACCACCAAGTAATTTAAAACACCTCACCACCACGTAATTCAAAACACCTCACCACCATGTGATTTAAAAACACCTCACCACCACGTCATTTAAAAACACCTCACCACCACATAATTCAAAATAACTCACCACCACATGATTCAAAACCACCACAACGTTATTAAAAACACTTCACAACCACGGAAACAAAAGTTTTAGGGAGTCGTTAAGTGACAACACAGACACTGCCCAGATGTGTAGATATATAGATAAATGACTGTACCCGAGTTGCCGTCCTGTCATGGTTTAAACCAATCATGATTCAAACAATTATTTTGCACAAATGTATTTGTAATATACGTGATATTACTTTTTATAAACAATTGAACTTGAAAAAAAAAATTCCCGAAAAAATTCCAAAAAACAAACAAAAAAGAAAATTGGAAAAGAAATTCAAAAAAAATACACTGAGGACATACCGACGGGAGAGATATGTGCACACCAGAAGTTTGGTACGATTTCGCAAAAGTTTGAGAAAGTAGTTCAGTGACAAGGCAAGACAAGACAACACAAGACAGACACTGCACAGATATATATATATACGTGGATACATATATATTTGTATATATATATATATATATATTTTTTTTTTTTTTTGCACCAGTCACTCATAAACAAGAGGAAAATGACCACAGTGTGGTCACCAGCTGCGACGTGTCGAATCATGAGGATATCCGTTGCAATATGCACTACCAAATTCGACCAGTCATTAAATTATACGCATGCACTCGCGTCTTTTTGTCTTTCAGTTCAGGTCTTGTCCTTTGTTTTGCGACGCAACATGCTTCATCAACTGATTACATATAATGTATGGACGTGAATGTTATTTCTGTTAATGTTGATGTTAATTCATTATGTTATTTATTAATGTTAATTCTGGGTGGCAGAGGGATAATTTGAAACGGGCTTGGTCGGTCGGGGAAGTCCGAGTGTATGCGCATGCGCTATTCAAAAAGGCACCCCAACAACAAGAACAACAACGCGGTCCTCTCATAGAGCTGCTCGTCGCAGCTAAAAAGTTTCGTATTTTCCATACAGTTCGTGGCATGTCCGCAGCGTTATGGGATGACATCACACGTTACCTTTCAAGGTCAACGTGGATCATGAATTCATAGACAGTGCAACACTGCACACGAGCATCCGGATAAGACGCAGAACAAGTCAACCCTCCCTCCAAACTCCCGCCTACTCTTCCCCCCCCCCCCCTACCACCCTCAACCCTCCTCCCCCCACCGAGAATTGCACAACAGTACCTTGGCACCAGGTAAAGAGATCATAAGTTTAAATTCTCAGGTGCATTATGCACACGAGAAGAGCGTTGCAGAGGAGGTGATTGTGTTTTCGACCCGGGTGACCCAGCTGCTGACTGCAGCACACTCAGGTGGAGATGAAAGTGAAGGTACAGATTCCAACTCTGCCAATGGGTTTCATTACCCCCGGCACCGAAGATGTTATGGAGGTTATGTCTTCACCCCTGTCGGTTTGTTCCTTGGCAAATAAAAAATTTTTGACAAGTATGTTGATCATTCCGGTTTGTGTGTTTGTTTGTTTGTCTGTCCACTCACTTATACTTGCCTACAGGTCACAATTTTAAACCGATCTTCACGAAACTTCACGAAATGGTGGAGTTGGTGGTCCGACAAAACCTATTTCTTTTTGAGGTTAAAAGGTCAACACCATTTCAAATTTCTAAAATCCTCAATTTTTATCCGATTTACTTGAAATTTGAATAGGATTTTCATATCAGCTAACTGAATTCACCCCCCATCTTTTTTTGAGGTCAACATAGGCCAAAGGTCAACATAGGCCAAAGGTCAACTATGCTCTCTACCGAGTGTCGATGTAGTTGTCTTTGGGTTATTGTACTTGGCTTCCAATTTACATTCTTGTATTTGTCTCACAATGTCTTAGGTAGAGCTGAACAATATGTTTACATACTATATCAGTATATGTCCATTAGACAATTCCACAACAAATACAGTGTTGCCAATACGAATGATTACGTTACCTGAGTCTCTGTGAGTCATTTAGGTTTACGACCGGGATACAGTACGAATATAGGATCGACTGATGACACGTGGAAACAAGGTCCCATCATGATACACCTTGTGGTTATCAAGCGTGGTGTTGGCCATTTACGGATAAGATGGCTGCCGTAAGATCTCAGTATCCTGAGTTCGAGCCCCTGTCATGTCGTTATATTAACACCAGGTGGGTCGACTCATCCTGTCATCCTTCCAAAGTCGGTGAAATTAGTACCAGATGACTGGTTATGGAGAGGCATATCATCAGTGGCAGCCACACCCCCAGAAAATGATACAACCATCAGCCACTGCAGGCTTCACACGAACCACCACTTGTGGGCAGTAACTCTGGACTGGTCATTACGATGGATCAGGGTCTTTTGTGTCTTCAGCATCATACCAAACATCATTGCTGGGGATGTGGTCCAGTGTTTGTGTGTGTCTGACATGCAAGCAAAACATGTGACAATCTGGTGAGGAGAGACGAACCATGTGACTTATTGAGATCATTCTTAATCACCTGGCCAGCTTTCCCACCGAACCATTCAATGCGGTTTGAGTGGATGAGGGGGCTAACGAGGGTAGAAAATATCATGGTTTTGGATTGGGGATGATCTGAGATGGTGGTGAACAGCTGTCTTGAAGACTTGGATGGAATAATGAGATTGAAGAGGATATGGAAGTTGGTTCAACAGGTGGGGAAAATGAGTGGAGGTGAGCAGTGATTCTTGACTTAGGTAGTTTCACCAGA
The DNA here is from genome assembly GCF_964187855.1 of Myxine glutinosa. Taxonomy (NCBI): domain Eukaryota; kingdom Metazoa; phylum Chordata; class Myxini; order Myxiniformes; family Myxinidae; genus Myxine; species Myxine glutinosa. Next base: position 115,795,578 of record NC_136269.1, on the reverse strand, counting down.
AGGGGTTGATGGTGGGCAGAGTATGCCCTGCATAAACCTGGGGCAGACAAAGCACGGAAAGAGCAGAGGGTGCAAGACCAGAAAGGAGGAGGATAAAAGACGGATAGACCACCGAACTGTCGGCGATGGATTAGTGAATGACCCACAGACTCAGCTTCATCACGAGAGATTCCAATGATCTTAAAGGCTTTGGTTTCCACGGTGTCAAGCCGAGCAAGATGTGATGCAGGGGAGCCAGCCCAAAGGGGAGAGCAGTACTCCATCAACCTGCAGATGAAAGCCGTATCTGTGGAAAGGAGTTCAGCTGTGCCAAGGAAGGACTTTGTATGATGGAGAATGCTCAGTCGGCGGATGGCTTTGGAGGCCAATTTTGAAATGTGGTTTGCCCAAGAGAGATAATGGCTGATAGTGAGACCCAGAAGCTTGAATTACTCCTTCAAGAGGATGATTGTTGTTGTATAGCCCCAAACAAGTTCTCTTGAACAAGCCCATAGCACAGAGACAGCCGATCAATCTCACAGGAGCGACCCAGAGATGCCCTACAACCACGATGGTGTACCTCCGCTTTCACGAAGTCAGGGCCACGGCAGAGTTAGAGGAAAAGGGAGGGAGAGAGAGACAAGGGGGAAAGGGCCGGTCCATGGGGACCAATCAGCACTCCGACCGTGACCGCGCCGCCCTGACAAATTCTGGCAGCAGGAAAGAATGGGGAAGATTTGGATTTGGTACAACCACCGCGAAGAGGCATCCCGATAGTTGTCAAGAGGATGGTTAAGACAGTAGATAGTGGGGTGAGGGTGAGGGGTTACCAGAGGGTCCTTTTGGAGAGGGATGGTGAAAGTGTGAGATTTGTCAAGATTTAAAAACATATTCCAAGTGTTTGACCTGTTTGTGAGAGGAAAGAGACTGCAGCCTGTCTCTGAAGGATGAGAGATGTCACTCAAGAATGATCCAGCATAATCTCTGCGAATTTGAGGCCTTGCATTTTAGGGCCAGGACCTCATGTTAAGCGGTGCCTCAGGTGAGTTTTGGGCGGGAGCATGACGCACGGAACAATGGCGAATATGGCTTCTAGGTTTTCATCTATACTTCCACGCCTTGAATCCAATCCTTGCCCACCGCATCAACCTTTTCCTGCTACATCAGTTGAATGTTGGACAACTGTCAGGTCGTGTGTGTGTGTGTGTGTGTGTGTGTGTGTGTGTGTGTGTGTGTGTGTGTGTGTGTGTGTGTGTGTGTGTGTGTGTGTGTGTGTGCGTGTGTGTGTGTGTGTCCGATTATAATTACAACCACAATGAAAGCAAGGAGTTGATACTCTAAGTCCCTGCCTTTTGGGTGGTATGAGGAATAGATATCTACAATATGAAAGCTAAATCTTGAACGGTTTTTGAAATATCAGGTACACGAAAGTGCATGGACGGATGATCGGTTGGTTGGTTGGTCAGACGAAGTTTATTTTGATGTCCCTCATCTTCCACCTGTCGGAGTGGTGGGGGTGGGAATACGCATACATACATGGCAAATATTAAGTTATTTTTCCGCATATTGTCTTGTCAACTGCAATCCAATCCTTGCCCACACACGGAGAGTCTCTTAGCTCTTTCACGAGCCTCGATTCAGTATACAAAAAAAAAAAAAAAAAAAATCCAATTTAATGAGCGCATCTCTATCCGACTTTGGCTTTCCATAATCACTGCGGCCACAAGCCGACCCCTTTAATCTATCGGTGCTCACATCAATGGCAGGGTCGACGTACACATTCTTTATACACCTATGAATACCCATTGGAGGAACCTCTTCCAGAGTAAGAAATTCAATAACTGTTTTCAACCGACTCCTCTCTGGCCGAGCCCCCCAGCCCTGTTTGTGCTCTGTCCCCCCAATATTCCTCCAGGTCGCACAAGATCTGCCAGCAACCCTCTTCTGGGGTTGCCAAAATCAAGACTCTCTGCTCACCTTCACTCTTTCATTCCTCTTTTCTCCCGCCTCTGGAACAAACTCCCTCACTCTCTTCAATCCCACTCCTCCCTCCAGGTCTTTAAAACAGCTGTTCACCACAATTTCTTATCTTCCCCCATCCAAAACCTTGATCTTTTCTACCCCCGTTAATTCATCCCAGATCCACTTTTCTGAAATTCAGACTTCTTTCCTAGAAGTCCTGGCAGTGTCCATGTGTTTTTTTTTTATCTCTCCCACCCCCACGCCCCTTCCCACGCCTCCTCCCCCCCCCCCCAAGCCCTCTCCCTCCCACAGATCTCCCGATGTCCCTGCTCTCAAATGTTGTACTTGTGTGCTTCCCCCTCTCTCCCCATCTTGTCTACCACTCCCTTTACTTCATCTTATGTGTCCGTTTGTTTTTTTGTCATTAATATTAGCTCTTACACGAGCCTCGATCTTGTATACAAAAAAAAACAAAAAACTGTGTTCTGCTTCGTACGCGCATCTGGCGGGGCAGCCATTTTGAAAACGTGGTGTGATGTTATCACATCACCGATCAAAGTGCTGCTCAACTTCAAATTGGCGGAGAGACCAACCTTTCATGGTGAGATCACATAGCTTTCCTATGACGCTTTGGTTACGAACTGAAAAACAAGAGGCATTACTTTCCTACCGACCCGCTGTGTGTATATCTATCTAGGCTACAGTGGGGAGCAAAAGTACGAGTCCACTAAAATCAAAGCCAGGCTTTCTCAAATCACGTTTTCAAACACAAATTTATCATAATATTGAAAACATGTATCCATATTCTTCAATTGCCTCCATCACCAAAGGTGGACAGAGGTTATGTTTTCACCCCTGTCTGTCTGTCTGTCCCTCTGTGAGCAGGATATCTCAACAACATATGGATGGATTCAGATGAAATTCGTTGTACAGGTTGGTTGTCTGCCATTGACGAATTGATTTGATTTTGGTGAAGATCCGGATCCGGATACTAGCATTTTAAAGTGATTCTTCTCCATTGCAAGATAGGGCAAAAAATAATATATTGTGGCGGACACAAAAGCCCACTGGCGTGGTGACATCATTCCGCGCACCAAGTGGGCGGTGGCCACGCCCGAGGGGTAAGCGTGGCCTGAGGATATACACGGGGCGCGCAGCCCGGAGCGCGCTAGGGTTACAGTGAGCTCCTGAAATAAAGACGCTTATAAGTTACCGCTTGTCCGCTTCCTCCTTGCTCGCAAGCAGCGTGCGTAACGCCGCGCTTTACTGGTGACCTCAACGTTGGATCTGCCGGGGAGATCCTTCCACACACGATGCCATTGCCATGGCCAACTTCATCAAACTTCCCGAATTTTGGGAGGCCCTTGCCGAAGTCTGGTTCGTCCAAGCCGAAGCCCAATTTCAGCTTCGGCGCCTCACCGGCGACGACACGCGCTACTGCCACGTTGTCGCCTCCCTCGGGCCCGGCACGGCCACTCGAGTTGTGTCCGTCCTTCGCCACCCACCGGACGGCCACAAGTACGAGGCACTCAAGCGGCTACTCCTAGCCACGTTCGGCCTCACGGATGACGCACGGGCCGACCGCCTCCTGGATCTCCCCGAGCTCGGCGACACGCGACCGTCGGTCCGAATGGACCATAATTATGCTGTCACTGTTGGGCGACGAAGCCCCCGGTTCTCTATTCCGGGCGCTTTTCCGTCGCCAACTTCCAGCGCAGGTTTGCCTCGCGTTGGCCGGGACCGTGCTAACGGAACCCCGAGCATTGGCAGCCGAGGCGGACAGGTACTTTGCGGCCGTCACGGACCTCGAGGCTGATGCTGCTGATGATGCTGATCCACAGCATCAGCTTACACAGCATACGCAGCATGCTGATACGCACCTCGTGACCGCCGCCACGCCCCGCCCACCGCCACGGCGAAAACCGCCACCGCGGGGAAAACCGCCAACTCCACCGGCCTGGCGGAGCCAGCCGCGCTCCTCCAGCTCCACCACCTGGTGCTGGTTCCACACCAAGTTCGGCCACGAGGCTCGGCAGTGTCATCTGCCATGCTCCTTCAACAGGTCGGGAAACGCCCGGGCCGGTGCTCAATAGTGGCGATGAGCGCCGGCCGTTCGAGCAGCCTGCTGTTCATAACGGACACCTTATCCGGGCGCCGTTACCTGTGCGACACGGGAGCGCAGGTGAGTGTCGTTCCCGCCAGTACGTCAGACAAGCACGCCGCGGGCGGGGGCCCCGCGCTGCTTGCCGCAAACGGGACGCCCATCCGTACGTACGGAAAACGCTGCCTCTCTCTGCGGTTCGGAGGGCAGGTTTTCCGATGGACGTTCGTCACCGCCGACGTGCCCATGGCACTGCTTTGCGCGGACTTCCTGTGCGCTAATGGGCTCCTGGTCGACGTAAAGCGCAGACGTCTTGTCCAGGCCGAGACGTTCAGCTCGCTCGCTTGTGTGCTGCCCAGCTCGTCGAGCAGCTCAACGAGCGGCTCGCCGAGCGGCTTGCCAAGCGGCTTGCCGAACGGTTCGGTTCCAGCCACGTTGATCTGTACGCTTCCGGCAGCGGACGCATTCACCCGCCTCCTCACCGGCTTCCCGGCCCTCACCCGGCCCACCTTCTCGGCGGGGGCCGTCAAGCACGGGGTGGCCCATCACATCCCCACCGTCGGGCCACCGGTCTACGCCCGGGCACGCCGCCTCGAGCCGACGAAGCTGGCGGTGGCAAAAGCGGGGTTCGCTACCCTGGAGCGACTCGGCATCGTTCGGCGCTCGGAGAGTGCTTGGGCGTCGCCGCGACACATCGTGCCGAAGCCCGGCGGGGGATGGCGACTGTGCGGGGACTATCGCCGTCTCAATGACGCCACCACCCCCGACCGCTACCCCGTCCCCCACATTCAGGACTTTTCCACCCGTTTGGCGGGCATGTCCTTCTCCTCAAAGGTGGACCTCATACGCGGCTACCATCAGGTCCCCGTCAGGCCGGAGGACGTCCCGAAGACGGCGGTCATCACGCCTTTCGGACTCTTCGAGTTCCTGCGGATGCCCTTCGGTCTGAAGAATGCGGCTCAGGCGTTCCAGCGACTGATGGACAGCGTCCTGCGCGACTTGGATTTTGTCTACGTCTACCTGGACGATATCCTCGTCGCCAGCGTGTCCCGCGAAGAGCACCTACGCCACCTCCGCACGCTCTTCGAACGCCTGGGCCAGCATGGCCTGATTGTGAACCCCGCAAAGTGCCGGTTCGGTGTCGCCCTAATCGATTTTCTGGGGCACCGTGTCACCAGGCACGGAGCCGTCCCCCTGCCGGCCAAGGTGGAGGTGGTGAAGGGGTTTCCGCGCCCCCGCACGATCAGAGGGCTGCAGGAGTTCCTGGGCATGGTGAACGTTTACCATCGGTTCCTGCCCCGTATCGCCCAGCTCCTGCGCCCCCTGCACGAAGCTCTCTGAGGTAAGCCGGGCAAAGGCGACATTACCTGGACCGAGCAGATGGACACGGTGTTCACGGGCGCGAAGCTCGCCTTGGCTAACGCCACCATGCTCGCGCACCCGGCGCCCGATGCACCGATCGCCCTCACCGCCGACGCCTCTGACTACGCGGTGGGTGCGGTGCACGAGCAATGGGTGCGTGGAGCTTGGCAACCGCTGGCGTTCTTTGGCCAGCAGCTTCGCCCACCCGAACGCCGTTACAGTACCTTCGACCGCGAGTTGCAGGGGCTTCACTTGGCGGTCAGGCACTTCCGCCATCTGCTCGAGGGCCGTGCGTTCACGGCCTTCGTCGACCACAAGCCGCTGATCTTCGCGATGGGCAAGGTCACCGAGCCGTGGTCGGCCCGGCAGCAGCGTCACCTCTCGGCCGTGTCCGAGTACACGACGGACATCCGGCACGTCGCGGGGAAGGACAACCCGGTGGCGGATTGCCTTTCCCGGGCCGTCGCCCACGCAGTCCACCTCGGCATCGACTATGCCCGGATGGCAGCGGACCAGGCCACTGACCCCGACGTCCAGGCCTTGCGGACCGCCGTCACGGGCCTCCGCGTCACCGAGGTGCCGTTCGACGGCGCGGGCGCGGCCCTCTTGTGCGACGTCTCCCTCGGGCGGCCTCGCCCCATCGTGCCCGCGGGCTGGCAGCGCCAGGTGTTTGACGCCATCCACGGCCTGTCCCACCCAGGTGCGAGGGCCTCCCAAAGGTTGATCGCTGACAAGTTCGTCTGGCATGGCCTCCGGAAGGCCGTCCGTGGCTGGGCCAGGACGTGCCTCGCGTGCCAGCGCGCCAAGGTGCACCGGCACACCCAAGCCCCGTTGGCCCCGTTGGCCCCATTCACGGTGCCGGAACGCCGGTTTGACCACGTCCACGTGGACCTGGTGGGACTTCTGCCCCCCTCGCGGGGTTTCACCCACGTCCTCACCATGGTGGACCACACCACCCGGTGGCCGGAGGCCGTGCCCTTGGCGTCGACGACGGCGGCGGACGTCGCGCAGGCTTTCATCGCCACCTGGGTCGCCCGGTTCGGCGCCCCCTCAGACATCTCGTCCGACCGCGGCCCCCAGTTCACCTCGGAGCTCTGGGGGGCGGTCGCGCAGGGGCTCGGGGTCCGGCTGCACCGAACCACGGCCTACCACCCCCAGGCTAACGGCCTGTGTGAGCGATTTCACCGCTCATTGAAGGCCGCGCTCCGGGCCACCCTCCGCGACGGCGGCTGGGTCGACAGGCTCCCCTGGGTCCTGCTGGGCCTCCGGACGGTGCCCAAGGAGGACCTGCGCGCATCCGCGGCGGAGTTGGTCTTCGGGCAACCGCTGCGGGTGCCGGGCGAGTTCCTCCCCGACTCCACGGCACCATGGTCCCCGGCACAGCAGCGCTCCGCTCTGCAAGAGACCGCCCAGAGGTTCGCCCCGGTGCCAACGGCATGCCACGGGCACCGACCGACGCACGTCGCCCCGGAGCTTCGCACGGCGGAGTACGTCTTCGTCCGCCACGATGCCCACCGGACACCACTGCGGCCCCTGTACGACGGGCCTTTCCGCGTGCTGGAGACCGGGGCGAAGCACTTCACCCTGGACATCGGCGGTACTCCTGACCGCGTTTCTGTAGACCGCCTCAAGCCGGCCCACCTCGACGTGGACCGTCCACCGCCAGTGGCCTGACCCCCGCGTCGGGGCCGCCCCCCTGCGGGCGGACCCCCGGCACCGCCCAGCCCCGCCGCCACGCCGCCCCCCGGTCCTGCACCCATCCCAGGGGCAGCCAGGGGCATCCCACCTGGCATCCCTGCACCCCGGACGCCGCCGATCGCCAAGGGGCGCTTCGGCCGGGTCATCCGTCCGCCCCGCAAACTGGCCCTCCAGGTGCGCGGGAATTCTGGGGGGGCGCGTGCGGCGGACACAAAAGCCCAATGGCGTGGTGACATCATTCCGCGCACCAAGTGGGCGGTGGCCACGCCCGAGGGGTAGGCGTGGCCTGAGGATATACACGGGGCGCGCAGCCCGGAGCGCGCTAGTGTTACAGTGAGCTCCTGAAATAAAGACGCTTATAAGTTACCGCTTGTCCGCTTCCTCCTTGCTCGCAAGCAGCGCGCGTAACGCCGCGCTTTAATATAGCACAATGTCTCAATAAGTTCGACCTATCAGGGATGCAAAATGTACTGTTCAGCTTGGTGGAGGTAAGTGCTCTATTAAGTGCCGTTCTAGTTTATTATACTTACCAGTAAATAGACTGTCAACAATGACGGGTTTGAACAGTTTATTCGACGGTGCAGCCTCGTGAGCGTGCCAAAGTCTGAACCCTCTGGCTAGTATACACACGCACGCACGCACGCACGCACACGTGAACAAGCGTATTATTACAAATGACTGACACTTTATCTTAACAGAATAATGAAGGGTAAATAAATCTGAAGGAAAGATAAAATGTATGTGAGTGGTCTACTATGCTCTGGAGTGCATTACATCACTGTTGACTCAAAAATAATCCATAAATTAACTAGAAAGGATCTCAAAATGCAAAGCTCTTCCACATCCACTATGTGAATTTCAAAAAAATTACGATTTTAGGCTACCTTGACCTTTTGACCTCAAAAGCAATGGGCTTCATTGACCCAATATGCAAACGCTGCCCAAATTTCAAGTCAACCGGAAGAAAATGACAATTTTATGCAACCTTGACCTTTGACCTTTTGATCTAAATAAATAAATAAATAAAAGAATTGGCTTCTAGCTTTTGATTGGTGAACCAATTCAGTGATCCAATATGCAATTTATAATTTCAGGTGAATTGGATGAAAATTGACGATCTTATATGACGATGACCTTTGACCTTTTGACAAAATTATGAATTTATTTTCTCCATATTCTCATAATAAAGCTTTGTTGAAAATTTAATGGCAGCCCAAATAGTAAATAATGACCTGGACAGACACAGAAGTGATTGCAAACCCCGTCTCCTGCCGGAAGCGGCAGGGCAAATTAAATAAATCCCAGATGAAGTTGAGACAGTTCTCAAGAAAAAGTGGGTCAATACTGATTATTCATTATATGTAAAGACACCTTTAATTTTCTACTAATATAAGTGTTGTTATATCCTTAAGAGTTCATGGAAATCCCTTGAATGTATTAGTGCTTTTGTTTTCATATTTCAATAATTTATTTTCGTATCCTGTCTCAATTCAGTTGTTGTGATGCTATGTCAGTTTTTTACTTGCAAAATCGAAGATTTTTCAAGTATATTGGTCGGTTGCGTTTGTGGTTCTGTCTGTCTGTCTGTCTGTCTGTTTGTTTGTTTGTTTGTTTGTCACCGGCCTACAGGTTACAATTCTAAACCGATCGTCACAAAACTTCCCCAAGTTGTATAGGTCGTCCCAATTGAGAAGCCTATTGATTTTGAGGTCAATGGTCAAAGGTCATCTGGAGGTCAGATTTCTAAAATCGCCATTTTAAATCCGATTAACTTAAAAATTGAATAGCATTTGTATATTGAGTCACTAAATTGGGAAATAAACTATTTTTGAGGTCAAAAGGTCAAATGTCAACTCAAGGTCAAATTTTCGAAATCATCAATTTCCATCTGAAAACCTGTCAATTTTCAACAGATTGACTTGAAAATAGAACAGCATTTGCGTAATGCGTCACTGAATTGGGAAACCAACTATTTTTTACGACAAAAGGTCAAAGGTCAACTCAAGGTCAAACTTCCGAAATCATGAATTTTCATCTGAAAGCCCATCAATTTTAGTCCAATTGACTTGAAAATTGAGCAGCATTTGTATAGTGCCTCAATGAATTGGGAAACCAACTATTTTTGAGGTCAAAAGGTCAAATGTCAGCTCAAGGTCAAACTTCTAAAATCATCATTTTTCATCTGAAAAATCGTCACTTTTCATCCTGTTGACCCGAGCTTCGATCAAAACAATCAATTTTAATCTTGATGAAATGGACAATTTGCTGTATCAATGGAAAACTTTGGGGGGGGGGGGGGATTTTGCAAGTATCGTGCTCTGCATGACGTCTTCTTGTTTTAATGTTGAAGGCTCCAGTCACGGACTATATAGTCGTCATCGAGGCAAAGCCTTAAATAAAAGAGCTGCTTTGATAAAGATGAGGAGTTAAAATGAGTAAGAAAAGTGTATGATGAAATGTTTATGATGTTTGTTTGTAAGAAATGGAGATTGTAGCTAGTTTGGTAGCTTTAGTTTGAGACAGAAAGTAAGACCAGCAATCTTGACACAGAGAGTGCAAGATGGTTCCGGGCACCACTTTAATGCTCCTAAGTCCGAACGGTGGTACAACAACGTACTACAACATTGAAAGAGCTCCAGGTCTTTATGACAAAGAGTGGTCACTGTGTGCATGTGCAACGATATCCCAAGCACTCCACAAGTCTGGCCTGTACAAGAATGAAGCCATTACTCATAAAAGCCCACCGTGAGTCCCATTGTAGATGTGCAAAAAAACACTCCGGACATTCTGAAGCCATGTGGAAAAAAGTTTTGTGGTCTGACGAAACCAAGACAGAAGTTTTTGACGTTATGTTTAGCGCAAACCCAACACACCACATCACCAAAAGAACACCATCCCTACTGTCAAGGATGGTGGTGACAGCATCATTTAATGGGGATGTTTCTCATCAGCAGAGACTGGGGCACTTGTCAGGATAGAAGGGAAATTAATGGAGCAAAATACATTAAAATCCTACTCGAGGAAAACCTGCTGCCCTCTGCAAGAAAGCTGTAATTGGGACGAAGTTCACCTTCAGCGTGACAATGACCTAAAGCGGCCTGAAGTGCCGAAGCTGAAGCTACACTGAAGTGCTGAAGCTACACTGAAGTGCCGAAGGAACAAAAATATAAATGTCAATGAGTGGCCCAGTCAGAGCCCCGACCTAAATCAATGAAAAATCTGTGTCATGACTTGAAGATTGCTGTCCATCAACGTTCCCCACGCAACTTAACTGAGCTTGCACAGTTTCGTACAGAAGAATGGGCAAATATTTCCAGTTAAGGTGTGCAAAGTTGGTAGAGATAGAGACCTATCCGAACAGACTCACAGTTGTAATTGCTGTCAAAGGTGCTTCCACCACATATTAACTCAGGCGGGTGGACACTTATCCAAACAAGATATTCTAGTTTTGTATTTTTAATTAACTTTCTTCAATTTGTAGAATTTGATTTTCACTTGGAAGTTGTGGGTTACGATGTGTAATTAAAGGTGGAAAAAGTCTGATTTAATGCAATTTAATCTCAGGTTATAAGGCAACAAAAGGTGAAAAATTTGAAAGGGGGTGCACACTTTTTATAGGCACTGTATATACATGTGTATATATATATATATAATATATATATATATATATATATATATATATATATATATATGTATGTATGTATGTATGTATGTATGTATGTATGTATGTATGTATGTATATATATATATATATATAATATATATATATATATAAATATATATATATATATATATATATATGTATATATATATATATATATATATATATATATATATATGTATATATATATATATATATACTATATATATATATATATATATATATATACAGTCACGTGAAAAAGTAAGTACACCCCATGTAAAGTTTTGACTTTTTCAACATATTTCAACATACAGCTATTTGATCTTCATTTCAACAATATTGATAGATAAAGGTGATATAATATAACAAATATCATGAAACATTTACATTTTGTAGTCAATTGTATAATTTAAATAAACATAAATGCAAATTTCGCATGTGGAAAAAGTAAGTACACCCTTGTACTTACGTTTTCACGTGATTGTATATAGATGTACATATTGTCGTGTCCCCGGGATGAACACCCCTGGGTGACGGATGACCAATCAAGCTTTAACTCCGAGGCGTACCCAAACTATGCCGGCGCCTTTGACATGCGCGAGGGTGGAGGGTGACAAGGCTTACCTGCACGGGTTTCACTGGGGCGTCCTCGAACCCACGACAGATAAACAATGCAGACACGAATTGGAAAATGTATAAATAACGGGTTTAATGGAAATAAATGCCAGGGAACAAATAAATGAATGTAAAACGAATTCCTAAATTGAGCCGTCTCTCCACGGGCTCATGAAAAAGACACAGGAGAAATAAAATAACGAAAGCAAAAAATGTGTGTGGTGCTTTTGCCTGCAACCCCGCTCTGGTCTCCTCAAGTGTTCCCTGAACCCTGCCGGCCACCGAACGGGTCCCCGAGTCCTTACGCAGGAAATGCCCAATGGCGCGAACTCGCGCCGCTGCCCCACCTGCACGAGGCAGCCAAAGCTCTCTCCTCTGCCGTCCCACGCTCCACAAAGCGCTGAGGTCTCTTAGGCCCACACGCCACAGAACTCAGCCATCACAAAGCCAGCACCACTGGAATCAGAGAGAAGGATGCGTCTGCCTTTCACCCAGCCAGGAACAGAGAGAGCGCGAACCGCCTACGACCAAGCCCAGCATGAGAGAGAGCAATGCGTCAGGTCCGTAATGAAAACCCAGCGCAAGAGAGAGAGAGATGGCGGCCGCTTTGCCTTTTTGTCCCTGGTCCTGGAAGGTTCAATGATGACTTCACACGCACGCCAATCAACGAGGGCCATCACATCGCTCCACGGCCACGACCAATCATCACCTCTCTTGGAGGAGGCCCACGGCCCCCCATGCCGTCCCTTGCGATTAATCGGCTGGTGGTGTCAGTGCTAGTCAGATATATATACAGCAATACCCCGGCCTACGTCATTAATTGGTTCCATAAGCCGTGACGTAACTCGGTTTTTGACGTAAACCGTGTGTAATGCCTTAAAAATGCCTTAAAATGAAGACAAACACCGTAAAACTAGAGTAAACAACTCGCGAAAGTATATAACTATCGCTAAACCTTAAAGAACACTAAAAACAAATTTTGGTCATATTTTTTAATGAGTAATGAACACAATTAATAAATGAATTTGTAAAGAATAATAAAAAAAATTAATAAAATTATGTTATTCACCTTAAATTTGGCGTCTCTTCTGAACACAAAAAACACATTTTAGCCATATTTTTTAAAGAGTAAGAAACACTATATGCGGGGCTTCTTCGGCGACTCATCAAAACTAGTAGAGGCCTTGCGTTTCTCGACATTAAGTAGGAACTGATCCAAAGTCCCTTGAATTGTGCGCTTCTTCTTCTCAGTTAAGATGGTCCTATACGGGAGAAAAAGGTCGCTGGTGCCATTCATCATTTTTGCGAAACGCTCGGCGTTTGGGTCTTGTGCCTCAAATATTGCAAGACACCTCAAATATTCAATATTGCAATATTGCAAGACATTCAAATATTGCAAATAACCAGACGTGATCTGCTTAACAGAAACTTTCCTCCTTTATGATGTCTCTGATTCCATAGTATCTCTCCCGGGCTACTCCCTCCTCCGGTATGATAGACCTGAGCCTCGTCCTGGAGGCGGGGTTGCTATCTTTATCAAAAACTCTCTTCCTCACTCGCCCTGCACTGCACTCTCTCCACCTCACCCCCAGGAATACCTCTGGCTACGGCTTCCCCTTCGCTCCCACCTCTTGTTCATATGTGTGTTGTACCGTCCACCAAACAGTGATGACTCCATCTACATCTCGCTGTCTGATGATATGGACCAACTTCTATCTACTCATCCCAACTCTCTTTTTTTTTTTTTTTTTTTTTTTTGTATACAAGGTCGAGGCTCGTGAAAGAGCGAAATTTTCGAACTCTTCGAAAATTTCTTTCTCTTTCGAAAATTCTCTTTTTCGAAAAACTCTTTCGAAAATTTTCGAAATTTTCGAAAGAGCGAACTCTTCCTCATATGTGGTGATTTCAATTGTCACCATGCCAGTTGGCTGGGTGTGGGTACCTCTCTCACCAGCCATGGCTCTTCAGCAAAGGACTTCTGCGACTCACTGGGACTGACACAATCTGTCAATTTCCCGACCCGGATCTCAGTCAACGGAACATCTTCTCTTCTGGACTTGGTTATGACTAACTTCCCTGAAAATGTCTGCTGCTCTTCTTCTGCTCCGATCGGATCATCTGATCATGTCCTTGTTAAAGTGGACATCTCTCTGACCATCCTCAGGGAGCCTGCTCAGCGTCGACGAGTCTGGCATTTCACTCAGGCCAACTGGCATGGTTTTCAAGCAGCCATCAATCATCTGGACTGGTCTCCCATCTCTACCACCTCTGACATCAACTCATCCTGGGAATTCTTCCAAAGTAAATTGCTCTCTCTCATGCACAGATTTATCCCATCTCGTCTTCAGTTGTCATACCCTTCCTCCCGTCCATGGTACACGGAATCTTGTGGTGAGGCTGTTGCCCAGAAACAACTTGCCTTCGTCTCCTGGAAAGCAAATCCAACGGAAGGAAATCTCATTTCCTTTCACAAAGCCCGAAACAAGTGTGTGTCCACCCTCAGGAGAGCCAGGAAACAATATCTCTCCGTTCTCAAGACCGAACTCTCTTATCTGTCTCCCTCTTCCAAATCCTGGTGGCGTCTGGTCAAATCCGTTTCTGGTGTTTGTTCCCCCTCCATCCCCTCCCTTACCTCAAACGGCTACACAGCTGACTCCGCACGTGAAAAAGCTGAATGCCTCAACTCTGTGTTTGCCTCTAAATCTTGTTAGTCTAGTAGGAAGACTAGGTCCCCCTGCACCCCCCGGAGATATACTTCTAATCAGTGTTTCTAGATTGGAAAAATGTGTAGAAAATGACTAGCTATGGCCCCAAGCTGAAAAAATGTCCCACATACCATTTTTATGCAAATTACTGCTGCCATTATCAAAAAAACGATTTTTGACATATCTCAGCCAATATTGCAGATAATTGAAAAATGAAGGTGTCTAGACCCATGTTTTGAAGGGCATAGATCATGATAGAACTATTCATAACATGATTACATGTGTCTATGGTATACTAGTATGCTAATTAGTGCTTTATTTACAAAATAATCACAGTTTTACGAAATAATAGACTCATATTAAGGTCCGTCTACACAGACGTTAACACAAAGTAACTCCTCCTCAGTGAATCTCTCCATCAACAGCCTCTCCATTGCCTCACACACTGTTTTGAGGCAAAAGAGGGACTTTGCGTAGGCCTTTCCACTGAGAACACCTTTGAGAGATCCACTTGTTACTAGTTGTGCCTCAAAGAGAATCTCTGCATATCCAGAACCACGCATCTTGTGTCCAGTGAGCATCCCGATGTAGTTCATGGATGTGTGGAAGGGTCCAATCGTTACTACATGACTAGCAAATTCATTTGGCCAGCGCCAGATGATGGGAAGGGCTTTCATGCAGACACCCAGATCAAATGTATTCAGGACCCATCTCTGACCCACCTCAGCAGTTGCTGCCTCGGAACGCTTCAGTAGCTCACGAACAACTGCGTTGTCTGTGATCGGTTGGTGGATAGGCGTGCAGTAGTCGACTGTTGATTTGCTGGGTGGGGGAGAACCAGTTGCAGAGGTGAAACCCCCTAGCCCAGGCACAGGCTGCAGGCCACAGCTTCCGATGTATCTGATGAAGAGCCAGATGTAGTACTCTTGCATCGTAGTGGCATAGACTGTGTCATTCTCTGCTGGCGGTGTGAATGATGAGCCTTCAGGGAACTTCGGGCCAACGCGAGTAAAGTGCAAGGGTGGGAGAGTTTTTGGTGTGTCGACCTTCAGGCTACGCTGTTGTGACCTATTGATGGTAGGTAGCATTCGGTCCTTGCTGCTCTCGAACCCGGGCTTGACCTCCTGCACCATGATTCCTCCAGCACTGTTTACAATGTTGCTGCCGTGCACACTGGTAGTGGTTTTATTCAAGTTGTCCCACTCACAGTGGAATACAAGGTTGCCCTCTCCTGTCACAATTTGTGGTGTACGATAAGTTGAGACTTCATCCAGGACCTTGGCGAGAGCAGTTTCCAACTCCAAGGCGAAATCGTAGCTCTCAGAGTGTCC
This sequence comes from Myxine glutinosa, assembly GCF_964187855.1. NCBI lineage: Eukaryota > Metazoa > Chordata > Myxini > Myxiniformes > Myxinidae > Myxine > Myxine glutinosa. Next base: position 115,780,182 of record NC_136269.1, on the reverse strand, counting down.
AAGCCTGTGTAGTATTGTGGTGAGCTGTTTGCTTCGGAACAGGTGCCTTACAGTCACACAGAGGAGAATGTGCTTTGGTAACTTCCATTTTCCATCTGACACTGCACGGCACAGATCTTGTCCAATGGAGAAGACCAGACGCTTCACCTTTTCTGTCTCGATGCCCTCCTTGCCAGTCATTAGCACGCTGAGAAAGCGGACAAGGTCTGGAGGTAGGATGTCTTCAGGATTGAGCTCCATGTCTTCAGCTGTTGGTGGCCATGGTTGGTCTTTACACTCTCTGAAAGCCTGTAGAATACCCTGGCGAAGTTGGAGGGCAACATTTTGGTTCTTGTTTGTGCTTCCGAGTGTGAATGCTCGTGCGAGAGCATTGGAAACTGTTATGTTTGAGCTGTGCACAAGCCAGAAAGAAATGACATCACATTTGTCATGATCAACCTTCGTGAAGTGGATATGCTCCTTGATTGGGTCATTCTGTAGGCGTTTCAGTAGTTTCTCTGACCGATAATTTGAGTTCTCATATCCATTCAGTTTCAGTTCCTCGACATAGAGCAAGCGCAAGGAAGAAAGCTGTAGAACTTTATTCTGCTGGATGACCTGGGTTTGAATGTGTTCCAGTACTGAGTTGAATGCCTTTTCATGGGCGGCTGACATGCAAGCCTGCTCCTTTGGTGCTTCGGCTCTGTGAATCGCACGCTCATAGTTGTAGAATGCTGTGCGGAAAGCTTTAAAACATGACGGATGGTGTTTGGCCTCACATGCAAAGAGGTCTTTGTTTTTCACCTTTCGATGGAGTCGATAGAGACCCATTTTCTCAGCCCGTGTTTCGATTTGCTCCCATGCATTTTCTTTGTTTTTAAAGGATGGGAAGGTTGTAGGCCTCTCAGTATTGCGATGAGCATCTTTGGTCTCAACTTTCTCACAAAATATACACTCTGGCGGGAAGATGGGTTCAGCAGAACCTCCTGGTTTACGAGGAGAGTGATGCCATGATGAGGTTGATGGCCCTGGTTCTGTATCATCTCCCAGACGATGAAAGTGGCGGACAAAGTGCTTATAACACTTGCTGTGATATCCTACTCTTTCTAGGTCATCAGGAAGAGTTGCCGGGATCTGATCACATACTGATTGCATACGACATGGGGAGTCATGCGGTTGGTTGAGACGTCTATCCCGGATCTTTTGAAGCAGTTGCAGTTTTTCTGAAGCAGATCCTTTAATTTTACGGAGGGGCGTGAAATCCCCATGATCAGACATGGATGGTACATGAAGGATGCATGTAGGAGGAGAGCTTTGGGCTGCAGGTTCTACACTCCGTTTTCTTTTGGGCATGCTTGCTGTCGATGTCTACCATCACTGTTAAATGACAAATAAGAAATCACGAATGATGTTAAAAGTGCCTGTGAAAGGAGGCTCTGAGTTTTCAGTGAGGTAACAGAGGTTCTGAGTCATGTTCTACACTAGGGTACTTTTTAGCTGACTAAACCATGTTTAGTGGCATCAAAAGTGCTAATAGCTAAAACATCTAAATTCTTCCACACTAACGTTAGCTATCTAGGCCAATGAAACATTGTGCTAAGTTACTGTAGCTAGCTCAGCTGTCGTGCCTCTTTCTGGTTCAATTCATATACAGAAGTCAACAGATATGTCTCATGTTTGGCATTAACAAAAGTTTAAGTTACACCGACATTAGGAACATACTGTACATAGATGAGGCTAGCTTTAACGTTAGCTAACATGGTGCTAGCTGGCTCAGCTGTTATTCTGCCTGTTTATGATTTCATGCAGAAACTGAAGTCAAGAGTGTGAGTAACATTATAGTTAGCATCTTACCTGGCTAGATTGGAGGATGAATACCAAGAACAACACACAGATGGAATGGAAGACTGAACTTTCAACTGAGGTATTCAATAACATCAACGTTACCAATTGATACGAGCGCGCGACATTACCAATTGATACGAGCGCGCGAGCGCGCATGTTACATGGATGGAAATGTAAAATGGCAGCTATAGCAGCACTAATTTGGATCTCTAGTCTGTCATTTCTGCACTGTGATTGGATAACATAAAAAAATATGTTTGGGAGTTAACAGCAGGAGTTGGTAGATTTTACGTGGGCTGGGTGAGAAACCTTTAAATAAGCAAGTGAAAATCTCTCGCAATACAAAGTCAATGGTGGGAAGAAAAGTTGAGTGGTACCAATGTTACTGCCAATGTCCCGCCCCTATGCAAGACTCAGGAGCATCTTGTTGACATTTAACCTTGAAAATACCTGGGTTTAGACCCCTTATGTACCATGTTAAGTTATCTGCAGTATTAACGTATCCTTATCATTTGTAAAACTGATTATTTTGTAATTACAGCATTAATATGCATACTAGTATACCATAGACACATGTAATCATGTTATGAATAGTTCTATCATGATCTATGCCCTTCAAAACATGGGTCTAGACACCTTCATTTTTCAATTATCTGCAATATTGGCTGAGATATGTCAAAAATCGTTTTTTTGATAATGGCAGCAGTAATTTGCATAAAAATGGTATGTGGGACATTTTTTCAGCTTGGGGCCATAGCTAGTCATTTTCTACACATTTTTTCCAATCTAGAAACACTGATTAGACGTATATCTCCGGGGGGTGCAGGGGGACCTAGTCTTCCTACTAGACTATGTGTCCCAAACCCATCCCTCTCTGTACCCACCATACCCAGTCGTACCCTGCTGCTCCTGGACTCCGTGTCCTTTCCTCCTGACAAGGTGGAAAAGTTTCTGTCAACCCTCGACTCTGATTCTGCAACTGGACCCGACGGCATCAGCCCACGGGTCCTAAAATCCTGCTCTGCCGCTCTATCTCACCCTCTCTCTGTTCTCTTCACCCTCTCTTTTGCTCAAGGTCAACTGCCATCTGCTTGGAAATCAGCCAACATCACCGCTTTGCACAAAAAAGGTGCAAAAACAGATCCTAGCAACTACAGACCAATCAGCCTTCTCCCAATTATCAGCAAAGTCATGGAATCCATCATTGCTTCGGATATGAAATCTTTCCTCTTCTCCAATGGCTTGATCTCTGATCATCAATTTGGTTTCAGACCAGGTCACTCTACTCTGGACATGCTGCTTCTGCTGTCTCAACAATGGATGGAGGTCCTCAATGCCAAACAGGAAATTAGAGCTGTCTCCCTCGACATATCACGTGCCTTCGACACGGTCTGGCACCCCGCTCTGCTCACCAAACTCTCCTCCTTTGGTATCCATGGAAATCTCCACGCATGGCTGGCGGACTTCCTCTCTAGTCGTCGTCAACGTGTGGCCCTGAATGGGTTTCTCTCATCTCCTCTTCCTGTTCAGGCTGGAGTTCCCCAAGGCAGTGTTCTGGGCCCCGTGCTTTTTCTGGTCTTCATCAATGATCTCTCTGACTCTCTCGAAAATCCTCTCTATCTCTTTGCTGATGACTCCACTCTCTGCCGCTCCATTCCTCTTCCCTCAGATCGGCAGTCTGCTGCCTCCTCACTCTCTGAAGACCTGGACAAAATCACAGACTGGTCAAACAAGTGGAACATGTCTTTCAATCCTGACAAATCTCACACTCTTACTATGTCTCTCCGAAAAGATCGACTGGACAACCCTCCCATCTACTTTCTCAACAATCCTCTCCAAGAAGTTCTGTCGCTCAAGATTTTGGGTCTCACTATCTGCCATGATCTTTCTTGGGAAAACCACATTTCCAAGCTGGCCTCCAAAGCCAGTCGCCGACTGGGCATCCTCCGTCGTGCGAAGTCCTTCCTCGGCACACCTGAGCTCCTCACCACATACAAGGCTTTCATCCGCAGCTCAATGGAATACTGTTCTCCCCTATGGGCCGGTGCTCCTGCCTCACACCTAGCTCGGCTTCACGCTGTTGAAACCAAAGCTTTCAGAATTATTGGAATCTCCCGCGATGAAGCTATCTCTGAGGGCCTTTCACTCACTCACTGCAGGCAGGTAGGTGGTCTTTCTGTCTTCTACCGACTCCTCTCCGGCCTTGCACCCCCAGCTCTCTCTGTGCTCTGTCCCCCAAATATTCCTACAGGTCGCACAAGATCTGCCAGCAACCCTCTGATGGTTAAACTGCCGAAATCTCGGCTCTCTGCTCACCTTCACTCTTTCATTCCTCTTTTCTCCCGCCTCTGGAACAAACTCCCTCACTCCCTTCAATCCCACTCCTCCCTCCAGGTCTTTAAAACAGCTGTTCACCACCATCTCTTATCTTCCCCCATCCAAAACCTTGATCTTTTCTACCCCCGCTAATTCACCCCAGATCCACCTTGTTTGAAATTCCAACTTCTTTCCTGGAAGTCCTGGCAGTGTCCATATGTTTTATACCTCTCCCACCGTCCCCTTCCCATGCCCCCCCCCCCCCCCCCCAAAGCCCTCGCCCTCTCAGATCTCTCGATGTCTCCATGTCTCTCGGTCCCTGCTCTCAAATGTTGTGTTTGTGTCCTTCCCCCTCTCTCCCCATCTTGTCTACCGCTCCCGATGTTATATGTTTTATGTGTCGGTTTGTCTTTCTGTGTGATTAATGTTCGCTCTTTCACGAGCCTCGATCTTGTATACAAAAAAAAAAAAAAAAAAAAAAAAAAAAACACTTGGAGAGGTGATAAAAACCTTTCTGCATTTCGGCTACGGTGAATTTCTTTGGCTCTGGTTCTGGAAGCTCATCCTCTTCGCGGTGCTCTTCCTTCAACGCCATTAAGTCCTCATTAGAGTAAATAACTCGCGGTTAGTTAAAGTTAAAGGCTGCTTGTCTGCCTCGATCAAACCGTCGAAATCCTCCTCCTCCAACTCCATCTCCAGGTCAGCGCTGAGGGAAACCAAGTTTTTAGACACAGCCTTGACTGGCGCATCAAACCCCGTGAAATCATTAACAAGGTGGGGGCACAAACGCTTCCACACCCCATCCATCGCCGACTGCGTAACCTCCAACCATGCAGCATTGATGTTAAGCACTGCCTGGTAGATGTTATAGTTTTTCCAAAACTTCCGGATGTTGATGCCTTCCTCCTCCGACGTTGCATCGACAGCCTGACGAAGAGTGCGGCGGAGATAGTAGCACTTAAAAAGCGCTATCACACCCTGGTCCATAGGCTGGATGAGCGATGTGGTGTTGGGTGGCAAGTACACCACCTTCACATTGGGGTCAAAATCACTGAGGTTAGTGGGATGGCCAGGTGCATTGTCCAAAATCAGCAGCAATTTACATTGAATTTTCTTCTCTCGACAATAGCTCTTGACAGCCGGGATGAAATGATTGATGAACCATTCTCCAAAAATTATGATGGTTACCCATGCCTTCATATTATTCATCCAAATGACGGGAAGAGATGCTTTCGGGATGTTCTCAAGTGCCCGGGGATTCGCCGCATGATACACCAAGAGCGGCTTCAGCTTGAAGTCGCCGGTGCAATTACCCCCAAGCATTAGCGTTAGCCGCTCCTTCGCGACTTTGTAGCCTTGCATGGTCTTCACCTCCTTCGAGATAAACGATCTGTCGGGCATCCTCTTCCAAAAAAGGCCCGTTTCGTCGACGTTGAAGATCTGCTCGGGCGAGAATCCCTCGTCCTCAATGATCTTCTTCAATGTGGCAGGAAATACCTCGGCGGCTACCGTGTCGGCAGCTGCGGCTTCGCCCTGAATCTTGATGTTGTGCAAGCTGAAGCGCCGTTTAAAGCATGCAAACCATCCAGAGCTTGCAAGGAAGGTGGTGTCCTTATCCTCCGGGTACTTCTTCAGAAGATCCTGGAACAAAGACTTCGCCTTCTCCTGTATCAGCAGCTGGCTCGTTGGTATGCGTTCATGGGTCTGGCATTCGATCCACAACGAAAGGAGTCTCTCCATCTCGTCGAAAATCTGACCCCTCTTCATATTCATGACAACAGTCTTCGCCGACGGCACTTTTTCAGTGACGTATGCGAGAATACGTTCCCTATCATGAATGATGGTCGATACCGTCGACCGTGGCAGCCCTAAGGCATACGCTATCACCGACACGTTTTCACCTTTTTCATACCTTTTAATCAGATTTAACTTATTTTCCATCGTAACCACATTACGCTTGGAAACACTAGCACTATCCTTCTTAGGGACCCATGGCTAACACAGACACAGTAAAGGAATAATCACAAAAATAACAGCGAAAGGCAAAGCAAGCACGCGACCGCAGCACAGGACAAAATGCATATGGCATCGCCTTTGTTTTGAATGAGAACCAGCAGCTACGCGCACGTATACTGTACGTACATTTAAAAAATATTTTTAATGTGCTTTTTATTGTATTTTAAATTGTTTTTTAGCTTCTTTTATTGTTAATTTTTATGTACCATTTTATTTATTTTAAATATATTTTTAAGGAAAAATTACTTTTTTTCACGTCCTCCTATTATGATGTAGGAGTGACAAAGTCGCACATAATGACATTCGCTGAACTGAAATTTACTCTTGAAGAGTGGCGTAAAGTCGGATTTGACGTCGGTCGAAATGGCGTAAAACGGGGTATTGCTGTACTAGCTTGCCTCGGCTTGCTGCACTCGCCTCAATACGCGTCGTTGCAGAGGAACCGGCTTGTTTTAGCTGAGGATAATGACTGTACCTGAGATGCTGTATTGTCATGATTCACACCAATCATAATACAAAAAAATGTTTACACAAATATATTTGTAGTGTTTGTGATATTACATTTTGATAAGCAATTTAAGTTGAAAAATACAAGAAATTTAAAAAATAACCCTTCAGCACATACACACAGTAGGGGTAGGGGCGGCCTGTAGGTTTGGGACAATAACACCTCACCACCACGTAGTTCAAAACACCTCACCACCACGTAATTCAAAACACCTCACCACCACGTAATTCAAAACACCTCACCACCACGTAATTCAAAACACCTCACCACCACGTAATTCAAAACACCTCACCACCACGTAATTCAAAACACCTCACCACCACGTAATTCAAAACACCTCACCACCACATAATTCAAAACACCCCACCACCACATAATTCAAAACACCTCACCACCACGTAATTCAAAACACCTCACCACCACGTGATTCAAAACACCTCACAGCCATGTAATTAAAAACACCTCGCCACCACGTAATTCAAAACACCTCGCCACCACGTGATTCAAAACACCTCACAGCCACGTTATTAAAAAACACTTCACAACCACGGAAACAAAAGTTTGAGGGAATAGTTCAGTGACAACACAGATACTGCACAGATATATATATATATATATATATATATATATATATTGTAACGATTTTGAGAAGTGTAACGGGTTTTGAGGAGTGTAACAATTTTGGAGGAAGGGTAACGGATGTGAAGAGTATGGTTTTGGTATGGTAACATCCTGGTAATGTAAATAATGGTCGCAGCCGTCCTCCTAATTAATTTCATAGAACATACACGCAGGTCACGATATATCTTTTAAATAGTGTATTTCCTTATTCCATGTAGGCTAAGTATGTGTTTTCCACTAGATTGACTTTGCATTGTATCAAACAAAATAAGCGTAGGCCCTTCCAATTTCCCCAAAACCTCCCTTCCAATTGCCTTCCGCATTTTGGCTGGTTTTCTTCAAACCACCATTGGCCACGAGGTAAGGTTGGGGAAGAAAGGCGTGTCTCCACCTCGTCATAAGAAGCAAGGAGTGAACCAGCCCTAACAGCCAATCAACACCGCGGTGAGTGACCCGGTAGGCGCGCCCTCGGAGTCGGCGGCTTGATTTCGCTGGAGGTGATAAAAGCGACTGCAGGGGACTGCTTTACCAGTGCAGATGGGAGATGACTGGAGATGACTGGAGAGGAGCAACGAGGCTGCACCAAAGAGAGGCCTTGAGAGATACGCTGGGGGATGACCTGGAAGAGGAGCGCAATCCACCGCAAGCCCTACCTACCTACCTACCTGCCTGCCTGCAATACCCCCCTGTCGTTGGAGAGACGCGCTGAACGGAGGGAGACGGCTCCACCCCAGGAAGAGGAGCAGGTGTGCCGAGCCAGCGCGTGACGGCCGCGGATACGCGACGGAGGTTTTCCCGCCAAAACCGCGAGGGGTGCTGCGGCCTCCGACCTTGCCTTCCTCTCAAGCAATCAACCTCGAGCCATTACCTGCCTGCAATATCCATCGTGTGAGTGTGAACGTCCTGTCCTACTCGTTTGTCTTGGGGATTAAGTAAATGAAATAGAATAAGTTAACAATGCACTGTGTGACTGCTCTTTTCCATCTATTGCTGTAAATAATATTGGTCGCTCTAAAATATTGCTTGTGTGTGTATAATAAATCTGTTCTTCCTCCAAACTCTGTCTTTCTTCTCTCTTCTTCTCTTTCGGTCGCTTTAGAGGTTTCCCAATTGAATATCTGTAGCGCGATTAGTCAACGTTCGGTTGGAATCGGGTTCTAATCGGGGAGTAACTGTTCGGACGCGGTTAAATACACCACCGCTCGGTCAATATAACATCTAAAAGCCGTGTCCGTAACAATTGGTGTCAGGAGTGGGATCGACCCGGAGCGCGCTGCACGCGCTCAAAATTATAAAGCGGACGAAATTGTGTTGTTTTATAAAACCCGAATTTTTAGATCGCGCCATGGACAATCAAGGCGATCGGATGTCGGTGGGGGAGATAGACGGGTTAGGGGTAACCCAGGAACCAGGGGAAATGTATGTGGAAGAAAGGGAGGAGGAAAATGGCAATGTGGTTGCGGGAATTTCAGGTGCACAAAATGGCGCTCTAGCGCACGTGATTACAGCGGCGCCACATTTAGCCACGCCCATGGTCGCGGTAGTCGAACCGGAGATGCCAATGGATTTGAACCTTTTTTTTATACAAATGAAGGCCCTTATGGCCCAGAATAGTGAGCAATTGGGGGTAATGGGGAACCAAATGGGGGTAATGGGGAACCGGATGGATGCTCAGAGTGAGCAAATGGGGGTAATGGGAAACCAAATGGGGGTAATGGGGAACCGGATGGATGCTCAGGGTGAGCGATTGGAGGGCCAAATGGGGGTAATGAGGGACGAAGCGAGGGGTACCGGTGAGGGATTAGAAAAGAAATTTGAGGGATTAGACAAGAAATTTGAGGGATTAGACAAGAAATTTGAGGGGTTAGACAATGGGATAGAAGGGGTGAAACATGGGTTAACGGGGGTGGAAAACAGAATGGCTGCCCAGGAGAATCAGTTAGAGGGGGTGAAAAATGGGTTAATGGGGTTAGAAAATAGGATGGAGGACAAATTGCGGGAAATAGGGGAACAATCCGCCCGGGAAATCGAACAGATGGGGAACCAGATGGAGGAAATACGACGAGGGGTGAGTGAGGAGGTCTCGGGGCTGCGCGAGGAGGTAAAGCGAGGCGAAAAGCGTATAGAGAAAGAGGTGAGAAATAATACGGCAAAGTTACAGGGGGGAATAGAAGATCTGACGAAAGGAGTAGAACAGCTGACAGTGGGACAAAAGGAACTAACGGACCAAGTGGAAAAGAACACAGCAATCATCGGGGGTTTAAAAGCAACACAAAAGGACATAAAAAATGAATTAATAGCAACACAAAAGGAATGTCAAATGGTACATGAGGGATTGACGAAGAGGTTGGAAGAGGTGACAGAAGCAATGGAGACGAAGGACCGGGAGGTAAGGACGCACATAGAAACGGTTAAAGTAGCAATGGAGGAAAAAATCGAGGGGGCGCACCGGGAGCTGAAAGAGGTAAAGGAAAAATTAGAGGAGGTGGAAGAAGGGGTGAGTGAAATTAAGAAGAGACGGAGGGAAGCTAAGAGGGAAATAAAGGAGGAAGAAATGGATTATGTACAAGGTCTGTGTTCAAATCATGATGTGATGCTCACTAACCAAATAAAGAGTTTGCAGGTGGCAAAGGAGGGGCGGAGACGAAGTACGGAGGTGAGTGGCAATGTATATGATGTGAGGAAAGCTTCAGTCGGCTTGGGGATTGGTTTGGATCCGGGTGTTCGTGAAAGGCCGTTGGTGAAGTGTGTGACAGGTCAGGTGTGCGAAAAAAGAGGTGTGCGAGAATGTCCGACCATGGGGTGTGTGAGGAAAAAGTGCACGCCGAGGAGTGAGTGTGCCGTCAGGAGTGAGCCGGTCGAAGCGCGTGTGCGAGGGGGTACATGGAAGCGCGGTGTGGTGAGTGTTACGGAGGAAGTAACGAGAGAGTGTACACCTGTGGTGAGTGTTACGGAGGAAGTAACGAGAGAGTGTACACCTGTGGTGAGTGTTACGGAGGAAGTAACGAGAGAGTGTACACCTGTGGTGAGTGTTACAGAGGATGTAACGAGAAAGTGTACGTCTGTGGTGAGTGTTACGGAGGAAGTAACGAGAGAGTGTACACCTGTAGTGAGTGTTACGGAGGAAGTAAGGAGAGAGTGTACACCTGTGGTGAGTGTTACAGAGGATGTAACGAGGAAGTGTACGCCTGTGGTGAGTGTTACAGAGGATGTAACGGGAGGGTGTGCGCGAGAAAGGTGTGTAACGGACGGGTGCATGAGGAAAGAGTGTGCCGTCGAAAGTAAGGGTGAGTGCGCTGTCAAGAATGGAGGTGAGAGTATTGGGAGTAACAAGGAGAGTGAGTTGGTTGTGATAGGTGAGCGAGGATGTACACCTGGGATGGAAGGATGCACACCTGGAATGGTAGAGCGTGAGTGGGAATGCACGCTGGAATTGGTAGTGAGACACGTGGTTGGGTGTGCGGGTGAGAGCACACCTGTGATTGTCACAAAGGAGGTGACCGAGGAGGGGGCGCGAAGCGGTGTATTGGTGAGGTGTGCGAGCAACGAATGTGTGCCAAAGTGTTCGGTGGTCAGGTGTGTGACCAAGTCGGTGAGCGGAGTGAGTGTACCGAGGTGTGAAAGAAAAGGTACGAGGAGAATGGGAACGGCTGCATGTATGAGCAAGAAAGAGGTAGCGTATGCATGTAAGCCTGCAGGTGAAGCGTCGACGGTAACCGGGTTAAAGGTTAGGTCGACTTTTAGCCGGATCGGGCCCTCGGTGCGTGCCGGGCTTCGCGTGCCGCGAGAACCAGCGGAGATCCGAGCCACGGCGGGTTCGAAAGGACCGCCGTGCGCGATCCACGCTGGGCCTCGCGTGGAGCGGCCGCGTCCGGGCTCCACAAGGCGGAGCGGGCAGCTCGATAGGAAGGGTCGTCATGGCGACCACTTTCTATTGAGACGTGCCGGCAGGTCGAGATCGGGACATTGGATGGCTCCACGCCGAAGTGATGCGTGGGATCTCGGCCCGGGTAAGCCCCCGCCCCGGCCCCGAATGCGGGACGCATCCAGCCGCCAGCACAAAAGAATCCGCGTTCAGTGCTCGGCTGTACGAAGCCGGGCTGTAGATGTGAATTGGCGCACCGAGAGGATGTAATAAGTAGACGGGTGATGGTGATAGTGATAGTAGTGATTTGAAACGAAATTTAGAAAAGTGAATAGAATTGGCAGTAAATGGAAAATTTTTGAATTGTTGGATTTGGACGAGCGAAATTGGTAGTGAGAGACCCCCGATGTGGTGGGATGGCAAATCCACCATCCCTCACAGGTGGGGGCAAATGCGCTATAGATTATGGGGTTTATGGCAGTGAAAACGAGCCAGGGAGGGCTTGGATAATGATAGGGATCTAGCGAAGATGACCTTAGGTAACGATAAGGTTAGTTAGTGACTGATACCTGTAGTGGGGACGCAGGTAGGTTAGTGTGGTTGATAATGACGTGGGAGCGCAATAGTTTAAAGGGACGACTGGGAAGCGCAAGTTTCAGAGGGGAGGAGTTAGCTGAGATGATGCCGTGTGTGGGAGAATGGAACAGGTGTGATTGCACAGGTGTGCAACTGAACAGGTGTGTGGAGCAGTGTATGAGGGAGTAGTGGTGATTGCGTGTTGTGTTGACCAAATGGTCCAGGAAGAAAGGAGGGTGCAGGTGGCACCAGGTATGATTGCACAGGTGTGCAACGACAGGTGAATGAAGAACAGGTGTATGTGGCTGTGTGGAATAAATGGTAGTGTGGAATATCTGGAGTATTGGAATGGATGGTCGTGGAGTGAGTATGGTGGAAATTGTGGAGTGGAGTGGATGGTGCGAAGGTGTGAATGGGGGAAGAGTGGACCCCCATCAAGGATACCCGGGGCGGGTAGTGTAAGTGTTAGGTAGAGGGTATAGGTAAATTGTAGTTGGATATTGGCATCTGTGGTGCGGGTGACAGAATGGTATGTGGATGGGTGCGTTGGTGTTGTGGAAATGGCTGGGCGTGTAGCCTGTTAGTGTGTGTAGTTGGTTTGGGCACTCCACCACTGTAAGGATGTCGGCCAGGTGAGGCCGCAGGTGGGCTCTGGGAGCCGGTAGTAGTTGTGTGGATGGGGCCCGAGGATCCGGAGGACGGACCCGGGTAGCCCAGTGCCAGAGGGCACCAAGGGGTGACAGAGCCAGGAGAGGGGCTGCCCCCAGTTAGATAGGTTAGGGTGAGGAGCTAGGTAAGCTCGGGTGGCAACTACAGTGGTGGAGGTGTGCAGGTGGGTAGACCTGTTGGGAGAGGTACACGTCGCAGCCCAGAAATTGTGCTAGAGCACCGGGAGATGAATCGGGGGAGTGAGACCCCAAAATTGAGGAGCACCACAGTTTGGCCAATGGGAATTGGTTATTAGAACCCATAGTGTAAGTTGGCCAATGAATTGGCAGGGAAAGACCCCGGGTAGTGTAAAGTGTGTTAAAATCATTTAGAGGATAGTTAGGATGAAGGATCTCCTCACACCATCTGCATCCACTCACCTGAGGTGACAGGTACTCCACACCATGCCATGTTTGATTATTTTTTTACTGTGCAAATGTTTGGGTTGTGAGACGCATCATGACGTGGGTGTGACATTGTGCTTTGATGTTCCATCTCTGCCTCCTTATGAGGATTGATGATGAATTTGATGATGGCAAATTTTGAAGTAGAGGGATTGTGGTGACGAATTTGGTATAAGGGAAATATGGGGAAGACGTGACAGTAGTGACGAATTTGTAAATGGGTAGATTTTGTAAATATGGGGTAAGAGCAAGGGTAGTGTAGGTGACAGGGGGGTGACGTACGGTAGGGACGAGCTTTCTCACTTCGCCCTCCGTACGCATTTCACCTTGCATTGCCTTGTTTGACGTGTACCCTTGTGACCTTACCCCTCGCTCAATTGTCTTTCTTTTGTCTCCCACATGACCTGTGCGCCATTGGGTGCCGAGGGGAGCGTGCGTGAGGTGGCCATTGTGCGCCCGAGATTCCCAGAACCAGCACGCATTGCGTTGATGTACCACTTTATGGACCGCTGTTCGGCGGCCAAGTACCACTTGATGGACCCCAGGTTCTGGGGCAGAGCACCTCTGTTGGAGACCGGTCATAGTGGCCAGGGAATCTTGCTTGCGGACCTCGGTAAGGTGGCACCTATGCCAAACAGGTGGACCACCCTTAGTTGGCCCCTGAGGCCCTAAATAAAAATGGACACAAGTTGTGCTTTTTTTTTAGTATGTCCAAATAGGCCGCATGAAGCCAGAAGACGTCGGGAAGAACATCGGCCCAGCAGAGAAAGAGAAGACCACCACCAGTTGTTTTGTTGAGTTTATTATGAACCATGGTGACTGCGCACCGAGTGGTGCTTTGTGGTGCTGGTGGTGCTTTTGGGTGCTTTTGGGTGCTTTGGTGGTATTGGTACTGGTACTGGTGCATCGATGCAATGCGTGCTGTCTCCTCCCTCCCAACAGGAATTTCTTTCTCTTGTTCCCTAAAAAGAAAAGAAAAAAACACACAGGTCCTGGGTTGCGTTGTAAATAAGAAATCACGTCATTGTAAATAATGCTCCCCACCGTAAATGTATAGTTTCAGAATAATTCCGTAATTCGGTTAGCTGTGGGCTTGAGTCTGTTAGACAGGATGCAATGCAATAGGGGGACATACTTATTTGTGTTTTAAAATTGTCACACTCAGGGTCAGGTTAATTGTAGAGGGAATTACACCTACATGTCACACTCAGTTAAGTCTAGTAGGCCCGAGGACGTGCCTGAAGAAAGGAGGGTGCAGTGTAACGATTTTGAGAAGTGTAACGGGTTTTGAGGAGTGTAACAATTTTGGAGGAAGGGTAACGGATGTGAAGAGTATGGTTTTGGTATGGTAACATCCTGGTAATGTAAATAATGGTCGCAGCCGTCCTCCTAATTAATTTCATAGAACATACACGCAGGTCACGATATATCTTTTAAATAGTGTATTTCCTTATTCCATGTAGGCTAAGTATGTGTTTTCCACTAGATTGACTTTGCATTGTATCAAACAAAATAAGCGTAGGCCCTTCCAATTTCCCCAAAACCTCCCTTCCAATTGCCTTCCGCATTTTGGCTGGTTTTCTTCAAACCACCATTGGCCACGAGGTAAGGTTGGGGAAGAAAGGCGTGTCTCCACCTCGTCATAAGAAGCAAGGAGTGAACCAGCCCTAACAGCCAATCAACACCGCGGTGAGTGACCCGGTAGGCGCGCCCTCGGAGTCGGCGGCTTGATTTCGCTGGAGGTGATAAAAGCGACTGCAGGGGACTGCTTTACCAGTGCAGATGGGAGATGACTGGAGATGACTGGAGAGGAGCAACGAGGCTGCACCAAAGAGAGGCCTTGAGAGATACGCTGGGGGATGACCTGGAAGAGGAGCGCAATCCACCGCAAGCCCTACCTACCTACCTACCTGCCTGCCTGCAATACCCCCCTGTCGTTGGAGAGACGCGCTGAACGGAGGGAGACGGCTCCACCCCAGGAAGAGGAGCAGGTGTGCCGAGCCAGCGCGTGACGGCCGCGGATACGCGACGGAGGTTTTCCCGCCAAAACCGTGAGGGGTGCTGCGGCCTCCGACCTTGCCTTCCTCTCAAGCAATCAACCTCGAGCCATTACCTGCCTGCAATATCCATCGTGTGAGTGTGAACGTCCTGTCCTACTCGTTTGTCTTGGGGATTAAGTAAATGAAATAGAATAAGTTAACAATGCACTGTGTGACTGCTCTTTTCCATCTATTGCTGTAAATAATATTGGTCGCTCTAAAATATTGCTTGTGTGTGTATAATAAATCTGTTCTTCCTCCAAACTCTGTCTTTCTTCTCTCTTCTTCTCTTTCGGTCGCTTTAGAGGTTTCCCAATTGAATATCTGTAGCGCGATTAGTCAACGTTCGGTTGGAATCGGGTTCTAATCGGGGAGTAACTGTTCGGACGCGGTTAAATACACCACCGCTCGGTCAATATAACATCTAAAAGCCGTGTCCGTAACAATATATATATATATATATATATATATATATATATATATATATATATATATATAACACAGACACCGCCCAGATATGTAGATATAACAGGGTGGCCAAGAAGTAATAGGGCAGTTACCAGAACAATAGTCACGACAATTTCATTCAAGCCGGTCGGTCGGTCCGGTCTGGAGAGGACGCTGGCGTTACTTGTTCGCCGCTTCTCCGACTGGGCCATTGTACATAGTTTGCTTTTCTGGTGGTCGTGGCGGATTTTTGACCGTTGGGTCTGCCCTCTGCTCGGTCCCGGCTCTGCTCCTGGCTTCGCCTGCCCGGCTCCTCCACTGTTTCCTCAGGCCCGCTCCCGTTGTTTGCGGCGGTGGCTGTTTGCCGCTGTGGTCTTGATTAGCGGCTGCAGTCGTTTGCCGCTGCGTTTGCCGCTTTGCCTCCTCGACCTTGGCCTCGTACTCGTCCCTTCGCTCCTGCCTGGCATGGCTCTGAAGTACTCCGCCGCAAGGCTTCTTCTGCTCAATACCCGCTCCACCCCATCATGCATCTCTGCCATCAAATCAAATGGACTCCTCCGACGACCCAGGTACATTCACCGTGGCTCCGGTCGTAAGTTTGTTTATTTGCAATCAGGTCACTCCATCCCCGTCCTCTGGTCGGCTCAGCGCACTCTCACTCTTCGTCCCAGCGCACCTGGTCACAGCAACCCACACGATCGCACCTCCTGCCTACAAACCCTGGCTAAATCACCTGAATTCATCCCTGCTGTTCAAAACAACATCAAGCTCACCCTGTTCAACACCCGGTCCCTCAACAACAAATGCCTCATCCTGAACGAATACATCCTGGATAACAAACTGGACTTTCTCTGTCTCACCGAAACCTGGCAACAACCTCTGGACTACTACACACTTAACCTCACCACACCCAATGGATATTCCTACGTCAATAAACCACGCTCGGAGGGCCGAGGTGGTGGAATTGCCGTTATCCACCGTCAAGACATCAAGACCAACCTCATCTCCATCTCATCTGCTCCATCATTTGAACACCTGGCTTTAAAACTCTCTGGTCACACGCAGTCAGTCATGGCTGTCGTCTACCGCCCTCCCAAACCACACCCATCATTCCTGTCTGACTTCTCCTACTTTCTGACCCAGCTATGTTCCCTCTCCCCCTCAATCCTCCTCCTTGGTGATTTCAATATCCACATGGACTCCACTGACTCCACAATAACCACTGACTTCACTGATTTACTCACCTGCTTTAACCTCACTCAACATGTCGACTTTCCTACCCATATCCGTGGTCACATTTTGGACCTTGTCTGCTCCACTGGATTAAATTTGCACCATCTCTATGGCTCCGACCTCACCCTCTCTGACCACTTAGCCATCACTCTGACCATCAACATCCCCGCCCCAACACCAAGGCATTATCGCACAATCAACTTCCGTAAGCTAAACGCTCTTTCACCTACCTCATTCTCATCCACCCTCTCTGAAAAAATGTCCACTTCTCCCTTCATTGACCTCCACACCCCTTCCGACCTCACTGACTACTACAACCACACTCTCTCCTCCTGCCTTGACCAGCTTGCGCCTGTAAAAACCAAAACAGTTTCTTTCACCCATTCTGCTCCCTGGTTTACCCCTGAACTCCACCTGATGAAAACTCGTGCTCGCCAACTTGAAAGACTCCGCAATAAAACGGGTCTCACAGTTCACTCCCAAGCCTACAAGGACCACATACAACACTACAAAGATGCCCTCTCCCGCGCCCGCTCTGCCTACTACTCTCAAATTATCCACTCTGGCTCCGGAAACCCAAAAGCACTCTTCTCGACAATAAACAAACTCCTCCGCCCCCTGAACACCACCACCCAGTCATTCACAGTAGACAACTGCATCTCCTTCCTCTCTTTCTTCCAACGCAAAATTGACAACATCTACAACAGCTTGACCACCGCCGCACCCGCTCCCCCTCCAACCACCTGCCCCCCCTTGTCCTGCCATCCCCTGTCTCGGTTCTCCCCAATCTCCCCTACTGACCTCTCTGAACTCCTCATAGGAATGAAAACTGCCACCTGCACTCTTGACCCCATCCCCTCCAGCTTTGTCAAAGCCTCCCTCCCTGCTCTCTCTCCACTTATCATTGCAACAATAAACTCCTCCCTGTCTACAGGCATCGTCCCACCTTCCCTCAAAATTGCTGCTGTTACCCCCATTCTAAAAAAACCTGGTCTAAACCCTGACACCCTAAACAACTTCAGACCCATCTCCAACCTACCCTTTCTGTCAAAAGTTTTGGAACGCGCTGTAGCCACTCAACTCAAACATCATCTCTCTGCCAATAACCTGTATGAAACATTCCAATCCGGATTCCGCTCCAACCACAGTACTGAAACTGCTCTCCTCAAAATCACCAACGACCTTCTCCTCTCCTCTGACGCTGGCAACCTCAACATTCTCGTCCTCCTCGACCTCAGCGCTGCCTTTGACACCATCGATCACACTATCCTCCTCACCCGACTTGAATCCACCTTTAACGTTACCGGCACTGCCCTCTCTTGGATTAAATCATACCTCTCTGACAGATGCCAGTTCATCTCCATCAATAACTGCAAATCCCCCACTGCTCCCCTCCCCCAAGGTGTCCCCCAAGGTTCAGTTCTTGGCCCCCTCCTCTTCATCCTTTACCTGTCCCCGCTCGGTCACTTAATCCGCCGTCATGGTCTCCAATTCCACTGCTTCGCCGATGACATCCAGCTTTTCATCTCCACCAAGTCCGTCTCCACCGACACCCACTCTATCCTGACAAACTGCATCACTGAAATAAAATCCTGGCTTCAAATCAACTTCCTCAAGCTTAACTGTGATAAATCTGAAATAATCATCATTGGCCCAAAAACGCTCACAAAATCCACCCATAACTTTGCCCTCAACATCGACGGTATCCCAGTATCCACCTCCCCTCACATCCGGAATCTTGGCGTTATCTTTGACCAAACCCTTTCCTTCGACAAATACACTAAACAGATCACAAAGTCAGCCTTCTTTCACCTGAAAAACATTGCCCGTCTCCGCTCATCCCTCTCCTCCACGGCTGCAGAAACCCTCATCCACGCCTTCATCACCTCCCGTCTGGACTACTGCAATAGCCTCCTCTATGGTTCACCCTCAAAAATCACCAATAAACTCCAATACATTCAGAACTCCGCTGCCCGTCTACTCACCCATTCCCGGACCCGTGACCACATCACCCCCGTCCTTTACAAGCTTCACTGGCTCCCCATCCCCCAGAGAATCCAGTACAAAATCCTCCTCTTGACATACAAAGCCCTCCATAACCTGGCCCCATCCTACCTGGCTGACCTCCTCTCCAGACACACTCCCACCCGCAACCTCCGCTCTGCTGGTACCAACCTCCTGACCCCCTCCATCCGGACCAAATTCAGATCCTGGGGGGACAGGGCCTTCTCCATCGCTGCTCCCACCCTCTGGAACTCACTACCTCACACCATCAGAGACTCCTCCTCACTCACCACATTCAAAACATCACTAAAGACCCACCTGTTCAACACTGCATTCAACATTCAACCCACAGCATTTAACCCCTGACTATCTCTTCTCCTTCTCCCTCCTTTTGCTTTAAATATTTCCCTATTGATTCTTGTCTTTTTGCAATTGTTGTTTTCATGTATTGTTATGCATTATGTTTGCCACTCTGTCAAAGCGCCTTTGGGCTTCTGGAAAAGCGCTATACAAAATAAATGAATTATTATTATTATTATTATTATTATTTTATAATTTATTATTATTATTTTGATTATTAATTGATATTTGTTTGATGTTTTAATTGATAATTATTTTGATTTCAGAATCCTCAAAAGTGGAAGATTTGATCCATGGAGGACCGTAATTACCAACGTTACACAGGCGAACAGCGTGTCTTTATTCTGAAGACATTTTACAAAACGGAGAATAAGAGTGAGATGTGCAGCATTTTTGAAGAGCACTTTCACTAGTCAATAAAACGAGACACAGTGGCCAACCTTATCAAGCGTTTTGAAACCATTGGTTCAGTTAAAGACTTGGTAAGATCTGGAAGACCAAGGTCTATCTGCACCGAAGAAAACAAACAGATTGTTGAAGCTGCTTTTAGCCGAAGTACAAAAAAGTCTACCAGGCGAGCTAAACAAGAAATTGGCAGTTCAAGAACATCCATTCAGAGGATACTTCACGAGCTCAACTTGAAACCAGATCATGCTCATTTGCTCCATGCTTTGACTGAAGACGATCCAGATCAGCGAGTGGGATTTAGCAAAAATTTTAGACAAAATGTGTGGAGGATGACACCTTTCTTGAAAAAATATTTTGGAGTGATGAAGCAACTTTTAAGTTGAATGGCCATGTAAATCGGCACAACAATGTTTATTGGGCAAGTGAAAATCCGAACGTTGAAATTGAAAAGGATGTCAACACCCCAGGTGTCACCGTTTGGGTTGGGATTTGTGCTGCTGGTCTTGTGGGCCCGTTCTTTTTTGACCAAACAGTGACAGGTGAGAGTTATGTGGCCATGCTGAACAACTAATTTCTTACAGATGCAGCTAACTGGCCGAATATTGACGAAATGTGGTTCCAGCATGATGGGGCACCAGCCCATTACAGTAGCCTTGCGCGCAATTGGATGGATGAACATTTCCCTCAGCGGTGGATTGGTCACAGTGGACAAGTTGAGTACCTGCCAGATCACTAAATCTTACTCCACCGGATTTTTTTTTCATCTGGGGCACTCTAAAGAATGTGGTTTACACTCAGAAATCCCAGACAATTGAGCAATTTACACAGAAAATTGTTGATACTTGCACACAAATGACTGTGGATTTATGTTGGAAGGTATGCTACTCTGTGGTAA
This sequence comes from Myxine glutinosa, assembly GCF_964187855.1. Classification (NCBI taxonomy): domain Eukaryota; kingdom Metazoa; phylum Chordata; class Myxini; order Myxiniformes; family Myxinidae; genus Myxine; species Myxine glutinosa. The sequence continues at coordinate 115,759,958 of NC_136269.1, read as the reverse complement.
AAAGACTTGATAAATGCATTAATGAGAGTGGGCAGCACTTTGAACAATTTTTGTAACAGCCTCTGTTTTATTGTGTGTCTTAATATTATGTTCTGCACATACCACTGACCTGCTGGACATACATATATTATGATCTGCTGATAAAAGATTTCTGCTTAAATGTGGATTCTCTGACTGCCCTATTTCTTCTGGGCCACCCTATATAGATAGATGACTGTACCTGAGTTGCCCTTTTGTCATGGTTTACACCAATCATAATACAAACAATTATTTTGCACAAATGTATTTGTAATATACGTGATATTACATTTTATAAACAATTGAAGTTGAAGACAAGTTAAAAAACCCTCTTTTTTTTTTCAAAAAAAAAGTTTCAAAAAAAATACCCTTAAGACATATACGTGGGAGAGACAGGTGCATACCAGAAGTTTGGTACGATTTCACAAAAGTTTGAGTTCATAGTTTAGTGACTAGACAAGACAGACACTGCACAGATACACTACATGACCAAACGTATGTGGACACCCAAACATCGAACATTTCATTCCAAAATCATGGGCATTAACATGGAGTTGGTCCTCCCCCCCCCCCCCCCCCCCTTTGCTGCTATAACAGCCTCCCCTCTTCTGGGAAGGCTTTCCAATAGATGTTGGAACACTGCTGCAGGGATTTGCTTCCATTCAGCCACAAGAGCATGAGTGAGGTCGGGCACTGATGTTGGGCGATTGGGCCTGGCTCGCAGTCGGCGTTCCAATTCATCCCAAAGGTGTTCGATGGGGTTGAGGTCAAGGCTCTGTGCAGACCAGTCAAGTTCTTCCACACCGATCTCGACAAACCATTTCTGTATGGGCTTCGCTTTGTGTACGGGGGCATTGCCATGCTGAAACAGGAAAGGGCCTTTCCCAAACTGTTGCCACAAAGTTGGAAACACGCAATCGTCTAGAATGTCATTGTATGCTGCAGCGTTAAGATTTCCCTTCACTGGAACTAAGGGGCCTAGCCCGAACCATGAAAAACAGCCCCAGACCATTACTCATCCTCCACCAAACTTTACAGTTGGCACTATGCATTCGGGCAGGTAGTGTTCTCCTGGCATCCGCCAAACCCAGATTCGTCCGTTAGACTGCCAAATGGTGAAGCGTGATTCATCACTCCAGAGAACGTGTTTCCACTGCTCCAGAGTCCAATTGCGGTGAGTTTTACACCACTCCAGCAGACGCTTGGCATTGCGCATGGTGATCTTAGGCTTGTGTGTGGCTGCTCGGCCATGGAAACCCATTTGATGAAGCTCCCGATGAACAGTTGTTGTGCTGACGTTGCTTCCAGAGGAAGTTTGGAACTCAGTAGTGAGTGTTGCAACTGAGGACAGACGATTTTTACGCACTACGTGCTTCAGCACTAGGAGGTCCTGTTCTGTGAGCTTGTGTGGCCTACCACTTCGTGGCTGGGCTGTTGTTGGTCATAGACGTTTCCACTTCACAATAACAGCACTTGCAGTTCACCGGGGCAGCTTTAGCATGGCAGAAATGTGATGAACTGACTTGTTGAAAAGGTGGCATCCTATTATGGTGCCACATTGAAAGTCGCTGAGGTCTTCAGCACATGCCATTCTACTGCCAATGTTTGTCTATGTAGATTGCATGGCTGTGTGCTTGATTATATATACCAGTCAGCAATGGGTGTAGCTGAAACAGCCAAATCCACTAATTAGAAGAGGTGACATACTTTTGGTCATATTGTGTATATATAAAGATATATATTTATTTAAATATAGTGTTGCGGTTATATATATATATAGTGTTATATATATATATAGTGTTGCGGTTGTGCCATAAAGGCAAACCACCTATAGTCAATTGGACGACAACATGTAGCCTGCAGTAGTTAGCTATGTCTTATTGAATGTAAAGATTAGCCCTTTCCCATTGTGTAGTAATCAAGACCAATATGCGTTGAAGTTAAGCAGGATGTCAAACCTCCGTGTGGTTAAGGGAAGCCATTACTATCAGCAGGAAGGCCTGGCCAAAAGCACGGCCCAGGTGACCAATGGCGAGCTGGGAACCCGTCGCCATGATGCGACAAGCCTCAGCCAATGGGAGGCTGTGGAACATTTTTGCAAGCATGGGCGGATCTGGTAAAAGCCCACGCGGATCGCAATTTCATTCTCTTGGCTTGGATTTCGCCACGTGGACGACACCTCTCTTGGACTCTGCCTCGCCGACGATAGTGCTCTTTGCCTTGGATTTCGCAACGCAGAGGACACACCTGAGCCTTTCGCAACGCCTTTTTCGCCACGCCCACGACGAGACCTCGCTTGCTTTTTCGTAGCTCCCACGACACGTGTTTGGCCTTTGTGTTCTTCGTCAACACCCACTTTGTGTTCAGTTTTGGTGTGTTCCGTATCGGTGTGTTCAGTAGCAGTGTGTTCAGTAGCAGTGTGTTCAGTAGCAGTGTGTTCAGTAGCGGTGTGTTCAGTATCGGGGTGTTCAGTATCGGTGTTCTGCTTTTTCTCCACAGGAGTCATGGATTGTGCAAGAGCTAAAATACATAGGGTGACCATTTAACAGACCTAAGTCTAAGAGGCTGAGGAGAACAGGAGGGACAAACCCTACGAACAACATTCTAAGGTGAGTATGTAGCAGAAAAGGGAGTTCGGGATCAGTGAGTGGCGTAAAAGCAAACTCGATTATACCTAGATGTTATAAAAATTCAAATCCATTAGTTCAAATACAGGGATTTAGACACCTTTACAACACTCACTGACCCGTACACTTTTAACACATGTAAGAGACTCAATACTTACAGTAATCAGGATGAATTGTAACTTTCTGAAGTTTCATTTCCTTCGATGAAAATATGACTTCAGGATAACAAATCAGTTAAGAAACTCCACAAGTGACCACTTTTCATTATCAGTAATAACAATCTTGAACATCACAATGAACTTACACATATTTTGGTTGTGTTGAGGGTCAATACCAACTTATCAGCTTTTGCGCCATTGCTTGCCATCACATAATATCTGGATAAACATAAATTACATAACCAATTTGATTCTTTTGAGTGGTAACAATTACACAATTACCAACTTCACTCCCAAGGACAGTGGAAAAGCTTGAGGGATTGTGATTGATATACAATGTGGGATACAATGATTGGGCCCATGCAAATACGCTTCAGGAGTCCCTCCTAAGTTAATCAGGCTCATACAAGCACTGTGGTAAGACACAGAGACATGTGCCTATGTGGGAACAAAGGTAGACGACTACTTTGTGTGTTTGACAGAGGCCTATAAGCCCTATATATAGCAGGACAATGTACTTGCTCCATCTCTCTTCCTCACAGCTGTGGACTACATGATGAACTCCATACTTCAGGTCGAAATGTGGAATTATTCTTGCGTATACTGACCTTGATTTTCTAATGATGAGGTCCTCTCTGCTGAGTCTGTAGACATCCTTCTGCACACCAGGATTTCAACGACCACTCATCTACAGTAGGTCTTCAAGTCAGCTGGACGGAGACTAAAATTTAGGATTTGAGTTGAGCCGATTTCTCCCTCCAAAATTATCATTAGTGAAGACTGCTGTCAACACGGTCACAGAGTTTGAGTACCTTGGCTCTTGTATCATTAACACGGGCAGCTCCATGTCAGTATTCAGGAGACAATCTGTTGTTGATCAGTCGACAATGGCATCACACTCCACAATCCTCTGTCGTGTGAAGTCCTTTCTGGGCACTTCTGAGCTCCTCACCACATACGAAGCTTTCAATCGCAGCTTGATGGAGTACGGCTCTCCCATCTGAGCTGGTGCTCCTGCCTCACACCTAGATCGCCTTCACGCTGTAGAAACCAAAGCTTTCAGAATCATTGGTATCTACAGCTATGAAGCTGATTCTGAGGGCCTTTCACTCTCTCACCGCAGGCAGGTTGGTGATCTTTCTGTCTTCTACCGACTCCTCTCCAGCTTTGATCCCCCTGCTCTGTCTGTGCTCTGTCCCCCAAATATTCCTTCAGGATGCACAAGAACTGCCAGCAACCCTCTTCTGGTGAAACTGCCAAAATCAAGACTATCTGCTCACCTTTACTCCTTCATTCTTCTTTTCCCCCGCTTCTGAAACAATCTCCCTCACTCTCTTCAATCCCACTCCTCCCTCCAGGTCTTTAAAACAGCTGTTCACCACCATCCCCCATCCAAAACCTTGATCTTGTCGACCCCCATTTAAACACCTCAAATCCACCTCTTTCAATCTCCTACTTCATTCCTGAAATTCCTAGTCGTGTTAATTTGCTTTATACCGTTAACCTTCCTCCCCACCTTCCTCCCCACCTTCCTCCCCTCCCAAGCCCTCTCCCTTTCACAGATCTACCAATGTCCCTGTTCCCTACTGTTGTTGTGCTTGTATGCTTTCCTCTTTCTACCCCTCTTGTCTCCCGCTCCCTTTATTGTATGTTTTATGTGTCTGTGTATGTTTTCGTGTTTAATGTGTTAGCTCTTACACGAGCCTCGACTCTGTGTACAAAAAAGTAATTATAATAAAATTTGGAAAGTCCCATTAACAAAATCTCTCAAGGTCTGAATGTACAGAACACTCACAAGCCCAATCTTCTATTACGTTTCTGAGACTTGAACCTGTACTGTACAGTCACAGGTAATGCCCATATCAACGTGTTTGATATGAAAACTCTTTGATGGATATTCTGCATTGGACGACAGGACATGAACACCAGAGGACAATTGAAACAGCAAGCCGAGCACACCAACCTGGACACCTTGATTTTTTTCGAGCACAGTTGCGATGGTATGGACATCTCTGCCAACATCCTGAGGGCAATGCATCGACCTTGTTTCCATCCTCGTTTCTAACCTTCCCAACATCAGGCTGGAAGTGCCCAAGGGGGCGCACTCACCCTGTTGTAAGGAAACCATCAGACAGCTATTCAAACTCACAGGCCTGTCCCTAAAATACGGCAGAAGAACAGTTGTCAACAGAGTGGCTTGGATGAGACTTATAGCTGTGGATACTTTACTCGGTGACATGCCGGATTAATTAACGAATGGTGCAAATTAAGGGGGACAGACACACTCACACACACTCAATAATGAGCCTGAAACGGGGAGCAGGAAGACCAACATTGCGCTATGATGATAAACAAATTACAGTATAGTGTACTTATTAAGCCAATGAGAAGCTTTTATTTGGTAGTAATGAGATATACAGTACTTGTGCACTCTTACTATCACATTGTGCAATGTGGCCTTCATTTTCACCTGTGGCATGTTCTGGTCTACAAAAGTTGCTGTTGTTTCTGTGGTTCTTGTTGGGGGTCGTTTTGTGAAATGTGCACCCATTGGTCGAACAGCTGCCGGACCCCACCCACATTTGTTGCTTGATTCCACCCACCATGGCACCCAGCCAAAATAATATAGCCACCATCCTGGTTTTCTGGTGGGCCGAAGACATCAACCCTGTATGCCTCTGCTAATTATACACTGCCCTGGTTTGTTGCGTCAGATTTCCATTGGTTTTGTTTGGTTGGAGTGTTATTTGTGATGAGGGAACCTGAAAAAATCTAACCAATGTCGAATAAAAGTGCTTAGTAAGGTTTAATCAAGCCCGTCAGCACGCATGGTACGCAGGTCCTTAAAAAATCGTGCTACGTAATTTTCAAATGGCCCTACATTGGGGTTAAACAATCCGTGACCATGTGACGTGACCAATCAGCTCATTCTGATATAACCGTGGTGGAGGGTGACATGGATGAGAGGTGTCGAGTTAATTTTTTAATAGCGCATTAAATGCGCATTTCCCAATCACTCTGTTCACCTTTTTTAATAGTGTTTTAAATGCGCGTTTCCCAATCACGCTGTTCACCTTTTTTATTAGTGTTTTAAATGCGCATTTCACAATCACACTGCTCAGCTTTTTTAAGAGTGTTTAAAATGTGCGTTTCCCAATCACGCTGTTCACATTTTTTAAGAGTGTTTTAAATGCGCGTTTCCCAATCATGCTGTTCACCTTTTTTAAGAGTGTTTTAAATGCACGTTTCCCAATCAGGCTGTTCACCTTTTTAAGTGTTTTAAATGCGTGTTTCCCAATCACGCTGCTCAGCTTTTTTTGAGTGTTTTAAATGCGTGTTTCCCAATCATGCTGCTCACCTTTTTAAGAGTGTTTTAAATGCGTGTTTCCCAATCATGCTGTTCACCTTTTTAAAGAGTGTTTTAAAAGCGTGTTTCCCAATCAGGCTGTCACCTTTTAAAAGTGTTTTAAATGCGTGTTTCCCAATCACGCTGTTCACCTTTTTTAAGAGTGTTTTAAATGCGCGTTTCCCAATCACGCTGCTCAGCTTTTTAAAGAGTGTTTTAAATGTGTGTTTCCCAATCACGCTGTTCACCTTTTTAAAGAGTGTTTTAAATGTGCATTTCCCAATCACGCTGCTCAGCTTTTTAAAGAGTGTTTTAAATGTGCGTTTCCCAATCACGCTGTTCACCTTTTTAAAGAGTGTTTTAAATGCGCGTTTCCCAATCACGCTGGTCACCTTTTTAAAGAGTGTTTTCAATGCGCATTTCCCAATCACACTGTTCACCTTTTAAAAGAATGTTTTAAATGCGCGTTTCCCAATAGGCCTGTTACGGATTTTGTCACAGGTTGTGACCACGGTGCGATCATTCTTGTTATACACTGGTTGAGTGATAACAGCACACTGAATGTGACTCTTCATACCATTGTTTTGGAATATGAATCGTGAGTAATTAATGATCAAACCGAGAGCCAAACGTTTACAATGTACTTTTTGAATTCATACCAAGACATTGACTTATTTTTGGAATAAAATATAAATATTACTCAGGTAAACAAACGTTAATTGAGAATAGACTGGGTTCTGATGAAATTGCAAAATTGTAGTTAAAATGATACTCAACTGAGGACCCAATATTGTGGTAATGAAATGTGTCGTCATCTCTCCACTGATTGTAACTTTGATTTATAAAACTGAAAAGGCGAAGTTGTGGCGGACACAAAAGCCCACTGGCGTGGTGACATCATTCCACGCACCGAGTGGGCGGTGGCCACGCCCGAGGGGTAGGCGTGGCCTCATGATATACCCCGGGCGACCAGCCCGGAGGAGTCTTAGTGTTACAGTGTAGTCTTACAATAAAGACGTTTATATGTTACCGCTTGTCCGCTTCCTCCTTGCTCACAAGCAGCGCGCGTAACGCCGCGCTTTACTGGTGACCCTCGACGTTGGATCTGCCGGAGCGATCCTTCCACACGCGACGCCATCGCCATGGCCGCCTTCGTCAAACTTCCGGAATTTTGGGAGGCTCAGGCCGAAGTCTGGTTCGTCCAGGCCGAAGCCCAATTTCAGCTTCGGCACCTCACCGGCGATGACACGCGCTACTGCCACGTCGTCGCCTCCCTCGGGCCCGGCACGGCCGCTCGAGTTGTGTCCGTCCTTCGCCACCCACCAGACGGCCACAAGTACGAGGCACTCAAGCGGCTACTCCTAGCCACGTTCAGCCTCACGGACGACGCACGGGCCAACCGCCTCCTGGATATCCCCGAGCTCGGTGAGACGCGCCCGTCGGTCCGAATGGACCATATGCTGTCACTGTTGGGCGACGAAGCCCCCGGTTCGCTATTCCGGGCGCTTTTCCGTCGCCAACTTCCAGCGCAGGTTCGCCTCGCGTTGGCCGGGACCGGGCTAACGGAACCCCGAGCATTGGCGGCCGAGGCGGACAAGTACTTCGCCGCTTCGGACACGCGGGCGAGCGTTGGCGTGGCCGTCACGGCCTTCGACGCTGATGTTCCACAGCATCATCTTCTACAGCACGCTGATGTTCCACAGCATCATCTTCTACAGCACGCTGATGTTCCACAGCATCATCTTCTACAGCACGCTGATGTTCCACAGCATCATCTTCTACAGCACGCTGTGGTTCAGCAGCATGCTGATACGCACCTCGTGAACGCCGCCACGCCCCGCCCACCGCCGCGGCGAAAACCGCCACCGCGGGGAAACCCGTCGACTCCACCGGCCTGGCGGAGCCAGCCGCACTCCTCCAGCTCCACCACCTGGTGCTGGTTCCACGCCAAGTTCGGCCACGAAGCTCGGCGGTGTCATCCGCCGTGCTCCTTCAACGGGTCGGGAAACGCCCGGGCCGGCGCTCAATTGTGGCGATGAGCGCCGGCCGTTCGAGCAGCCTGCTGTTCATAACGGACACCTTCTCCGGGCGCCGTTACCTGTGCGACACGGGAGCACAGGTGAGTGTCATTCCCGCCGGCACGTCAGACAAGCACGCCGCAGGTGGGGGCCCCGCGCTGCTTGCCGCGAACGGGACGCCCATCCGTACGTACGGAAAACGCTGCCTCTCTCTGCGGTTTGGAGGGCAGGTTTTCCGATGGACGTTCGTCACCGCCGACGTGCCCATGGCACTGCTTGGCGCGGACTTCCTGTGCGCTAATGGGCTCCTGGTCGACGTCAAGCGCAGACGGCTTGTCCAGGCCGAGACGTTCAGCTCGCTCGCATGTGCGTTGCCCAGCTCAACGAGCGGCTTGCCAAGCGGCTTGCCGAACGATTCGGTTCCGGCCACGTTGGTATGTACGCTTCCGGCAGCGGACGCATTCACCCGCCTCCTCGCCGGCTTCCCGGCCCTCACGCGGCCCACCTTCTCGGCGGGGGCCGTCAAGCACGGGGTGGCCCATCACATCCCCACCGTCGGGCCACCGGTCTACGCCCGGGCACGCCGCCTCGAGCCGACGAAGCTGGCGGTGGCAAAAGCGGAGTTCGCTACCCTGGAGCGACTCGGCATCGTTCGGCGCTCAGAGAGCGCTTGGGCGTCGCCGCTGCACATCGTGCCGAAGCCCGGCGGGGGATGGCGACCGTGCGGGGACTATCGCCGTCTCAATGACGCCACGACTCCCGACCGCTACCCCGTCCCCCACATTCAGGACTTTTCCGCCCGTTTGGCGGGCAGGTCCTTCTTCTCGAAGGTGGACCTCATACGCGGCTACCATCAGGTCCCCGTCAGGCCGGAGGACGTCCCGAAGACGGCGGTCATCACGCCATTCGGACTCTTCGAGTTCCTGCGCATGCCCTTCGGTCTGAAGAATGCGGCTCAGGCGTTCCAGCGACTGATGGACAGCGTCCTGCGCGACTTGGATTTTGTCTACGTCTACCTGGACGATATCCTTGTCGCCAGCGCGTCCCGCGAAGAGCACCTACGCCACCTCCGCACGCTCTTCGAACGCCTGGGCCAGCATGGCCTGATTGTGAACCCCGCAAAGTGCCGGTTCGGCGCCGCCACAATCGATTTTCTGGGGCACCGTGTCACCAGGCACGGCGCCGTCCCCCTGCCGGCCAAGGTGGAGGCGGTGAAGGGGTTTCCGCGCCCCCGCACGATCAGAGGGCTGCAGGAGTTCCTGGGCATGGTGAACTTTTACCATCGGTTCCTGCCCCGTATCGCCCAGCTCCTGCGCCCCCTGCACGAAGCTCTCCGAGGTAAGCCGGGCAAAGGCGACGTTACCTGGACCGAGCAGATGGACACGGCGTTCACGGGCGCGAAGCTCGCCTTGGCTAACGCCACCATGCTCGCGCACCCGGCGCCCGATGCACCGATCGCCCTCACCACCGATGCCTCGGACTACGCGGTGGGCGCGGTGCACGAGCAATGGGTGCGTGGAGCTTGGCAACCGCTGGCGTTCTTTAGCCGGCAGCTTCGCCCGCCCGAACGCCGTTACAGTACCTTCGACCGCGAGTTGCTCGGACTTCACTTGGCGGTCAGGCACTTCCGCCATCTGCTCGAAGGCCGGGCGTTCACTGCCTTCGTCGACCACAAGCCGCTGATCTTCGCGATGGGCAAGGTCACCGAGCCGTGGTCGGCCCGGCAGCAGCGTCACCTCTCGGCCGTGTCCGAGTACACGACGGACATCCAGCACGTCGCGGGGAAGGACAACCCGGTGGCGGATTGCCTTTCCCGGGCCGTCGCCCACGCAGTCCACCTCGGCATCGACTATGCCCGGATGGCAGCGGACCAGGCCGCTGACCCCGACGTCCAGGCCTTGCGGACCGCCGTCACGGGCCTCCGCGTCACCGAGGTGCCGTTCGACGGCGCGGGCGCGGCTCTCTTGTGCGACGTCTCCCTCGGGCGTCCTCGCCCCATTGTGCCCGCGGGCTGGCAGCGCCAGGTGTTTGACGCCATCCACGGCCTGTCCCACCCGGGCGCGAGGGCCTCCCAAAGGCTGATCGCCGACAAGTTCGTCTGGCATGGCCTCCGGAAGGCCGTCCGCGGCTGGGCCAGGACGTGCCTCGCGTGCCAGCGCGCCAAGGTGCACCGACACACCCAGGCCCCGTTGGCCCCGTTCACGGTGCCGGAACGCCGGTTTGACCACGTCCACGTGGACCTGGTGGGACCTCTGCCCCCCTCGCGGGGTTTCACCTACGTCCTCACCATGGTGGACCGCACCACCCGGTGGCCGGAGGCCGTGCCCTTGGCGTCGACAACGGCGGCCGATGTCGCACAGGCTTTCATCGCCACCTGGGTCGCCCGGTTCGGCGCCCCCTCAGACATCTCATCCGACCGCGGCCCCCAGTTCACCTCGGAGCTCTGGGGGGCGGTTGCGCAGGGGCTCGGGGTCCGGCTGCACCGAACCACGGCCTACCACCCCCAGGCTAACGACCTGTGTGAGCGATTTCACCGCTCATTGAAGGCCGCGCTCCGGGCCACCCTCCGCGACGGCGGCTGGGTCGACAGGCTCCCCTGGGTCCTGCTGGGCCTCCGGACGGCGCCCAAGGAGGACCTGCGCGCATCCGCGGCGGAGTTGGTCTTCGGGCAACCGCTGCGGGTGCCGGGCGAGTTCCTCCCCGACTCCACGGCACCATGGTCCGCGGCACAGCAGCGCTCCGCTCTGCAAGAGACCGCCCAGAGGTTCGCCCCGGTGCCAACGGCATGCCACGGGCACCCACCGACGCACGTCGCCCCGGAGCTTCGCACGGCGGAGTACGTCTTCGTCCGCCACGATGCCCATCGGACACCACTGCGGCCCCCGTACGACGGGCCTTTCCGCGTGCTGGAGACCGGGGCGAAGCACTTCACCCTGGACATCGGCGGTACTCCTGACCGCGTTTCGGTAGACCGCCTCAAGCCGGCCCACCTCGATGTGGACCATCCACCGCCAGTGGCCCGACCCCCACGTCGGGGCCGCCCTCCTGCGGGCGGACCCCCGGCACCGCCCAGCCCCGCCGCCACGGCGCCCCCCGGTCCTGCACCCATCCCAGGGGCAGCCAGGGGCATCCCACCTGGTATCCCTGCACCCCGGACGCCGCCGATCGCCAGGGGGCGCTTCGGCCGGGTCATTCGTCTGCCCCGCAAACTGGCCCTCCAGGTGCGCGGGAATTCTGGGGGGGCGCGTGTGGCGGACACAAAAGCCCACTGGCGTGGTGACATCATTCCACGCACCGAGTGGGCGGTGGCCACGCCCGAGGGGTAGGCGTGGCCTCATGATATACCCCGGGCGACCAGCCCGGAGGAGTCTTAGTGTTACAGTGTAGTCTTACAATAAAGACGTTTATATGTTACCGCTTGTCCGCTTCCTCCTTGCTCACAAGCAGCGCGCGTAACGCCGCGCTTTAAAGTGATCTATATAATTATAGCAAAAGTATATGCACCTTCCCTCCCCCCTTGAACATTAAAGCCCTTGAGTTCCTTCTCTCCATTTTTACATGATCCCACCTGTGCCTTGTAAATCTTATTATAATAGAGCAAACGTATATGGTTATGTTTGTCTGTTTGTTTGTATGTATGTTTATATGCAACCAAAACGTCTTCTTCTTCAAATAAAATTAACACCTTCTTAATTACGTTTCGACTGCTGAGACCCCTCATACCTTTGATGACCCTTTAAGTCCCCTGAGACCCTTAAGACCACCAAGACCCCTGAAGACCCAAAATACCCTTAAAGACCCCGAAGACCCTGAAGACCCCAAAGACCCAAAACACCCCAAAGACCGATAAATACCCTTGAAGGCCCTGAGGCTCAAAAAGACCCTGAAGACCCAAATGGCCCCAAAGACCGAAAAGACTCCAAAGACCATGAAGGCCCAAAACTCCCCAAAGACCCAAAATACCCTTAAAGGCCCAGAGGATCCAAAAGGCCCAGAGTATCCAAAAGACCCTGAAGACCCAAATGGTGCCGAAGACCCAAAAGACCCCAAAAACCCAAAACACCCCGAAGACCCAAAAGTTCACGAAGACCCAAAACACCCCGAAGACCCAAAAGACCCTGAAGACCCAAAACACCCCGAAGACCCCAAAAGACCCAAAGACCCTTAAAGACCCAGAGGAACCAAAAGACCCTTAAGACCTAAAAGACCCTGAAGACCCAAAACACCCCAAAGACCCAAAATACCCTTAAAGGGCCAGATGACCCAAAAGACCCAAAACAACTTGAAGACCCAAAACACCCTGAAGACCCCAAAGACCCTTAAAGACCCCGAACAACCAAAAGACCCTTAAGACCCAAAAGCCCCTGAAGACACTGAAGACCTAAAAGACCCCAAAGACCCTGAAGATCCAAAAGACCCTGAAGACCCAAAAGACACCGAAATTGTCAAAGATGCCTATCCTTCTGAAACGACGTGTGGTGAGGCGCGCGGAGCGCGCCGAGTCACACTAGTAATTAGAATAAATCCCTTGTTGACATTCCTTTTCACTGTCCGTGGCCGTCTTTATTTCTTTTCATTTTTTTTGCTTTTTTGTATACAAGATCGAGGCTTGTGTAAGAGCTAGCACATTAAACACACACTAGCACATAAAACAGAAAAAACATATACGGACACATAAAACAATAAAGGGAGGGGGAGACAAGATAGGGAGAGAGAGGTAAGCACACAAGCACAACAATAGAGAACAGAGACATCGGGAGATCTGTTGAAGGGAAAGGGCTGTTGTGGGAGGGGGGGGGTGGGGGGGAGGGAAGGAGTACATGGTATAAAACAAATTGACACTACTAGGAATTTCAGGAATGAAGTCGGATGAACGAAGGGGAGAAGGTAATTATTATTATTATTATTTCATGAATGAAGGAGAGAAGGCAATTATTATTATTATTATTTTATTTTTTTTGTATTTAATACATCAAACAAAGCGTAAGAGGTTAGGCAGAAAGGAGGGGATGAAAAAAAATCCAAAGTGGGATCAAACATGAATATCAAAAGATTATAAGAGGCGACTGGGTAGGCTTCGAGGTTAACCAGGCCCCAAACACGTACACCAAACTGACTGACTAATAAACAATTGTGCACGAAATGCAAAACACGATAGAACCAGAAACACAGTGGACACATACACAGCAAAAAAATATATACTTAACTCTGAGAAAAAAAACTTAACTTTGATCGACGTGGACGAGCTCTGACGACACACAAGCTCACCCGGGGAAGTGGAAGTCCCATCTGGGGAAGTGGAAGCCCATCCCCTTCAAAACTCCCAACGCACCCCTCCACTTCTAATCTCCCCCCTCAACCCTCCCCTCAAATTTCTCCCCTCACCACTCCTCCTCAAATCAACCCCCTCCCCCCTCCCCTTCAAAACTACCGCTCACCATTTTTATTTATTTCTCTCCTCTCACCCCCCCTCCTCAAAGTTGCCTTTTAACTCCTCCACAAAGCTGCCTCCTTCTGGCTTCCTCTCCCTTCCAACTCAAACCTCCACATCCTCCAACTTTCTATTCACTCTGCCACCCCTCAAATAACACCTCACTGTGCCTCATCCCATCACCATCAAACCTTTTGCCTCCTCATGCTTCCCCTTCTCTAGCTCTCCTCCAAATCTCTGACACACTGTCAACAGGTCTCCCTACCTCCCCCTCTCCTTCCTCATCTTTCCATACCCCTCCCTTGTCCTGTATCCGATGCTCCCCTCCCTCTTCTTTAATGGTATGGACCTCAAACATCTGGGGCCTTCGCTCAAACCTGACTGATCTCTCCATACAGGTAGCTTCAGACAAACCAGTCTTAATCTGGTTAACAGAAAGTTTCCTCCTTCAAGATGTCTCCGATTCCTTAATTTTTCTTCCTGGTTACTCCCTCCTCCGGTATGATAGACCTGAGCCTTGTCCGGATGGTGGGATTGCTATCTTTATCAAAATCTCGCTTCCTCACTCTCCCTGCACTGCCCTCTCTCCACCCCACCCCCAGGAGTACCTCTGGCTAAGGATTCCCCTCTGCTCCCACCTTTTGTTCATATGTGTGTTGTACCGTCCACCAAACAGTGATGACTCCATTTACATCTCGCTGTCTGACAACATGGACCAACTTGTATCCACTCATCCCAACTCTCTCTTCCTCATGGACCTCATATGTGGCGACTTTAACTGTCATCATGCCAGATGACTGGGTGTGGGTAACTCTCACACCAGCCATGGCACATCAGCAAAGGACTTCTGCGACTCATTGGGACTGACACAATCTGTCAATTTCCTGACCCGGATCTCAGTCAACGGTACATCGTCTCTTCTAGACTTGTTTATGACAAACTTCCCTGCAAATGTCTGCTGTTCTTCTGCTCCAATCGGTTCATTTGATAATTTCCTTGTTAAAGTGGACATCTCTCTGGCCATTCTCAGAGAGCCTCTTCAGCGTTGACCAGTCTGGCATTTCACTCAGCCCGACTGGCATGGTCTTCAAGCAGCCATTAAACTACTGGAATTGTCTCCCATCTCTACTGCCTCTGACATCAACTCATCCTGGGAGTTCTTCCAAAGTAAACTGCTTTCTCTCTCATGCACAGATTTATTCCATCTCGTCTTCAGTTGTCATACCCTTCCTCCTGTCCATGGTACATGGAATCTTGTGGTGAGGCAGTTGCCCTGAAACAACTTACCTTCGCCTCCTGGAAGACAAATCCAATGGAAGGTAATCTCATTTCCTTTAAAAAATCCCGAACAAGTGTCTGTCTACCCTCAGAAGAGCCAGGAAACAATATGTCTCTACTCTGAAGACTGAACTCTCAAACCTGTCTCCCTACTCCAAATCCTGGTGGCGATTGGTCAAATCTGGTATTTGTTCCCCCTCCATCCCCTCCCTTACCTCAAACGGCTTCACAGCTGACACTGAACGTGAAAAAGCCGAATGCCTCAACTCTGTGTTTGCCTCAAAATCTTGTGTCCCAAACCCATCACTCTCTGTAACCACCTTACCCAGTCATACCCAGCTGCGCCTGGACTCTGTGTCCTTCTCTCCTGACAAGGTGGAGAAGTTTCTGTCAAACCTCGATTCTGCAACTGGACCAGACGGCATCAACCCGCGGGTCCTAAAATCCTGCTCTACCGCTCTATCTCACCCTCTCTCTGTTCTCTTCACCATCTCTTTTGCTCAAGTTCATTTACCATCTGCTTGGAAATCAGCCAACATTTCCACTTTACCTTCTCTCACTTTACCAAAAAGGTGCAAAAACAGATCATTGCAACTATAGACCAATCAGCCTTCTCCCAATCATCAGCAAGGTCATGGAATCCATCATCGCTTCTGATATTAAATCCTTCCTCTTCTCCAATGGCTTGATCTCTGATCATCAATTTCGATTTAGACCAGGTCATTCTACTCTGGACATGCGGCTTCTGCTGTCTCAACAATGGATGGAGGTACTCAACGCCAAACAGGAAATCAGAGCTGTCTCCCTTAACATATCCCGTGCCTTCGATATGGTCTGGCACCCCGCTCTGCTCACCAAACTCTCCTCGTATGGTATCCATGGAAATCTCCATGCATGGCTTGCGGACTTCCTCTCCGGTCGCAGTCAACGTGTGGCCCTGAATGGAATTCTCTCATCTCCCCTTCCTGTTCAGGCTGGAGTTCCCCAAGGCAGTGTTCTGGGCCCTGTGCTTTTTTTGGTCTTCATCAATGATCTTTCCGACTGGAGAATCCTCTCTATCTCTTTGCTGATGACTCCACTCTCTGCTGCTCCATATCTCAACCCTCAGATCGGCACGCAGCAGCCTCTTCACTCTCTGCAAACTTGGACAAAATCACAAACTGGTCAAACAAGTGGAACATGTCTTTCAATCCTGACAAATCTCACACTCTCACTATGTCTCTCCGAAAAGACCGACTGGACAACCCTCCCATCTACTTTCTGAACAATCCTCTTAAATAAGTTCTGTCACTCAAGCTTTTGGGTCTCACTATCAGCCATGATCTTTCCTGGGAAAACCACATTTCCAAGCTGGCCTCCAAAGCCAGTCGCCGACTGGGCATCCTCCGTCGTGCGAAGTCCTTCCTTGGCACCTCTGTTCTCCTCACCACATACAAGGCTTTCATCCACAGCTTGATGAAGTACTGCTCTCCCCTCTGGGCTGGTGCTCCTGCCGACTTCACGCTGTCGAAACAAAAGCTTTCAGGATCATTGGTATCTTCCGCGATGAAGCTGATTCTAAGGGCCTTTCATTCTGTCACCGCAGGCAGGTTGGTGGTCTTTCTCTCTTCTACCGACTCCTCTCTGGCCTAGGTCCCCCAGCTCTGTCTGTGCAGTGTCCCCCAAATATTCCTGCAGGATGCACAAGAACTGCCAGCAACCCTTTTCTTGTGAAACTGCCAAAATCAACTCACTCTTCACCTTCACTCTTGTATTCCACTTTTCTCTCACCTTTGGAACAAACTCCCTCACTCTCTTCAATCCCACTCCTCCCTCCCGGTCTTTAAAACAGCTGTTCTCCACCATATCTTATCTTCCGCCAACCAAACCTTGATCTTTTCTAACCCCATTAATACACCCCAAATCCACCTTTTTCAATCTCCGACTTCATTCCCGAAATTCCTGGTCGCGTCAATTTGTTTTACACCATGTACCCCTTCCCTCCCACTCCCCCCACCCCCCCTCCTCCAGCCCTCTTCCTTCCACAGATCTCCCGATGTAGCTGTTCTCTACTGTTGTTCTGCTTGTGTGCTTCTCTCTCTCTCTCCCCATCTTGTCTCCCCCTCCCTTTATTGTTTTATGTGTCCCTTTGTTTTTTGTGTTTTATGTACTAGCTCTTACACGAGCCTCGATCTTGTATACAAAATATCAGAGTTTATGTAAAATGTGTTGAAATAACGAAATATAATATGAAGGCAATACAAAAGCACATCAACGTGCTCGCGTAAATGCAGTTTTAATCAACGTTTAAATTCTCATAAAATGCCTATTTTGTTTTTAATAACCGATTAAAATTGACTTTACTTCGGCAATAATCAGTAGCTGTTTTGACAATATTTAGAGGTAAATCAATGAAATCTATACATGATTACTTTTCCTTTCAGTGATTAAGTTATATTCGACATTGTGAAGTCATTACCACGATGCCTCCCTATTTTTTGGCATATTTGCATCTCCAAAGTGACAGCCCAATTTCATCAAATCATTCAAACTGTTTCCACTTCGGAACGTAGGAGAACAGCCGTTGATGGAAAATAGAAATTGAAAGGGGTTTTGAATTACTTGCTGCCTTGCGATGAGTTTTACTATCGATACTTTCGGTAAACTCAAAACATACGAATTACCTGTTTCTAAGGTAGATTATGTGGTTCTTGGGCACGTGTAGGTGTACTTCGTCGGCAACTTTGTACCTAGTCAATATTAAGTATCTGTATTGTTGATCGATTGTCGAGTTGAAGCTGTTGACTTTGAATGGACATTTTTTACTGTTTCTATCTGCTTCCCTTTTTAAGGGTCAATGAGATGAGGGGCCATCTCTGTATTACACATAAGGTGGGAAATTTAACCACTCCTCCCTTTTAGGTTTGAATCTCTCACACCTTGAATGAAGTGCAGGTTGCACCTTTGTCTCTGCAATTTAATACTCCACTGCCAGAACATCCCCTGAGATCATTAAAATGTAGACCAAACAGCATGTAATTTGTGTGCAATAACAGAGGAGCATTACGAATATAGGTTGTGGAAGCACATTAAAAAAAACTTAATGGGAAAAGTATAATTGATCAAACATAACATTTCATTGATCAATGTATAATTTAACAACCACCACCTCATGTCACTCCACACCTTCTGTCATTCGTACCCACAATCTTTTATATCCCATTAACCCTACCCAACCCTCTTACCGTACTTGCAGATTACTGTTTCCTTCACCT
Organism: Myxine glutinosa; assembly: GCF_964187855.1. Taxonomy (NCBI): domain Eukaryota; kingdom Metazoa; phylum Chordata; class Myxini; order Myxiniformes; family Myxinidae; genus Myxine; species Myxine glutinosa. The sequence continues at coordinate 115,741,828 of NC_136269.1, read as the reverse complement.
CCTTTCTCTCTCGCTCCTCTTTGTTCTTCATTCCCTTGCGTGCTGTGTGCAACTGTGGGCCCCACTGTCAATACATCGCATTTTGCCACCTGATGTGTGACGTCAGGACCCTCTTGTCTCCCTGGTTTTCCATGAGCTGAAATTGTATGTACAAAAAAGAATAAAAAGCTCAAAAACACAGATACAAGTGCATTAATGTACACATAGGATTCCCCAGAATGAGCTCTTTCTTTATTTTATGTGTAGGTAGACATTTGCAACTTGTCTGGGGGTATTGAATGGGTAAATGCGTTATGAGGTTAGTCTGTGTATTTCCGGTGTGATGTCTCCCAATTTGCCACTTTTAATCTCCACAATCCACCATAATCTGCTCCACCAAACCTCAATTCAACAACCCTCCTTCACCAAGGAGGGCATTGTTTGCATCTCACGCCCTTCCTTTAAGGAGTCTAAGCCTATGCTACCGCCACACGGCCCACACTGCACACTCATTGACACCTCATCGACACTCCACCACCCAACCTCCACATCCTTTATCGCCCCCACCCCCCGCCCTCGCTCAATACAGCCCCCACCTGGTTGTGTGAGGTAAACTAAACGAGGAGACAGACCAATACTCCGAACTGCCTCTGTCTGCTACTTCTCGTCTCCTCGAAATGAATGATGGCACCATGTCGGTTGTGTAATTAAGACTGTGGTGGGGATACACATTTTTGGGTAAGTCTGCTATTCTGTGCCTTCGGACTCTGCTTGCTTGCTTGCTTGTAAGTATGTGCTTGATGATTGCCTGCCTGTGTAAAAAGAAGAATAGGTTGCTTGCTGAAAATCTTTCAGATCTGCCTCGATTGGCCTTCCCTTCATTGGTCTGGCATGGCATGTACGTAATAGATAGACGGGAAGTATTTGCCCCACCGATTGGCTCCGCAATTAGCCAACGCTGCACTCATGGTTCCGCTCGGCCATAATAAGTACTCAGGCGCACGTTGATGGCACGATCCTTAGTTGAGGTCATTAGGTCACCTATAGGTAACATGGCATCGAAGGCGTGAGGACCCTGTTCACCCTAATTATCCCAACCGGCATCTTCGGTTGCATAACAACCTGTCAGGCAGCGGAGTTATCCGTGGCCTGGTGGTGACCTGAGGGTCGGTAGTGGCGGCAGGTCCGAGTAGGCACCTCGCGATCCCAGAGCTTGTGCCGATATAGTAACAACGTGTGTGTATATATATATATATATATATATATATATATATATATATATATATATATATATATATATATATATTGTTATGGATACGGAGTACGGCTCTTCCCTCTTAGCAAGGGGTGGTTAGTCCCTTGTCTTGTTAAGCTGACCGTCTCCGCTCCTGGCACTTGTAAGGCTATCCCGCGGGATGGAACGGATCAGGGTTATGGGTCCAGGGTTTATCCCGAATACCTTTATCCGTCCCTCCGCAGACTAGGGAGACAAGTACCGCTCGAACCCCGGTTTGGATGGTCTAGTTGCCGAGCGGTTTTTAGCAACCCGAAGTTCGAGTCATTAGCCTTCACTAAACCCGATCCTGAACGTTGGCCGAATCGCGCCACGTACACTCAATATTGAAACCACTAAAGCAACCGAACGAGAATGAAGAAGAAGAAGAAGTACAGAGGAATAACAGGATTTATTAATTATTTACACAAGCCAAAGCAAAGAGAGCAGTCAAGGTTATATACAGGGAAATGGAAGGAGCAGGAGACACAGTGAAATCATTAGCTTACCTATTAACAGTCTTAATTAATAAACCCCAGGACAACGTGTACGACAGACGAACATTCACACTTACATGGGGAAATGCAGGCAGGAACGAATGGCTTGGAGATGGATGGCTTTGAGAGGCAAGGAAGGTTCAGCGGGGACTGGGCACGGTCAGGCCAGAAGGCACCGCCGTCAAGAAGCCGAGCCGCGGTCGTGCGAACTCCCGCGGTCCCAAACTGTGCGGGCGAAGTTCCTTTGTCCGCACTGTGCGTCGCGCACTCCTTGCGTTGCTTCGGTCCGTATTTCCTGCAGCGCGGCACGTATCACGGCGGCTTGGTCACACCTGCTCATCTCCAGCGCATCTCTCCTTGCTGTGGGCGTCTCCCGCGGGTTATATAAGCCCCACCCTTGAACCTTTGTGAACCTCCCCCAAGCGTTCTCTCTCCGCCCTCTCAAGCCAAACCCCTCGTTCTGGGTTGGATGAGCGGGGCCGACTCACTCCTCCCCTCTATGACGAGGTGGAGACACGCCTTTCTTCTCCGTGGTTACCTCGTGCGTAATGGAGTCAAATGCAGCAAAGTGGATGGGAGATGAAAATGCAGCAGCAAAGTGGCTAAAGGAGTCAATTGCAGCAAACCTGGCAAACCTGGCACTTGGAAGATGCCATGGGGCGTCGGAGGGACCTGTCTTATTTAATTGATGCAACGTAATGGACTAGTGGATCACAGAACCTTCAAGCTACATTTAATAAGGACAAAACTAATGAGGGAAATCATAGATTTGCTACGTGTATGCGATGAATTTAACCAAGGGCGACCTCTGATCTTTGATACTTGGAGGGTGATATTTACAGGATTTACAGCATACAAAAGGGGAAAATTTACATCGAATTACACACACAATTCCCATATCCCCAACAATATATATATATATATATATATATATATATATATATTATATATATTATATATATATATATATATATATACAGTGCGTATCAAAAAAAAGGTAATCCGAATTCAAGGGGTTAATATGGAAAGGTTATTTATTTTGACAATTTACATGTGGTTTACTAATTAAGAGGAGATCCTCAGCTTTCCATTGATACCTTCCATGCATCATTGCTGTCACACATGACCGAGTACATGTTCATTGAAAATGACAAGTTCAAATCGCATTTTTACAAGTTTGGCTAATCGATGCAAGTCAGGATAATTGGTGCAAAATGAACGTCAGATGTGAACTTTTCTCAGGAATGATTGGCCTTTATGCACCCACACCTTCAACATGTCAACCTCCCCTTTCAACACAAAACTCACAGCGGCGGAGCATGCCCTGAACTGCTCGTCTCACCATAGCCGGGTCATTGCGCAAAGCATCCACTTCATGTCGAATACGGCCCTGCAATTCGTCAAGATCACGGGGAGGAGTTACGAACACCTTGTTCTTTAAATGTCCCCAAAGGAAATAATCATATGGTGTGAGGTCAGGTGATATTGGCGGCCATTCCACTGCATCGTTGAGGGCGATGACTCGGTCTCCAAAGAGTTCCCTCAGTCGATCTCGGACAGCGATAAGAAGATGTGCTGGGCGCCGTCTTGGGCCCACCAGAGATATCTGAAGACACCACGAACCTGTCGCTCAAAGTTCTCCTCCAGCTGTGGTAAAACTTCATCATTGATCATCTGCAGATGCCTGTTACCATTGACATTCCTTTGAAAGAAAAATGGTCCAATCACCTGACCACTTCCACAAAGTCCCAATCAAACAGTCCACTTTTGTCGATTCATGTTGGTGTCAAAATTTAATTCCGGGGGTTGTCCTGTTGGTGCATATTCAAGAACATTATGGGTATTGACCTTGCCGTCCATGGCGAAAGCAGCTTCGTCGCAGATAACGAGATACCGCAGGAAATTGACATCTGCATCACAACGTGCTATCAACAATCTGGCAAGCACCAGCCTCCTGGCAAAATCCCCTGGTGTAAGTTGATGCCAGATGTGAATCCGATATGGATGTTGGTGGAGGTCCAGTCTTGTGATTCGGTTGAATGTTTCCAATGGCAATCCCGTTCCATTTCGTCTTGCGCTGGTATCCCTAGGATGCTCCAAAACTTGCTGTCTTACTGCTGCAATGTTCATTTGCGATCGCCCAGTGCGCCTCCTACCAGAATTCCCCTTGTTGCGGTTGAGGCTAGTGCCATGCTCTTGGTATTTTCTAACATTCGCCCAGATGGTTTTGGCTGCTGGAGGCTCCCGTTCTGGGAAACGTTCCCTGAACGCATCACGGGTTCGCTGCAAACTTCCAGTTTGGTGAAAGGTTGTAACCACTAAGGTCCGCTGTTCAGTCGTAAGTTGAACCATCTTTTCAATGACTCAGACTACCTCTAAACCCATACACTGTAGGCCCATCTTAAATACCCATCTTAAACAAAGGATGATGCAACCGACGATTACCAGACCAGCTTAACAATTTTACACAAGCGTTACGCCGGGGTCCCCCGTCGGTGAAGTGATGCGAGTTGACAAAGTGGAAGCTGCAAAGCGGCCATCTTGGATTTTGACATGGCGACCCAATTTTCAATAGCCTTCTTCCTTATGCCTAGATACATCCATAGGCTACACCAGATTAGAAGTTGGTACTTCGCTTATTTTTCAAGATATTCCGCTCACAAGGTTCAGACATACATGGCGGTGGCCATCTTGGATTTTGACGTCGCGACCCAATTTTCAATAGCGTTCTTCCTTATGCGTAGATGCACCCACACACCAGATCAGACGTTAGTAGTTCGTTTATTTTTCAAGATATTTTGCTCACAAGTTTCAGACATATATATGGTGTCGGCCATCTTGGATTTTGACGTGGCGACCCAATTTTCAATAGCCTTCTTCCTTATGCCGAGATCCACCCACACACCAGATTAGAAGTTGGTACTTCGCTTATTTTTCAAGATATTCTGCTCAAAAGGTTCAGACATACATGGTGGTGGCCATCTTGGATTTTGACGTGGCGACCCAATTTTCAACAGCCTTCTTCCTTATGCCTCGATACACCCACACACCAGATTAGAAGTTGGTACTTCGCTTATTTTTCAAGATATTCAGCTCACAAGGTTCAGACATACATGGCGGCGTCCATCTTGGATTTGACGTGGCGACCCAATTTTCAATAGCGTTCTTGCTTATGCCTCGATACACCCACACACCAGATTAGAAGTTGGTACTTCGCTTATTTTTCAAGATATTCAGCTCACAAAGTTCAGACATACATGACGGCGGCCATCTTGGATTTGACGTGGCGACCCAATTTTCAATAGCGTTCTTCCTTATGCCTAGATACACCCACACACCAGACTAGAAGTTGGTACTTCGCTTATTTTTCACGATATTCCTCTCACAAGGTTCAGACATACATGGCATCAGACATACATGGCGGCGGCCATCTTGGATTTTGACATGGGTTGCACCCACACACCAAACTCGAATGCCGTCCTTCGATTACGCACGCACGCACTTACGCACGCACACACGCACGCCCGCACGCACGGACGGACGGACACACGGACGGAGGGGAAAACCATAGTCCCCCTTTCGCTTCGCGGTGCGACTGGGGACAATAAATCAACTTGGCAGTCGACAAGTAATGCGTCCATTTAAAACTGTCTTGCATCGATTAGCCAAACTTGTAAAAATGCGATTTGAACTTGTCATTTTCAATGAACATGTACTTGGTCATGTGTGACAGCAATGATGCATGAAAGGCATCAATGGAAAGCTGAGGATCTCCTCATAATTGGTAAACCACATGTAAATTGTCAAACTAAATAACCTTTGCATATTAACCACTTGAATTCGGATTACCTTTTTTCTGATACACACTGTATATATACACAAAGAATTAAGTTAAGCACCCCCCCCCCCCGTTTTCTTACAACCTCGCACATTACAAGTTTGTTGTCGTCAAAACAGTGTAATATACCCATGATATTGCTATATTTTCTGGAGAAGTGATATTATGGTCACATAAAAACATAACAATCATGCCGTTTTCAATATTTTATTCTGAATAATTTAAGGTGAAATTTTTTGGGAATTTTAGGCATATTTTCACCTCAATTTAAGTATGGAGCTATAGGTCCATCACGGACAGTGTGGATGACGTTTATGTTTTCTAACGTACAGTCATTGTTCTGAGAAGACCTCTAGCGATCTTTGCGTCAATAACGTGTGTAGGACCCACGTGATCGGATCACTGACTCAACCCTACGTCACAGATGTGTGCACTCATCTGCATTTCATCAATGGATAATTGCTAATGTCATACCAATCATTATTTGATCTCACATACCTTAGAATATATGCCAATGTATACATATACACAAAGAATATATATTAGGGGGTGCTTACCTTAATTCGTTGTGTAGGGGTGCTTAACTTAATTCTTTGTGTATATATATATATTTGAGCCGTGTGTGTGTGTTCAGATACGACTTTTGACCCACAGTGCTCAAAATTGCCATGAAGACAGTTCACTTCCCCCAAGGGGGTTTTGCGCCATAAACTCCCCCTCCACCCCGCCCCCCAACCCCACTATGTGTTTCCTTCCATATGCCAGGTACACCCTTTCACCCATTGGCCTCACAGAAGAGTGTCCACTCCACCAGCATAGTTTTGCACCCCTCCTCCTGCCAAACCCCAACTCCATTACCCTTACTGTGTGTGTTTGTTCTGATTTGTTGGCCACAGCTTTTGACCCGGGGCTCAAACTTGCCATGAAAACTGTTCAATCCCCCAAGGTGGTCTTGCAATACAAACCGCCCCCAACAATCCACACCGCAATCACACGCGCCCTCCCCCTCCCCTCACATAATGTGTGTTTGTATACCTTGCTCACCAACAGTGAACTATACAGGATGCACGCGCACACACACACACACACACACACACACACACACACACACACACACACACACACACACACACACACACACACACACACACACACACACACAGTTTGTTCTAACTTTTTATTTGAAGTAGTTATAATCGTTTTCCAAAGTGAAAGTTGAAGTACAAATGTGAATTACAATGCCCTTTGTGATTCACACTCCATCCATGTTTATAGATATTATTGAATCATGTAATTTTTGGTGGGTCCATCACGAATTTTGGACACGTAGTGCCATGTTTTTTTGTATCCAAAGTCAAGGCTCGTGGAACAGGTAGAAAAAACAGAACGGATCAGGACGTAACAGAACAAAAGGAAGAGCAGACAGGGGGGCGGTCTGGTGGCGGGAGGGCAACCCAACCAACAGCAGGGTCGAGGGACAAAATAAATGGAGACGGACATACAAAAGATGTGAGCAAGAATGAGTGTAAGGGAGGACGCAGTCAGTGGACAAGATTGATACAGAAGCAAACTCTTAGGGAGAAAAAACTGGAAATTTGGGGGAAGGTCGGATTGCTTTTATGGGGATAGAGAAGATCATCACTAGAGAGTTCATAGAACACCCTGCCGGCCATGTTGCCTGGAGAAAAAGGACGTGGGTAGGGTCTTATAGACTCTTGCTTTGCGTTTCAGAGCACGATCTATGTTGGCTTTGTTCGTGAAATTTGAATTACAGTTGCAATGGCAACCATTCGAAGCCGATGCGTCAAACGAAACAGTCCAAAGGAGCTGAACCTTCTACCATTTATTCCTGGAGAAACTGACAATTTTGGAATGATCTTTGAGAAAAAGATACGCAAAATAAACAGAACGTTTGGACAACGTTAGCTCTGTGGTTGGATTGCGAGGCAGTAGGTGCCGCCATTTTTGTCTGAATCTCTGTCACTCCGCCCTCGGGGCACACGGCAGATTTGATTGGTCGAGACGGCGTAACATTTTGCCCAAGTACAATGAAAGGGGAGGTTTTGAAAACGGCAAAAAGGTGATTTGCGTTCTATGTGGTTTAATATACAATTCAATTGAGATAAATTAAAAGTCTTAAAGCTTAAGTCTTAAAAGTCTTAAAAATAAAATTTAAAAAAAAACAAACGTTGAAATATACCACCGTTGATGCATCCTCTTTTACACCACCTTGTTCAACACATTGTGTTAGTTATTTGTGCCCACTGTTTGTGTCCTTTCTGACTTCCTTAAAAACAGTACGTTTCCCGTTTGGAATAGTTTTGTTTGACTACCAGGCAAAAAAATTTGTAAGAGTAAAAGATTTTTAGTAAAGTTTTAAACTTTTGTTTAGCAAGACTTTTGTTTTGTGAGAGTAGAATGTTTAACCTTACTCGGTGCGTACGCGCGATAGGGATGGGATTCTGTACAATTTGCGAAATTCAGAGACAAAGTAGCGCTAAGCTGCAGGTTCGTATTTGATTCAAGTTCCAATTCTTGTTCCACATCTACAGTCTTCAAAATAATATATAATTCAATTGAAATGAAGTAGTTCCTCGATCATTGACTGATGTTTGCTGACAGACACACTGACAGCATGAACCAATCATTGCTTAATCCCGCTTTGTGCTACTCGATACATGCGTGGTGTAATTATTGGTAATTCCAATTTTCCATGTCAAAAAAGGAATTGGAAATGGTGTTTACTACTTCATAAAATTCAATACTCCATATAATGCCAGCATGATAAAGATACTGTTGCCATTGATGTTGTAGGTTTCCTTAGCTTCAGATTGAAGTCAACCATAAAGTTTCCATTGGAAGCACGTGCAGGCGAGACCAAGTAAAGTAGCCAGATTATTCCCTCCTAAAGATAATTAGGGAGCCGGCTTGGTTTGTATTACAAATGTAATCGTGATGTGGTTTGTTCCACAGACAGACAAAAACTATGTTCACACAGATACTCTGCAGTAACTGGTCCATATTGATTCTCAATAATTTCAATCCATATTAATGTTTTGGCATTCATATGGATACATTTGATTTGGACCAGGTGACAGGTGGTGAGTCACACCCTCCTGTGGTGAGTCACACCCTCCTGTGATGAGTCACACCCTCCTGTGATGAGCCACACCCTTGATGAATCACACCTTCCTGTGATAAGTCACACCCTCCTGTCATGAGTCGCATCCTCCTGTGAAGTGTCACACCCACCTGTGATGAGTCACACCCTCCTGTGAAGTCACACCCTCCTGTGAAGAGTCACACCCTCCTGTGAAGAGTCACACCCTCCTGTGAAGAGTCACACCCTCCTGTGAAGAGTCACACCCTCCTGTGAAGTCACATTCTCCTGTGATGAGTCGCACCCTCCTGTGATGAGTCGCACCCTCCTGTGATGAGTCGCACCCTCCTGTGATGAGTCGCACCCTCCTGTGATGAGTCACACCCTCCTGTGATGAGTCACACCCTCCTGTGAAGAGTCACACCCTCCTGTGAAGTCACATTCTCCTGTGATGAGTCGCACCCTCCTGTGATGAGTCGCACCCTCCTGTGATGAGTCACACCCTCCTGTGATGAGTCACACCCTCCTGTGATGAGTCACACCCTCCTGTGGTGAAGTCGCACCCTCTTGTGTGGAGTCACCTCCTCCTGTGATGAGTCACATCCTCCTGTGAAGTCGCACCCTCCTGTAATGAGTCACACCCTCCTGTGATGAGTCACACCCTCTTGTGTGGAGTCACCTCCTCCTGTGATGAGTCACATCCTCCTGTGAAGTCGCACCCTCCTGTAATGAGTCACACCCTCCTGTGATGAGTCACATCCTCCTGTGAAGTCGCACCCTCCTGTGATGAGTCACACCCTCCTGTAATGAGTCACACCCTCCTGTGATGAGTCGCACCCTCCTGTGATGAGTCGCACCCTCCTGTGATGAGTCGCACCCTCCTGTGATGAGTCGCACCCTCCTGTGATGAGTCGCACCCTCCTGTGATGAGTCACACCCTCCTGTGAAGTCACACCCTCCTGTGAAGTCACATTCTCCTGTGATGAGTCGCACCCTCCTGTGATGAGTCGCACCCTCCTGTGATGAGTCACACCCTCCTGTGATGAGTCACACCCTCCTGTGATGAGTCACACCCTCCTGTGGTGAAGTCGCACCCTCCTGTGATGAGTCACACCCTCCTGTGATGAGTCACACCCTCTTGTGTGGAGTCACCTCCTCCTGTGATGAGTCACATCCTCCTGTGAAGTCGCACCCTCCTGGAATGAGTCACACCCTCCTGTGATGAGTCACATCCTCCTGTGATGAGTCACATCCTCCTGTGAAGTCGCACCCTCCTGTGATGAGTCACACCCTCCTGTAATGAGTCACACCCTCCTGTGATGAGTCACACCCGTATATGAAGAGTCATGCCCTCGGATATTGAGGTGTATTCTGGGACGGAAACGTGTGCTCTTGGATAGCAAGCCATGACATTAGGTAATAAAGGCCTCCACAGCGATTCAGGACTCACACCCTTGTATGTGACTCACCGTAGGATGGATTGTGAGTCACGGCGTTCTCAGATAGTGAGTCATGTCCTGATATAGAGTTGCATTGGATCAAACGTTTGTGCAGTGTTCAAACAGATCTAGACCATTGTATTGTTATAGGATCCTGGATGGATTAACCATAATCTGAACCTCAATTCTGTTCACACACCTCCCAGCTTTCAAAACTCCAGACTTGCTCTGATTAACCTCTCTGTGTGAACACACAGTAGATCGGTTACAGATGATTACAATTTAAATCCTCAATACCGCAGTGTTTAGTCACATTTTAACCCTCAAACCTTGGGACGGCAGCCATGTTGCTTCAACACTTGTCGCCCTATCCATTGTTTTTCTACCCATCTCCCTTTTTCTTTCTCCTCTGCAGCTTTGAGCAAGATGTTTCTGAGTGAATTTACTGCTCTTCCTGGATAGGCCTTTGTGAATGGGCCCACTAGGCACACTTCAGAAATCATAGTTGTAACAATGAGTGCTTTTCAATTCCAATGTCATGCAATCTTTTTTTGCATTATTATCTTGCCAAAACGAAGTTTTTGCAAGATGTATTAGTCAGCTTGTATGTTTGTTTTTTTGTTTGTTTTTTTGTTTGTGGTTAATCATTTTTTTTCACGTTTAGATCACTCTGTAGACCACAGTTATTATTGGAAACTCCTGTAACTTCGCATATCAGAGTCCTATAGAGATACCCTTCAGCACACAAAATTTTGAAGGTCAAGGTCAAAGGTCAAGGTCACTTTGTGGTCAATCATGGAGGTCGACGAAACCCTTATTTTTTGAGTAACTTTGATCGGATCGTCTCCAAACTTCATGGGAATCTAGTATATGGTCCGGCGCTCAGCTGATTAGTTTTTGGTGGCGATCGGCCTTGACCTTCATGGTTAGCGCTGGAGGTCGAAAATTATTGACCCCAAGGTCAAATGTTGAAACCCTTATTTTTTGAGTAACTTTGATCGGATCGTCTCCAAACTTCATGGGAATCTAGTATATGGTCCGGCGCTCAGCTGATTAGTTTTTGGTGGCGATCGGCCTTGACCTTCATGGTTAGCGCTGGAGGTCGAAAATTATTGACCCCAAGGTCAAATGTTGAAATCGTAGGTACCATATCTTCGCATATCTTCGCATGTAACTTCGCATATCAGAGTCCTATAGAGATACCCTTCAGCACACAAAATTTTGAAGGTCAAGGTCAAAGGTCAAGGTCACTTTGTGGTCAATCATGGAGGTCGACGAAACCCTTATTTTTTGAGTAACTTTGATCGGATCGTCTCCAAACTTCATGGGAATCTAGTATATGGTCCGGCGCTCAGCTGATTAGTTTTTGGTGGCGATCGGCCTTGACCTTCATGGTTAGCGCTGGAGGTCGAAAATTATTGACCCCAAGGTCAAATGTTGAAATCCTTATTTTTTGAGTAACTTTGATCGGATCGTCTCCAAACTTCATGGAAATCTAGTATATGGTCCGGCGCTCAGCTGATTATTTTTTGGTGGCGATCGGCCTTGACCTTCATGGTTAGCGCTGGAGGTCGAAAATTATTGACCCCAAGGTCAAATTTTGAAATCGTAGGTACCATATCGAGTAATACCTCATATGAATGCCCTTGATGAGTGCTTCCCAGATCTGTAAACAGTTTGACGCTATGACGTCATTTGATGACGTCATGACGAAAAAACGGAATTTTCATGAAAAAATTATTTCCTCAGTTCTCATCAAAATCTTTCAATATTTCATGTGCGTTGGTCATGAAGACATACTATTCCCCATACGAAATTATTAAGGTCAAGGTCAAAGGTCAAGGTCACTTTGCGCTTCTAGTGGATAGCAGTTCTGTTCACCTCACTGTGACCTGAAGCAAGTCACTCATGTTCACATTTTGGCAAGATACGGTTCACCCTGTGGGTGACATATGTTCATTTTTATCTTGCCAAAACGAAGTTTTTGCAAGATGTATTAGTCAGCTTGTATGTTTGTTTTTTTGTTTGTTATCTTGCCAAAACGAAGTTTTTGCAAGATGTATTAGTCAGCTTGTATGTTTGTTTTTTTGTTTGTTTTTTTGTTTGTTTTTTTGTTTTTTTGTTTGTGGTTAATCATTTTTTTTCACGTTTAGATCACTCTGTAGACCACAGTTATTATTGGAAACTCCTGTAACTTCGCATATCAGAGTCCTATAGAGATACCCTTCAGCACACAAAATTTTGAAGGTCAAGGTCAAAGGTCAAGGTCACTTTGTGGTCAATCATGGAGGTCGACGAAACCCTTATTTTTTGAGTAACTTTGATCGGATCGTCTCCAAACTTCATGGGAATCTAGTATATGGTCCGGCGCTCAGCTGATTAGTTTTTGGTGGCGATCGGCCTTGACCTTCATGGTTAGCGCTGGAGGTCGAAAATTATTGACCCCAAGGTCAAATGTTGAAACCCTTATTTTTTGAGTAACTTTGATCGGATCGTCTCCAAACTTCATGGGAATCTAGTATATGGTCCGGCGCTCAGCTGATTAGTTTTTGGTGGCGATCGGCCTTGACCTTCATGGTTAGCGCTGGAGGTCGAAAATTATTGACCCCAAGGTCAAATGTTGAAATCGTAGGTACCATATCTTCGCATATCTTCGCATGTAACTTCGCATATCAGAGTCCTATAGAGATACCCTTCAGCACACAAAATTTTGAAGGTCAAGGTCAAAGGTCAAGGTCACTTTGTGGTCAATCATGGAGGTCGACGAAACCCTTATTTTTTGAGTAACTTTGATCGGATCGTCTCCAAACTTCATGGGAATCTAGTATATGGTCCGGCGCTCAGCTGATTAGTTTTTGGTGGCGATCGGCCTTGACCTTCATGGTTAGCGCTGGAGGTCGAAAATTATTGACCCCAAGGTCAAATGTTGAAATCCTTATTTTTTGAGTAACTTTGATCGGATCGTCTCCAAACTTCATGGGAATCTAGTATATGGTCCGGCGCTCAGCTGATTAGTTTTTGGTGGCGATCGGCCTTGACCTTCATGGTTAGCGCTGGAGGTCGAAAATTATTGACCCCAAGGTCAAATTTTGAAATCGTAGGTACCATATCGAGTAATACCTCATATGAATGCCCTTGATGAGTGCTTCCCAGATCTGTAAACAGTTTGACGCTATGACGTCATTTGATGACGTCATGACGAAAAAACGGAATTTTCATGAAAAAATTATTTCCTCAGTTCTCATCAAAATCTTTCAATATTTCATGTGCGTTGGTCATGAAGACATACTATTCACCATACGAAATTATTAAGGTCAAGGTCAAAGGTCAAGGTCACTTTGCGGTCGCTTTAGACATTATATAAATGACGTCATTTGGTGACGTTATAAGGCAAACACGTATTTTTCAAGGTCACTCTCTAGAACGATTATCATCGGAATATCTCGTGGGCAGACATTCCTCAAAGAGTCGCTTCTAGTGGATAGCAGTTCTGTTCACCTCAGTGTGACCTGAAGCAAGTCACTCATGTTCACATTTTGGCAAGATACGGTTCACCCTGTGGGTGACATATGTTCATTTTTTTGTTTGTTTTTTTGTTTGTGGTTAATCATTTTTTTTCACGTTTAGATCACTCTGTAGACCACAGTTATTATTGGAAACTCCTGTAACTTCGCATATCAGAGTCCTATAGAGATACCCTTCAGCACACAAAATTTTGAAGGTCAAGGTCAAAGGTCAAGGTCACTTTTTGGTCAATCATGGAGGTCAACGAAACCCTTATTTTTTGAGTAACTTTGATCGGATCGTCTCCAAACTTCATGGGAATCTAGTATATGGTCCGGCGCTCAGCTGATTAGTTTTTGGTGGCGATCGGCCTTGACCTTCATGGTTAGCGCTGGAGGTCGAAAATTATTGACCCCAAGGTCAAATTTTGAAATCGTAGGTACCATATCGAGTAATACCTCATATGAATGCCCTTGATGAGTGCTTCCCAGATCTGTAAACAGTTTGACGCTATGACGTCATTTGATGACGTCATGACGAAAAAACGGAATTTTCACATTTTGGCAAGATACGGTTCACCCTGTGGGTGACATATTTTGTTTGTTATCTTGCCAAAACGAAGTTTTTGCAAGATGTATTAGTCAGCTTGTATGTTTGTTTTTTATCTTGCCAAAACGAAGTTTTTGCAAGATGTATTAGTCAGCTTGTATGTTTGTTTTTTATCTTGCCAAAACGAAGTTTTTGCTAGATGTATCAGTCAGCTTGTATGTTTGTTTGTTTGTTTGTTTTTTTGTTTGTGGTTAATCATTTTTTTTTCACGTTTAGATCACTCTGTAGACCACAGTTATTATTGGAAACTCCTGTAACTTCGCATATCAGAGTCCTATAGAGATACCCTTCAGCACACAAAATTTTGAAGGTCAAGGTCAAAGGTCAAGGTCACTTTGCGGTCAATCATGGAGGTCAACGAAACCCTTATTTTTTGAGTAACTTTGATCGGATCGTCTCCAAACTTCATGGGAATCTAGTATATGGTCCGGCGCTCAGCTGATTAGTTTTTGGTGGCGATCGGCCTTGACCTTCAAGGTCATTTTGAAGGTCATTCAATTGGGTCAATCATGGAGGTCAACGAAACCCTTATTTTTTGAGTAACTTTGATCTTATGATCTCCAAACTTGGTGGGTATATAGGGTGTGGTATGGCGCTCAGCTGATTAGTTTTTGGTGTCGATCGGCCTTGACCTTCAAGGTCATTTTGAAGGTCATTCAATTTTGACCAAAAGGTAAAATTTTCAAGTTTCAGTTACCATATTTACCACAGTTATTATTGGAAACTCCTGTAACTTCGCATATCAGAGTCCTATAGAGATACCCTTCAGCACACAAAATTTTGAAGGTCAAGGTCAAAGGTCAAGGTTACTTTGCGGTCAATCATGGAGGTCAACGAAACCCTTATTTTTTGAGTAACTTTGATCTTATGATCTCCAAACTTGGTGGGTATATAGGGTGTGGTATGGCGCTCAGCTGTTTAGTTTTTGGTGTCGATCGGCCTTGACCTTCAAGGTCATTTTGAAGGTCATTCAATTGGGTCAATCATGGAGGTCAACGAAACCCTTATTTTTTGAGTAACTTTGATCTTATGATCTCCAAACTTGGTGGGTATATAGGGTGTGGTATGGCGCTCAGCTGATTAGTTTTTGGTGTCGATCGGCCTTGACCTTCAAGGTCATTTTGAAGGTCATTCAATTTTGACCAAAAGGTAAAATTTTCAAGTTTCAGTTACCATATCGAGTAGTCCCTCAAATTGAAGCCCTTGTTGAGTGCTTTCCAAACATATAACTAGTTTGACAATGTGACGTCATTTGACGGCGTTATGACGAAAAAACTGCACTTTTCATATATATTGTATTGCTTTAGTTCGCATTGTTTAGGTCACTCTGTAGAGCACAGTTCCCTTTGGAAACTCTTGTAAGTTCGCATATCAGAGTCTTTTAGAGATACCCTTTAGCACACAAAATTATGAAGGTCAAGGTCAAAGGTCAAGGTCACTTGGCAAGATACGGTTCACCCTGTGGGTGACATATGTTTATTATCTTGCCAAAACGAAGTTTTTGCAAGATGTATTAGTCAGCTTGTATGTTTGTTTTTTTGTTTGTTTTTTTTTTTGTTTTTTTGTTTGTGGTTAATCATTTTTTTTCCACGTTTAGATCACTCTGTAGACCACAGTTATTATTGGAAACTCCTGTAACTTCGCATATCAGAGTCCTATAGAGATACCCTTCAGCACACAAAATTTTGAAGGTCAAGGTCAAAGGTCAAGGTCACTTTGTGGTCAATCATGGAGGTCGACGAAACCCTTATTTTTTGAGTAACTTTGATCGGATCGTCTCCAAACTTCATGGGAATCTAGTATATGGTCCGGCGCTCAGCTGATTAGTTTTTGGTGGCGATCGGCCTTGACCTTCATGGTTAGCGCTGGAGGTCGAAAATTATTGACCCCAAGGTCAAATGTTGAAACCCTTATCTTTTGAGTAACTTTGATCGGATCGTCTCCAAACTTCATGGGAATCTAGTATATGGTCCGGCGCTCAGCTGATTAGTTTTTGGTGGCGATCGGCCTTGACCTTCATGGTTAGCGCTGGAGGTCGAAAATTATTGACCCCAAGGTCAAATGTTGAAATCGTAGGTACCATATCTTCGCATATCTTCGCATGTAACTTCGCATATCAGAGTCCTATAGAGATACCCTTCAGCACACAAAATTTTGAAGGTCAAGGTCAAAGGTCAAGGTCACTTTGTGGTCAATCATGGAGGTCGACGAAACCCTTATTTTTTGAGTAACTTTGATCGGATCGTCTCCAAACTTCATGGGAATCTAGTATATGGTCCGGCGCTCAGCTGATTAGTTTTTGGTGGCGATCGGCCTTGACCTTCATGGTTAGCACTGGAGGTCGAAAATTATTGACCCCAAGGTCAAATGTTGAAATCCTTATTTTTTGAGTAACTTTGATCGGATCGTCTCCAAACTTCATGGGAATCTAGTATATGGTCCGGCGCTCAGCTGATTAGTTTTTGGTGGCGATCGGCCTTGACCTTCATGGTTAGCGCTGGAGGTCGAAAATTATTGACCCCAAGGTCAAATTTTGAAATCGTAGGTACCATATCGAGTAATACCTCATATGAATGCCCTTGATGAGTGCTTCCCAGATCTGTAAACAGTTTGACGCTATGACGTCATTTGATGACGTCATGACGAAAAAACGGAATTTTCATGAAAAAATTATTTCCTCAGTTCTCATCAAAATCTTTCAATATTTCATGTGCGTTGGTCATGAAGACATACTATTCACGATACGAAATTATTAAGGTCAAGGTCAAAGGTCAAGGTCACTTTGCGGTCAATCATGGAGGTCAACGAAACCCTGGCAAGATACGGTTCACCCTGTGGGTGATGTTTTATTTTTTTGTTTTTTTGTTTTTTTGTTTGTGGTTAATCATTTTTTTTCCACGTTTAGATCACTCTGTAGACCACAGTTATTATTGGAAACTCCTGTAACTTCGCATATCAGAGTCCTATAGAGATACCCTTCAGCACACAAAATTTTGAAGGTCAAGGTCAAAGGTCAAGGTCACTTTGTGGTCAATCATGGAGGTCGACGAAACCCTTATTTTTTGAGTAACTTTGATCTGATCGTCTCCAAACTTCATGGGAATCTAGTATATGGTCCGGCGCTCAGCTGATTAGTTTTTGGTGGCGATCGGCCTTGACCTTCATGGTTAGCGCTGGAGGTCGAAAATTATTGACCCCAAGGTCAAATTACGAAACCCTTATTTTTTGAGTAACTTTGATCTTATGATCTCCAAACTTGGTGGGTATATAGGGTGTGGTATGGCGCTCAGTTGATTAGTTTTTGGTGTCGATCGGCCTTGACCTTCAAGGTCATTTTGAAGGTCATTCAATTTTGACCAAAAGGTAAAATTTTCAAGTTTCAGTTACCATATCGAGTCATTGGAAACTCCTGTAACTTCGCATATCAGAGTCCTATAGAGATACCCTTCAGCACACAAAATTTTGAAGGTCAAGGTCAAAGGTCAAGGTCACTTTGTGGTCAATCATGGAGGTCGATGAAACACTAATTTTTTGAGTAACTTTGATCGGATCGTCTCCAAACTTCATGGGAATCTAGTATATGGTCTGGCGCTCAGCTGATTAGTTTTTGGTGGCGATCGGCCTTGACCTTCATGGTTAGCGCTGGAGGTCGAAAATTATTGACCCCAAGGTCAAATTACGAAACCCTTATTTTTTGAGTAACTTTGATCTTATGATCTCCAAACTTGGTGGGTATATAGGGTGTGGTATGGCGCTCAGTTGATTAGTTTTTGGTGTCGATCGGCCTTGACCTTCAAGGTCATTTTGAAGGTCATTCAATTTTGACCAAAAGGTAAAATTTTCAAGTTTCAGTTACCATATCGAGTAGTACCTCAAATTGAAGCCCTTGTTGAGTGCTTTCCAAACATATAACTAGTTTGACAATGTGACGTCATTTGACGGCGTTATGACGAAAAAACTGCACTTTTCATGTATATTGTATTGCTTTAGTTCGCATTGTTTAGGTCACTCTGTAGAGCACAGTTCCCTTTGGAAACTCTTGTAAGTTCGCATATCAGAGTCTTTTAGAGATACCCTTTAGCACACAAAATTTTGAAGGTCAAGGTCAAAGGTCAAGGTCACTTTGCGGTCAATTTGTCAAGGCAAGATACGGTTCACCCTGTGGGTGAGTTTTATTTTGTTTGTTTGTTTGTGGTTAATCATTTTTTTTTCACGTTTAGATCACTCTGTAGACCACAGTTATTATTGGAAACTCCTGTAACTTCGCATATCAGAGTCCTATAGAGATACCCTTCAGCACACAAAATTTTGAAGGTCAAGGTCAAAGGTCAAGGTCACTTTGCGGTCAATCATGGAGGTCAACGAAACCCTTATTTTTTGAGTAACTTTGATCGGATCGTCTCCAAACTTCATGGGAATCTAGTATATGGTCCGGCGCTCAGCTGATTAGTTTTTGGTGGCGATCGGCCTTGACCTTCATGGTTAGCGCTGGAGGTCGAAAATTATTGACCCCAAGGTCAAATTTTGAAATCGTAGGTACCATATCGAGTAATACCTCATATGAATGCCCTTGATGAGTGCTTCCCAGATCTGTAAACAGTTTGACGCTATGACGTCATTTGATGACGTCATGACGAAAAAACGGAATTTTCATGAAAAAATTATTTCCTCAGTTCTCATCAAAATCTTTCAATATTTCATGTGCGTTGGTCATGAAGACATACTATTCACCATACGAAATTATTAAGGTCAAGGTCAAAGGTCAAGGTCACTTGGCAAGATACGGTTCACCCTGTGGGTGACATATGTTCATTTTCTATTTTTTTTGTTCTCATTATTTTGACAATAAATATGAAGATGTTTTGGCTGGCAGGCCTAGCAGTACGCACACTTACCTCTGAGCTGTCTGCCATGGGTTTGACTCCCTGACCCAGCTATAAACTGCCATCCTGGTGTCTCGCAGGGAGAGCGATGAATCAATGTGTGTCCCTCATCCACATAAATCAATCAGCCCTCAGACGGACATTAGACTTGGCCTCCCTTCTACCACCACCAGTATTAGTTGGGGGATGTTAGGATACCACATTGTCCTTCATAAAGAGAGTTATCGCTGGCACAAAGTACAAATTCCTACTTGGAGTGCGGCTGCTCTTCTTGGAGATTCCTTGACCCTAGGTTGTACTGCTCGCTATGTCAGAGTGTGGCTGCTCTTCTTGGAGATTCATTGACCGTAGGTTGTACTGCTTGCTATTTCAGAGTGTGGCTGCTCTTCTTAGAGATTCATTGATTGTAGGTTGTACTGCTTGCTATTTCAGAGTGTGGCTGCTCTTCTTGGAGATTCATTGACCGTAGGTTGTACTGCTTGCTATTTCAGAGTGTGGCTGGTCTTCTTGGAGATTCCTTGACCGTAGGTTGTACTGCTTGCTATTTCAGAGTGTGCCTGGTCTTCTTGGAGATTCATTGACCGTAGGTTGTACTGCTTGCTATTTCAGAGTGCGGCTGGTCTTCTTGGAGATTCCTTGACCGTAGGTTGTACTGCTTGCTATTTCAGAGTGCGGCTGCTCTTCTTGGAGATTCATTGACCGTAGGTTGTACTGCTTGCTATTTCAGAGTGCGGCTGCTCTTCTTGGAGATTCATTGACCGTAGGTTGTACTGCTTGCTATTTCAGAGTGTGGCTGCTCTTCTTAGAGATTCATTGATTGTAGGTTGTACTGCTTGCTATGTCAGAGTGTGGCTGCTCTTCTTGGAGATTCATTGACCGTAGGTTGTACTGCTTGCTATTTCAGAGTGTGGCTGCTCTTCCTGGAGATTCATTGACCGTAGGTTGTACTGCTTGCTATTTCAGAGTGCGGCTGGTCTTCTTGGAGATTCCTTGACCCCAGGTTGTACTGCTTGCTATTTCAGAGTGTGGCTGCTCTTCTTGGAAATTCATTGACCGTAGGTTGTACTGCTTGCTATTTCAGAGTGTGGCTGCTCTTCTTGGAGATTCATTGACCGTAGGTTGTACTGCTTGCTATTTCAGAGTGCGGCTGCTCTTCTTGGAGATTCATTGACCGTAGGTTGTACTGCTTGCTATTTCAGAGTGTGGCTGCTCTTCTTGGAAATTCATTGACCGTAGGTTGTACTGCTTGCTATTTCAGAGTGTGGCTGCTCTTCTTGGAGATTCATTGACCGTAGGTTGTACCGCTTGCTATTTCAGAGTGCGGCTGCTCTTCTTGGAGATTCATTGACCGTAGATTGTACTGCTTGCTATTTCAGAGTGCGGCTGGTCTTCTTGGAGATTCATTGACCGTAGGTTGTACTGCTTGCTATTTCAGAGTGCGGCTGCTCTTCTTGGAGATTCATTGACCGTAGGTTGTACTGCTTGCTATTTCAGAGTGCGGCTGGTCTTCTTGGAGATTCATTGACCGTAGGTTGTACTGCTTGCTATTTCAGAGTGTGGCTGCTCTTCTTGGAGATTCATTGACCGTAGGTTGTACTGCTTGCTATTTCAGAGTGCGGCTGGTCTTCTTGGAGATTCATTGACCGTAGGTTGTACTGCTTGCTATTTCAGAGTGCGGCTGGTCTTCTTGGAGATTCCGTGACCCTAGGTTGTACTGCTTGCTATTTCAGAGTGCGGCTGGTCTTCTTGGAGATTCATTGACCGTATGTTGTACTGCTTGCTATTTCAGAGTGCGGCTGGTCTTCTTGGAGAGTCATTGATTGTAGGTTGTACTGCTTGCTATTTCAGAGTGCGGCTGGTCTTCTTGGAGATTCATTGATTGTAGGTTGTACTGCTTGCTATTTCAGAGTGCAGCTGGTATTATTGGAAATTCCTTGACCCTAGGTTGTATTGCTTGTTATTTCAGAGTGTGACTGGTCTTCTTGGAGATTCATTGACCGTAGGTTGTACCGCTTGCTATTTCCGAGTGTGGCTGGTCTTGTTGGAGATTCCTTGACCCTAGGTTGTACCGCTTGCTATTTCAGAGTGTGGTTGCTCTCTGGGCAACATCTTCAACACTATAAACCCGTTGACCAGGTCACTCGCCCATTTCACGTGAGCGGCCTTCTTTCGACATATGAAGGGCAAGCGATTTTGCTTTTTCATGTTGATATTTCTCATTAGGACACAGTCCTGTTTAGAACTCTCCAGGAGCCTTGAATTAAGTATTTAACACAGTTATCATCATCTAGTTGTGCATTTCATTTTTGCTCTGCCAGCAAACCGAGCCAAATTTCAATACACATTGCAAGTAGTTTAAATAATTTAGGATAGTGGTAAACAAACACTTTGGATTAGCTCTTTCCATCTCAACCTGAAGGGCATTTAGTACTCGTGCATTTCACAGATAGTTGTTACTTTCTCTTATTCAAGCAGTTCTCAATTGTATGTCACACTTTTGATTTACACATGTTCTACTTGGCTGTAATCAGAAAGAGAAACTGCCTTTGCAGAGCCCTGCAGAATTGCTTTCTGAAAGCCTCACTCATCTCCCCAAAATAAACCCATTTAGACTTTGAAGACCCCATGAAGACCCCCCCCCCCCCCCTCTCCCTGCCACCTGCCTGCCTTTCCCACATACGTACTGGTAAAGCATTAGGATGTCACGACCTATGATGGACCTCCGTTGATGATATTGAGAGGGACTGGAATCAATCTGATGTTTTCATGTGTGCAAAATTCGAGACTGCAGAGACATTCTCTCCCTGGAAAGAGAACAAAATTGAACTCGAAAGCTTTATTGTTTTTAATAACGGGCAATCCTTCACCAACCCGTTCAATGTCCTTTGTTGATTTAATCAACAAACATTCAGATAAATTTTCGGCTCTTTGTGCATTCAAACTCCGGTAGTACAGGCCGGCTGGCTGGCGGAACCTTTGAAGCATCCAGATGTATGTATGCTGAGACTTTGTTGTTTCAGGGATAACAGTTACTGTTATGGTCGAATGTGAATCTTCCAGTAAAACACTGCCAGCTGAAATTCTGACCCCTTCTTACTCCCACACAACTGAGATAAATCCGAAGAATGCCATGTTTATTTTACTTCTTTGACTTGATAAACTTTAGCAATGTTTGTTGGCTGTCTGACAAGGTCTGAAGAACACTGTAGACTGACCCAAAGACAAGGCAAGGAAATGCTTTTGTACATTTTAGATGTGAGGAAAGATAGTGTCAAAAACATATATGTGTACTATCTGTATCTACCAACAAGATATTTAATAAAATTGTGTTTGAACCAGAAAATAGTGTTTGTAACAGTGACATCATGGTTAGATCATCTGCTCTGAGTCTGGGAGGTTGGCTGTTTGATTCTGACCCATGCCGAGTTCTGCTGCTTCCCTCATTGGTGCTCAGCATTTAAAGGATAGAGCATCGATAAAGCCTGTGGGTTCCCATTCCATGGAGGTGGCTGGGAGGAAAGGACGGGAGGAAAAGCGTTACAATCTTTCATTAAAATCCCTTGCTGGTAGCGGAGAGAAAAGTAGCGTCACAAGATGGCGTCGCCTGCACCCAGAGTTCTCCAGGAGGTAACTTTCCACAAAGTTTACAGCTGTGTTTGTCTCGTATGAAAAGTCATGCAAATGAAATGGTGTCTGTGTGTGCAAATGTGGGCCTGAGTTGTGTGTCACAGCTCTTCCATTTTAGCATTAGACAGTGTAGAAAAACAAATCCGACTGTTGAAACAAAAATGGCCGTCAGATCATGGGCTCAAAAAAAGTTAAAAAAGAAAGTCAGTTTATGAAAAAAATGCTCATAAGGCGAAAACAAAAAAAACAAGTGAATCCCCTTGGATTGCGCTGAGGTTCGGGCATGGAATTTCTAGGAGGAAGTATAATTTGTATGCAATGAAAGTACATGTAATATGGGATCGAGTAAGATCGAGTAAGCTTCACCAGTGCGCGTGCGCGAATTTACGTCACGTCGGCAGCGAGAAGGCGTTCCCCAACACGAACCAATCAGGAACTGCCACGCCCACTTATATGATCTCAGAATTCCTGTGACAGGAATTAGCGTTACACTGGCTGGAAGTCATTCGCTAGAGGCGCTTCCTCAGCGCCAATCACCAGTGCGCGTGCGCGAATTTACGTCACGTCGGCAGCGAGAAGGCGTTCCCCAACACGAACCAATCAGGAACTGCCACGCCCACTTGTATGATCTCAGAATTCCTGTGACAGGAATTAGCGTTACACTGGCTGGAAGTCAATCGCTAAAGGCGCTTCCTCAGCGCCAATAAAAATTTGTTTGGATGTGATTGTTGCAAATTGACTTCTTCCTTTTTTTTTTTAAGAAAATACTTTTTTGGGATGATTGTTTTAACCAAAAATTTACAACAACCTGAACTTTCTACCAGATATTGATTGATATAGTACTGTATATCTTATATATTAAGCTGAGTTTGTGGGTGGGTCATAAGTGCCGCCCATTCTACAGGCCACGCCCTCCCTCTTCTCCCTCCCCCACCCATCCCACCTTCCCCGCATCACAAGCACCACCCATTACCCAGGTGACACCAGTGGGCCAGAAATCACTGCCATCTATTTTCGCTCCACATAGTCCTCTGACTTCATTAACTCCAGCGTATATTTGAAGACTTAACAATGTGTCTTCTATTATTAAATAAAGGTGCTGTTTTGAGGAAACAAAGGTACATTTTAATTGCAACTCATGCAGAGAAAATGAGGTAATGCATGTTTTGGTTGGAGCGATCATGGCAACAGTCTAATATACACCGCCCAAAGAAGGTAAGTTCTCATAATCTTAGCCCATTCCCCTTATTTCGGGTTAGTATGTCTTTATGCATTGGGGAGAGGATAGACAGGCCCTCCACTCATAAAGGGATCATAAACCAGGCAGATGCACAAAGATTGCATCCACAGATTGATTTAAAGTCTTGAAGGACAGAAGACAGACCAAAGACCATTGAGATATGCACCAATCAGGACCTGAGTCCCTTCGAGAGAGCTAGTGGGGGCGGAGTGATGGGCTCCACCAATTGTGAGCCAGGACACCCTCAAACATACCCCCTCCCCCATCCCCCACCCTCGGCAAGGGCTGGACAAAAGGCCTTACACACATGTCTCCATGTCTATGTCTCCATGTCTATGTCTCCATGTCTATGTCTATGTCTATGTCTATGTCTATGTCTATGTCTATGTCTATGTCTATGTCTCTCTCTCTCTCTCTCTCCCGGGTTCACCGAGCACGTGCCTGCATTATTCTCGCTCCTGGCTTTTGGACTCTGTCGGCAGTACACGTGTGCTCCTTTCTTGACACTCTCACAGGCCTCAGTACGTGCATGCATTATTCTTCACCTTGGATTCCATTGGCTGTACACGTGTTTTTGGACTCTCTCTTGGCTTTGTACACCTTGCACGTGCCTGCACGTGATTGCTCTCTTGGCCGGACTCTCCCTGCTCCCTCTCTTTGCACGTGTACACCATAAAATGGCCTTGGACTTTACTCGTTTTGCACATGTTCATTGCTCTCTGCTGGCTGCCGGACTCCGTCTCAGTGCACGTGCACACGACAATCACTCTCTGCACAAGGCCACGGCGTACTCTTTACCCTGCACGAGATCACGACATGCTTACTCCACGTATTTCTGGCACTCACTCTGCACAGTTCCCGACGCACTCGCTCTGCACGGTTCCCGACACTTTTGACCTGCTCGTGTTCGTGCTGGGATCACCTTTACCTGCCCATGTTCGGGACTGCCCTTTGCCAGCCAGGTGCTCATTGGTGAGGTCGAGACAAAAGGCGTCGCAAGGAGAAGCAACTGGTAACATCGTGGCGATTTTGATAACAGGTTCCCAACGTTCGTTCCCTTTTCCCTCCCCCGTGAATGTGTGCTGGCGCCTTGTTGTGTTTATTCGTAGTGATCGTAATAAGGCGTAGAATAAGCTAAGTTTCTGCCTCTTTCCCATCGATAAGATTCACTGTAAATATTTGTAAATAAATCAAATCGGTAAAAGTTTCCTTTCTCTCTGTCCATGAATGTCTTTTCTTTCATTGGTCCACCATTGCTCGCACCCAGAGTAACGATCGGCTGTAACAAAATTAGCATTAGCCCAGCGGGTACCAACGGTTGCTCGGCCATCTAAATTCCATCCAGGAGCAAAATAAAGTGGTACACCGCCGGAGGGTACGTACGATACGTTCTCTGATTGAAACCATCACGTGGTACAGGTAAGCGGCGTTAGACAATTGGACCCTGCTATCACGCGACGGACCAATTGGCGTTCATAGTTGCTGGTTCACACCCTGCCGGAGTACGAAGCTATTCGTGCCTGTTATTCGTGTGTAGCCTCATGTCAGGTAAGTTCGGGAAGGAACGGAGGTTAACCACCTCACAGTAGACCCTAACTCCAGGCCGTAACAATATTGTTTGTATGTGTATATATATATATATATATATATATATATATATATATATATATATATATATATATATATTGTTACGGACCGCGGATAAGATGTTGGTTTGCCGAGCGGATGGCCCCGCGGCCCTAACAATTACCCCGACTAACCCGATTCCCGAACGTTGGCCGGATCGCACCACAGGTATTCAATAGGGAAAAGACAAAGGCGACACGGATGTGAAGAAGAAGAAGAGACAAAAAGGTTGGAAATACTACTAAATTTATTCCTACTATATACACGCTCAAAGTAACCAAGGAGAAGGAAAGATAATAAAATAATGTACAGAAGATATTAGAGACACAGGGCAACGCTAGCTTACCTACAGTCTTAATTAACCCAGGGACAGAACAAACAAGGACAGACTCACGCGGGGAATGATGATAGGACTGGCAGGAGGTGAATGGCTGGAGGGAGAGGAAGGTCCACGGGTACTGCAGCACGATCGGCGCGTTTAGCAGCCGTCGTTCCTTCGCGGCCCTGCTCAAGAACTGCCGTCAAGGCCCCAAGCTGCTGTGGCTGCTGCTGTGGCTGCTGCTGCTGCTGCTGTGTGTACGTCGCATGCTTTTTCCAGGACTCATCTCAGGTGGGGGCGCCTTCTGCGGGTTATATATGCCATGCCCCTGAACCTTCGCGAACCTCCTTGAAGTTTCTCTCCACACCCTCTCCAAGTCCAACCCCTTGTTCGTGGTTGGTTGAGTGGGGCTGACTCACTCCTCCCCTCTATGATGAGGTGGGGACACGCCTTTCTTCCCCGACCCGAGCACATGTTCAATGGTGGTTTTGGGGCGAAATCAACAACCCACCGCTGTAGCAAACCTGGCAAACTGCCCAGTGCAGTTGGCAATGGAGGCTTGGAGGGGATGTAATTGGCAATTGAGGATTGGCAATGACGCAGTTGGAAGTGGAGGTTTTGGGAATAGGAATGAAAGGGGATCTATCTTGTTTCACTTGGTGCAATGGAGTGTCATCTTAATGGGAGACAAGGCCTTACCCTAATACACATAATAAGGAAATAAACTACTGAACAGGGGTATTATGGTGTCCTCCATGTATGCTTTATGGAACTAACTACGGGAACGCCCTTTGACCTTTATACAACCACAAACGGAGGGAGGAGGGGCGATATTTTACAACAATTTACTATACAATAAAAAAACACAATAATAAAAACACAATCCTCATATCCACAACACTGCACCCTCCTCCTCTTAGGCATGTCCCGGGCCTATAACTTTAACTTAGTGTGACACGTAGGTGAAGTTCCCTCTACATTTAACCTGACCCTGAGTGCGACAGTTTTAAAACATAAATAAATATGTCCCGCTGCTCCATTGCACCCTACCTTACAGACTCACGCCCACAGCTAACCGAATTGCGGAATGGTCTTCAAGCTATACATTTACGGTGGGGAGCATTATTTACAATTGACGCTACTTTTATTTACAAAACTAACCCAGGACCTGTGATTGTTCTTTCTGGGGGGGGAGACAGTCTGCTCTGCATCAATGCACCATGAAAGCACCCAAAAACGCACCAATACACCCTCAAGCACCAATCGGTGCACAGTCATCATTGTTCAATAATAAAAATAAACCAACAACCCCTAACCCTGCTGGTGGTCTCTTGCTCTTCGGCTCCCTCTGCTGGCTATTACTATATTGTTGTTGTCATCATCTTTGCTGGTGGCCTATTTGCAATAAAAAATGCACCCAACGTGTCCATTTTATTTATTTATGGCCCACAGGGCCGACTAGTGTGGTTCACCTGTGGGGCATCGGTGCCCTGTGGCCAAGGTCCGCCAGCAAGATTTCGGGCCTTCAGGGCTGGTTCCAGCAGAGGGGCCATGCCCCAACCCATGGGGTCCATAAGTGGTGCTCAGCCACAGACATGTGGTCCATAATGTGGTGCATTGATGCAGACAGCTGGTTCTGGGAGTTCCGGGCGCACAATGGCGGACTCACGCATGCTCCCCTCGGCGCCCAGTGGCGCACAGGTCCTCCTGTGGGAGACAAAAGGGGGAAAAGACAGATGAGCGAGGGGTAAGGTCACAAGGGTACACATCAATCAAGGCAATGCAAGGCGAAGTGCGTACGGAGAGCGAAGTGAGAAAGCTCGTCCCTACTGTACGTCACCCCCCCTGTCACCTATTCTACCCTTGCCCTTACCACATATTTACAAAATCTACACATTTACAAATCCGTCGCTACCGTCACATCTTCCCCCTATACCAAATTCGTCTTCATTCCCTCTACTTCAAAATTTGCCATCACCCAATTCATCATCAAACCTCATAAGGAGGAAGAGATGGAAAATCAGCACAATGTCACACCCATGTCATGATGCGTCTCACATGCCAAACATTTGCATCAATAAAAATAATAAAATAACCTGGCATGGTGTGGAGGTACGTCATCCCAGGTGAGTGGATGCAGATGGTGCGAGGAGATTCCTAATCCTAACTATCCTCTAAATGACATTAACACACTTTACACTACCCGGGGTCTTTCCCTGCCAATCCATTGGCCAACTTACACTATGGGTTCTAAAAACCAATTCCCATTGACCAAACTGTGGTGCTTCTCAATTTGGGGTCTCACTCCCCCGATGCAACTCCCTGTGCCCTTGCACAATTTCAGGACTGGGGCGTGTAGCTCTCCCAGCAGGCCTACCCACCTGCACACCTCCACCACTGCAGTTGCCACCTGAGCTTACCTAGCTCCTCACCCTAACCTATCTAATTGGGGAAGGCCCCTCCTGGCTCTGTCACCCCTCGGTGCCCTCTGGCACTGGGCTACCCGGGTCCATCCTCCGGATCCTCGGGCCCCATCCACAACAACTCTACCGGCTCCCAGAGCCCACCTGCGGCCTCACCTGGCCGACATCCTCACAGTGGTGGAGTGCCCAAACCAACTAGACACACTAACAGGCTACACGCCCAGCCATTTCCACGTCACTAATGCACCCATCCAAATACCATTCTTCCACCACGCACCACAGATGCCAATATCCAACCACAATTTACCTGTACCCTCTATCTAACACTTACACTACCCTCCCCGGGTATTCGTGATGGGGGTCCATCCTCCTTCCCCCATCCACACCTTCGCACCATCCACTCCACTCCACAGTTTCCTCCATACTCACTCTACGACCATCCATTCCAATACTCCATATATTCCACACTACCATTTATTCCATACACCTGTTCTCCATTCACCTGTAGTTGCACACCTGTGCAATCTTACCTGGTGCCACCTGCACCCTCCTTCCTTCCTGGACCATTTGGTCAGCACAATACTCATCACCATCACTCACTCAAACACTGCTCCATACACCTGTTCAGTTGCACACCTGTGCAATCACACCTGTTCACTATACACACGGCATCATCTAATCTACCTGGTGCCCTGCTAACTTAGTGCTCCCCGTCTTCCCTTTAAACTAAGCACATACCACGTCATTATCATCCACACTAACCTACCTGCGTCCCCACTACAGGTATCAGTCACTACCTAACCTTAACGTTACCTAAGGTCATCTTCTCTAGATCCCTATCATTATATCCTAACCCTCCCAGGCTAGTTTTCACTGCCAAACCCCATAACCTAGTGCTCCTTTGCCCCCTCTGTGAGGGATGACAAAGTTGCCATCCCACCACATCGCGGACGGCCCACTATCAATTTTACTCGTCCAAATTCAACCAATCAAAAATTTGCCAATCATCTTCCAATCATTCTACCAATCATCAAATTTTGTTTTTTTTTAATTTCGGGTCCAAACCACTATCCTCGTCACACGTCTACTCACTAGAGCAGCGTTTCTCAACCGGGGGCCCGTGGCCCCCCCAAGGGGGCCACGGGCCTTCGACCGGGGGGCCACGAGCGGACGCCGAAAAACTGTGATTCAGAATGCAGAAGCTTGTAATGTACAATTAAGGTGACGAGTCTCTGGTCATAGTGTCAAAGTAAAAAGGGTAGATGAGTTTCTCTCCATCTCTTTCTGCTTCTTTACATCTCTACTTCCTTTCTTCTCCTTCCCTCCAGAGCACTTTTCTAAACCTAATTTTCAACCTTACTGTATTACCGTTACAAAAGTAATTAATTCGTATTTGCAATTTTTTTCTCAGATGTCGAAGGCTCGAAAATGGAATGACAGCTATGTCAAGTTTGGATTCACGAATGTCAGTCGAGATGGCGTGGACTGCGCGCAATGTCTGCACTGCTCGGTCGTGATGTCAAATGCGTCACTACGTCCTTCCAAACTTTCAAACCATCGCGACAAGATGCATCCCGGAAGGAAGGAAGATAATATCGACGCTCTGTCTGCGAAACGATCACGATATGACCGTGAAGCGACACTTCCCAAATTTGGATTCCGGCCAGAAGAAAAACCTGCTCTTCAATCCATCTACGAAGTGGCATACCGAATTGCGAAGTGCAAGAAGCCGCACACTATTGCTGAGGACCTTATCAAGCCATGTACAGAGAAAATGGTGGAATTGATGATCGGACCAGAGGCGAAAAAGAAGATCCAGCAAGTTTCGCTCTCTAATGACACGATCCGACGACGGATTGACGACATGGCTGCTGATGTGTGCCGTCAAGTTTGCTCCGAAATCAAACAAAGCACGCTCCAGGCTAGCCTTCAATTAGACGAGTCTACCGACACCGCCCTGGAGAGCCAGTTGATCGCCTGCGCTCGCTACGAGAGAAAGGGAAAGATGAAGGAAGAGTTCTTGTTCTGCAATACCCTACCAACCACAACGACAGCGGCAGATATCAAAGCTATTGTGGACTCTTTTTTTGAAGCTAACGGACTCGGTTGGCAGAATTTCAAGCACATTTGTACTGATGGTGCCCCAGCGATGGTCGGCGTCAGAGGAGGGTTCGTCACGCTTGTGAAGAACGAATGGCCCCATGTGACGTCCTCCCACTGTTCGCTACACCGATACGCTCTTGCGTCAAAGACTCTTCCGCCTCGTTTGCTGGAAGTCATGGACGTCGCGGTCAAAGTGATCAACTTCATTCGTGCGAAGGCCAAAATTCATCGGCTCTTCCAACTACTGGCCAACGAAATGGGAGCGGAACATGTTGGACTTCCGTTCCACACCAAAGTCCGTTGGCTATCGAGGGGGAAATGCCTCTCTCGGCTGTATGAACTCCGGGTTGAGGTGGAAATCTTCCTGCGAGACAACGAAAACAACCTCCATGTCCACTTCAACAATGAAGAGTTCGTCATGATGCTCGCCTACCTGGCCGATATATTCGGCCAACTCAACGAAATGAACCAGTCCTTGCAAGGCCGTGATGTGACAGTCAGTGACGTTCAAGACAAGCTTGCCGGACTGTCTGCTAGAATGGAAGTCTGGCAGGCACGAATCAAGGCCGGGTCCACTGCCTCGTTTCCTTTCTTGGACGAGCACCTGCAGACTCAGAGGATTGAGCTTCCTGTCGGCATCAAAGATTGCATCACTAGACATCTCGACAATCTCTCCGCTGAGTTCAAATCGTATTTCGACGATGCACCGTTGGATGTTCCGTGGCACAAAGACCCGTTCAACGCCAAAATTGAACCTACTGAAGACGAAGCAGAGGAGCTGGCAGAGTTGAAGGTTTCAAAAGCAATGAAGCTGGTCTTCAGTAACAAAGAAGACCTCTCCACCTTCTGGTTGTCTGTTCAGGATGCGTATCCACTACTCAGCAAGAAGGCATCCGTAATGCTCATTCAATTCGCCACAACATATCTTTGCGAATCTGGATTTTCTGACCTTGCGACCATTAAAACGAAGTCCAGAAACCGTCTTGACGTTGGGAACGATATTCGCCTTGCTGTGTCCAAGACGGAGCCGGACATAAGAGGCCTCGTCAGACAAGCCCAACAGCAAGTGTCTCATTGATTGTATTGCTTAGAAAACATGTTTACTTTGATTTATCTTTTAAGACTGAGTAAATAAATTTCATAAAACGAAATCTGCATCTTTTATTGAAGGGCAGGGGGCCACGAATGTTAAGCGACTCGGTAGGGGGGCCATGGGCCATCAAAGGTTGAGAAACGCTGCACTAGAGCCTCTCGGTGCGCCAATTCACTTCTACAGCCCGGCTTCGCACGGCCGAGCAATGAATGCGGGTTGCTTGGTGCCGGCGGCTGGATGCGTCCGGCACTCGGTGAAGGGAAGGACGCTTACCCGGCCGAGATCCCATGCACCATCTCGGCACAGAGCCATACAATGGCCCGATCTCGACCTGCCCGAACGCCTCAACAAAAAGGGGTCGCCATGACGACCCTTCCTGCAGGGCCGCCCGCTCCGCTTAGTGGAGCACGGACGCGGCCGTTCAAAGCGT
Source organism: Myxine glutinosa (assembly GCF_964187855.1). Lineage (NCBI taxonomy): Eukaryota > Metazoa > Chordata > Myxini > Myxiniformes > Myxinidae > Myxine > Myxine glutinosa. The sequence goes on along the minus strand of NC_136269.1, from coordinate 115,709,845 downwards.
GGCCCGGCGTGGATCTCGCACGGCGGTTCTTTCGAAACCGCCGTGGTTCGGATCCCCGCTGGTCCTCGCGGCATGCGAAGCTGCCCGGCGCGCACCGAGGGCCCGATTCGGCTATACGTCGCTCTAACCGCTAACCCGGTTACCGTCGATGCTTCACCTGCATGCTCACACGCATACGCTACCCCTTTCACCCTCACCGAGCTCGGTGCTCCAACGCCGCCCGTACACCCCGCATACTTCGTTATTGCACTCGTTCTTTCGCTCACAGACTTGGTCACACACCTGACCACTGCACACCTTTGCACACACTCGTTCGCACACCTCACCAACACACCTCTTCGCGCCCCCTTCTCGGTCACCTCCTCGGTGCCAACCACAGGTGTGCTCTCACTTGCACACCCAACCACGTGCCTCACTACCAACTCCAGCGTGCATTCCCATACGCGTTCTACCATTCCAGGTGTGCATCCTTCCAATTTCCATTCCAGGTGTACATCCTCTCTCACCTGCCACAACCAACTCACGCTCCGTGTCACTCTCACTACTCACCACCACTCTTGACAGCGCACTCTTTCCTCATGCACTCCTCTGTTACACACCTTCCTCGCGCATCCTCTTGCGCACACTCTCCCGTTACTTCCTCCGTAACACTCACCACAGGCGTACACTCTCTCGTTACATCCTCTGTAACACTCCCCAGTCCCCACTCCGCGCTTCCATGTGCCCCCTCGCACACGCGCTACGACCAACTCACTCTCGACAGCACACTCACTCCTTGGCGCGCACTTTTTCCTCACACACCCCAGAGTCGGACATTCTCGCACACCTCCTCTTTCGCACTCCGTACCTGTCGCACACTTCACCAACGGCCTCTCACGAACACCCGGATCCAAATCAACCCCCAAGCCGACTGAAGCTCCCCTCACATCATATACATTTCCGAATATATCGCCACTCACCTTGGCACCTCGTCGTCGCACCTCCTTCACCACCTGCAAACTCTTTATTTGGTTAGTGAGCACACCATCACGATTTGAGCACCGACCTTGCACATATTCCATCACTTCCTCCCTTATCTCCTTTTTAGTTTCCCTCCGTCTCTTCTTAATTTCACTCACTCCCTCTTCCACCTTCTCAAATTTTACCTTCACCTCTTTTATTTCCCGGTGCGTCTCCTCAATTTCGTCCTCTAAGGCTACCTTGACCGTCTCTATGTGCATCCTCACCTCCCGGTCCTTCGTCTCCATTACTTCTGTCACCTTGTCCAACCTCGTTGTCAGTCCCTCACGTACCATCTGACATTGCCTCTTCGTCACTATCAAGTCGTCCTTGATGTCTTTTTTTGTGTCGCTTTTAACCCTCCTAGTACCGCAGTGTTCCTTTGTACCTTCTCCACTAACTCCGTCTGTCCCACCGTCAGCTGTTCCACCTCCTGCGTCAGGTCCTCTATGCCCCCCTGTAACCTAGCCGTTCCATTTCTCACCTCTTTCTCCACACGCTTTTCACCTCGCTTTACCTCCTCGCGTACCCCCGAGACCTCCTCGCTTACACCTCGTCGTATCTCCTCCTTCATCTCCTCCATCTCTTTTGTAGATGCCACCCTCATCTGTCCCAATTCATCCCTCTGAGCAACCAATTTATCTTCTAACCCGATTTTCACCTCCTCTATCTGGTTCCCCATCCGTTTGATTTCCCGGGCGGATTGCTCCCCTACTTCCCGCAATTTGTCCTCCATTGTTTTTTCTAACCCCCTTAACCCATCTTTCACCCCCTCTATCTGATTCTCCTGGGCAGCCATTCTATTTTCCACCCCCGTTAACCCATGTTTCACCCCTTCTATCCCATTGTCTAACCCCTCAAATTTCTTGTCTAACCCCTCAAATTTCTTGTCTAACCCCTCAAATTTCTTGTCTAACCCCTTTAAATTGTTGTCTAACCCCTTTAAATTGTTGTCTAATCCCTCAAATTTAGCTTCTAGCCGCTCACCGGTATCCCTTGCTTCATCCCTCATTGCCCCCATTCTGTTTTCCAATCCTCCGATTTGGTTTCCCAATTGCTCACTATTCTTGGCCATAAGGGCCTCCATTTGCATCATAAAAAGGTTCAAATCCACCGATGCTGCCACGGTCGCGGCCACGGCAACATTTGGCGCCGCTGCACCCACGTGCGCGAGGACGCCATTTTGCGCGCCTGAAACCTCCTCAACCACCTCCTCATTGTTCTCCTCCCTCTGATCCTGGGTTACTCCTAACCCCTCTCCTAGTTCCCCCACCGGCATCCGATCGCCTTGACTAGCCATGGCGCGATTTCAAAATTCGGGTTTTTCTTTAAAACAAGTTTCAGCAGCTTGTAATTTTGAGCGCGTTAAGCGCGCTTCGGGTCCGTTCCCGCTCCCGACACCAATTGTTACGGACCGCGGATAAGATGTTGGTTTGCCGAGCGGATGGCCCCGCGGCCCTAACAGTTACCCCGACTAACCCGATTCCCGAACGTTGGCCGGATCGCGCCACAGGTATTCAATAGGGAAAAGACAAAGGCGACACGGATGTGAAGAAGAAGAAGAAGAAGACAAAAAGGTTGGAAATACTACTAAATTTATTCCTACTATATACACGCTCAAAGTAACCAAGGAGAAGGAAAGATAATAAAATAATGTACAGAAGATATTAGAGACACAGGGCAACGCTAGCTTACCTACAGTCTTAATTAACCCAGGGAGAGAACAAACAAGGACAGACTCATGCGGGGAATGATGATAGGACTGGCAGAAGGTGAATGGCTGGAGGGAGAGGAAGGTCCACGGGTACTGCAGCACGATCGGCGCGTTTAGCAGCCGTCATTCCTTCGCGGCCCTGCTCAAGAACTGCCGTCAAGGCCCCAAGCTGCTGTGGCTGCTGCTGTGGCTGCTGCTGCTGCTGCTGCTGTGTGTACGTCGCGTGCTTTTTCCAGGACTCATCTCAGGTGGGGGTGCTTTCTGCGGGTTATATATGCCACGCCCCTGAACCTTCGCGAACCTCCTTGAAGTTTCTCTTCACACCCTCTCCAAGTCCAACCCCTTGTTCGTGGTTGGTTGAGTGGGGCTGACTCACTCCTCCCCTCTATGACGAGGTGGGGACACACCTTTCTTCCCCGACCCGAGCACATGTTCAATGGTGGTTTTGGGGCGAAATCAACAACCCACCGCTGTAGCAAACCTGGCAAACTGCCCAGTGCAGTTGGCAATGGAGGCTTGGAGGGGATGTAATTGGCAATTGAGGCTTTGCAATGACGCAGTTGGAAATGGAGGTTTTGGGAATAGGAATGAAAGGGGATCTATCTTGTTTCACTTGGTGCAATGGAGTGTCATCTTAATGGAAGACAAGGCCTTACCCTAATACACATAATAAGGAAATAAACTACTGAACAGGGGTATTATGGTGTCCTCCATGTATGCTTTATGGAACTAACTACGGGAACGCCCTTTGACCTTTATACAACCACAAACGGAGGGAGGAGGGGCGATATTTTACAACAATTACTATACAATAAAAAAACACAATAATAAAAACACAATCCTCATATCCACAACAATATATATATATATATATATATATATATATATATATATATATAACTGAGAAATAGTAGAAACTCCACATTATGAGCAGGGCGTCTCATTTGTATTAAATAAATAATCGGGAGATTAAATAAGATGCAGACGTAGCTTCAGGATGGTCGATCTTTAATTCTCGACAAGCTTTTGACCAACAACGGTCTTCTTCTTAGTCTACAGAAACAACAGGCATGTATGTCAGACAAGTATGTATAGTGATATGTGTATAAGATGTGTGATATGTGTATAAGATACATACAAAAAGAAGAGCCACGCTAAAGCTCACTCACCGTCCCCAAGTCTAATATACATGTTTCAACATCAACCCAATCAAATCATTAACCGTAACCCATTCATTCACTCATTCACTCATTCATTCATTCTACTTTTATATGTCATTTACAAATGTAGGTCGTGTATTCATACTTATATAAATATAAATGGTATATGAATATATGCTTGTGTGTTTATGTATGTATGTATATATATATATTTGTATATGCACGTGCACAAACTGTAACGTGAACGGTAACTGTTAGCTGCACTTCACTTCCGCTGAACTTGGGGACGGTGAGTGAGCTTTAGCGTGGCTCTTCTTTTTGTATGCATCTTCTACACATATCACACATCTTATACACATATCACCATACATACTTGTCTGATATACATGCCTGTTGTTTCTGTAGACTAAGAAGACATTTGTTGGTCGAAAGCTTGTCGAGAATTAAAGATCGACCGTCCTGAAGCTACGTCCGCGTCTTATTTAATCTCCCGATCATATATATATATATATATATATATATATATATATATATATATATATATATATATATATATATATATATATATATATATATATATATATAAAAACCACCTTTAGAGGCCATTTTTCCCCGCAAGCGGGGGTTGGCCTTTTTCGGGAACTGTGGTTGTTGTTGTTTTTCGGTCCCCTTTTTGAAGCAATGTTTTACGGCCGGATGCCCTTCCTGACGCCAACCCTTTTTGCCGCCTTTAACGACAAGCAGGGAATTACCAGTGAACTGGTACTCAATTTGCCGACCTCGGAAGGATGACAGGCTGAGTCAACCCCCCTGGCGTTAATTCAGCGATTGACCGGGATTCGAACCCAGGATCCTAGGATCCTAAGCCGGCACCCTAGCCGCTAGCCCAACACCAGGGCACCAGGGCATACATCTATATATATATATATATATATATATATAGATGGATAAAATTGTGATCCTCCCCAAACCTTGAACCAAAGGGATCATGAGCCTCTTTGTACCAACAAATCCTGCCTGTGCACAGAGTACAACCACCAGTTTTCAACTCATTTTGTCTCGTCGTTCAAGAGTATTCCTAATATGACCTGAACATGTGGCAAATAAAATTGTACAGATTACACGTTCTTTACATGAAGCCTAGGTTTATCTACAATGCAAAACTTATTTTGAGAAGCAGCCAACGTTTATCGCATTAACCATGCGAGAAACGATGCACTGTCATCTCATCTTGCAGAAGAGCAACAAATGTGTGTTCAAGGTTAGTTCTGCCCTTAACAAGGTGTACAAGAATTACTTCCCTTGTCTGCTAATTCAGACTGACAATAGCATTCTCAGACATTAAAATATGCTTCCCCCTAACCACAATTCCCTCTTCCAATTCCAACATATTTGGCTGCAATAAGTAAATGAGCCACCATTATTCAACTGCTCCTTCCAAACACAGCAACCCACTACAAACTTGAATGGCACTCAGTGGAGAGCATCCCTCCGCCTGGTTGGCCATATCACTTAATCGTGAAGAATCACTTTTCAAATTCTACAAGCTGGATCTGGATCCGGATCTTCACCAAAATTGAATCGATTCTTCCTTGTCACACACACAACCTCTCCACCAACTTTCGTCCAAATCCATCCATAAATTTTTTAGATATCCTGCTATGTATCGTTTTTGGCCCTATATACCAATGCCGAAGAATCACTAAAAATTCTAGTAGCCGGATCCGAATCCGGATGTTCACCAAAATCGAATCATTTCGTCCTTGTCACATACACTACATCTCTGCCAAATTTCGTCCGAATCCGTCCACAACTCTTTGACATATTTTGTTCACAAACGGACAAACGGACAAACAAACAAACAAACAGACAGAGAGACAGGCAGACAGACAGACAGGGGTGAAAACATAACCTCCATCCACCTTTGGTGGCGGAGGTAATAATGCACCCTCTAACGATTGGTCATTCAAAAAACAAAAAAAGAGTAGTTTGAAAAATAAAACGAATGATGCAGCAAATAAATGTTGTGAAGTTTATTGTATATACTAGTAAAAAGCCTGTCAAAATGACGGGCTGGAACAGAACAGTTTATTCGATGGTGCAGCCTCGTGAGCGTGCCAAAGTCCGAAGCCGAAGCCTCGTGTCAGGTGTGCTTATATCTTCTTTATTTATTAGACATCCTATAGATCTATATTATAAAAGGAGCCGTGTCTGTTTGTTTGTTTGTCGTGTTATAACTTGAGAGCAGATTATCGGATTTCAATAAATCCAACTGCGGTGAATTCGGGCAACTCCTGGGAGTGTTTGTGAGCCAAAAACCAAAAAAAATTATGGGTACATGGACACGCGTGTCAAAACTGCAAATGCCAACACGTGACGTTGGTTATCCCTGCACGGAGAGCAGAATCTCCCAGGATTCATGTTTTTTATCTTCCCCCATAGATTAGCCATTGCAGCAAAGATTGGTATTTCCGTCAGCAAAGCGACGGGTCTCATATTCTAGTGTAAATGAACACTCGTTTTACTCTGCATGCGTTGCACATCATGTGCAGCGAATTTCACCTCCCTGCACCGAGTATTTATTGTTATTTTAAAAAAAAACGCTTCTGTACACCGCCCTTGAGGCTCTGTTTGCAAGCCACCGTTTACAATTCCAACAGAAGAGAAATAATTAATCTTATGGAAAATGGTTTTCGAGTTTTTTATCCTCAAAAATAGACGGTATTGAACAAACTTTTGTGTTAAAAGATTTGACATTAAAACCGACCCTTATGAATGGCGACAGACATCAGTACAAACACACACTGACTGGGTTTTATATGGTAGATGTTGGTGCTTTGAGTCGAAACTTTTCATGACAATGATGCATGTCAGCATGTGTGATTCATTGGGCAATATGATTCCTTGCCATGCCTGTGAGAATGGTGTTGAACTGCAAAGTGCATGAATGCTCAAATCAGAAACATTTAAAATCACAACCATTGGTTATCTTGTAAAGGAATATGACATTCATTACTGGTATATTTAAACTATAGCGATTCCAAAATATAGCAACAACAGGCCTCGATAAAAAGGGTTCTCAACATACACCAACCAAGGTAGGATCGAGAATGGCACGGAAGTACAGTTTATGTTCCCACTGATAGGCCGGATCTGAATTCAGACCTTTTTTTTTTTTTTTGGATACAAGATCGAGGCTCGTGAAAGAGATAACATTAATCATGCAAAAAGTCAAAACGACACATAAAACACAAAATAAAGGGAGCGGTAGACAAGATGGGGAGAGAGGGGGAAGGACACAAACACATCATTTGAGAGCAGGGACATCGAGAGAACTGTGGGAGGGAGAAGGCTTGGGGGGAGGTGGGAGAGGTATAAAACATATGAACACTGCAAGGACTTCCAGGAGAGAAGTTGGAATTTCGAAAAAAAGTGTATCTGGGGTGAATTAGCAGGGGTAGAAAAGATCACGGTTTTGGATGGGGGAAGATAAGAGATGGTGGTGAACAGCTGTTTTAAAGACCTGGAGGGAGGAGTGGGATTGAAGGGAGTGGGGGAGTTTGTTCCAGAGGCGGGAGAAAAGAGGAATGAAGGAGTGAAGGTGAGCAGAGAGCCTAGATTTTGGCAGTTTAACCATAAGAGGGTTGCTGGCAGATCTTGTGCGACCTGTAGGAATATTTGGAGGACAGAGCACAGAGAGAGCTGGGGGAGCAAGGCCGGAGAGGAGTCGGTAGAAGACAAAGAACACCAACCTGCCTGCGGTGAGTGAGTGAAATGCCCTTGGAGTTAGCTTCATTGCAGGAGATTCCAATGATTCTGAACGCTTTGGTTTCAACAGCGTGAAGCCGAGTGAGGTGTGAGGCAGGAGCACCGGCCCAGAGGGGAGAGCAGTATTCCATTGAGCTGTGGATGAAAGCCTTGTATGTGGTGAGGAGCTCAGGTGTGCCAAGGTAGGACTTCGCACGACGGAGGATGCCCAGTCGGCGACCTGAACCCAAATTTAATCGCTTGTTCTTGTCACTTATCCTACTCATCTACCATGTTTTGTCATAATCCATCCACAACTCTTTGAAATATCATCTATATATACACAAAGAATTAAGTTAAGCACCCCTACACAAAGAATTAAGTTAAGCACCCCCTAATCCTGTCCTGAACCTGAACCCCCTCGAGCACGTTTGGGACATGTTGGGACGACAAATTGCGAAGATGGTCCCTCCAATAGCCAATCTGGATGAATTGGAACGTGCATTACATCGGGAATGGAACAACCTGCCACAGCAACGCATACGACGGCTTACAGGGTCTATGAGACGTAGGGTTGAGTCAGTGATCCGATCACGTGGGTCCTACACACGTTATTGACGCAAAGATCGCTAGAGGTCTTCTCAGAACAATGACTGTACGTTAGAAAACATAAACGTCATCCACACTGTCCGTGATGGACCTATAGCTCCATACTTAAATTGAGGTGAAAATATGCCTAAAATTCCCAAAAAATTTCACCTTAAATTATTCAGAATAAAATATTGAAAACGGCATGATTGTTATGTTTTTATGTGACCATAATATCACTTCTCCAGAAAATATAGCAATATCATGGGTATATTACACTGTTTTGACGACAACAAACTTGTAATGTGCGAGGTTGTAAAAAAACGGGGGGGGTGCTTAACTTAATTCTTTGTGTATATATAGTTTTGGTCCCATCTCTTAATTCTAAATAATTACTTTAAAATAAAATTAAATTCTCGGATCTATCGGAATCAGGACCCAGATCTTCACCAAAATTAAATCAATTCGTCCTTGTCACATACCCAACCTGTCCACCAAGTTTTGGCCGAATCCGTCCATAACATTTTGAGATATCGTGCTATATGTCGTTTTTTGGCCCGAACACTCAATGGTGGAGAATCACTTAAAAGTTCTCGGATCCGGATCCAATTTCGAATCTTCACCAAAATGAAATTAATTAATCCTTGTTACACATCCAAAAACTTCGTCTTTGTCCACCAAGTTTCATCCGAATCCATCCATAACTTTTTTAGATATCATGCTATATATTGTTTTTGGCGGTACCTCTTAATGGGGAAGAATACCTTCAAATACCATGGTATGCTTTTGTGCAGTTTGTATGGGCTTTATTTTACACTTTGCCCCTCTGTCCATATGCTCACTCGCCTGATTCTATCTTTTGGTCCAACCACGAGTCTCGATTTCTATGGAAAAACAAAAATTTATAGTTTATAAGATGTCGTGTTTGCCATTTTGTAGCATTTCTGAGATTTCAAATTTTGCAAAATCACCGAAAATAATCTCGCAAAACACCGCTGTATCGGGTTTCCTTTTGGAATCAGGGGTAGCAGGGCAATATGGAATTACAACACATGCTCACATGACTGTAAAACATCTCTGCTGAAACAGAATAAAAAGAATTCATCATGTGGACACCAGTTGCGCTAAGACAAGAAAGAAAAAGTAGGGTAGGTTGAGGGAAGTAAATGAGAAAGAGGAGAGTGTAATTGAATAGGATATTAAATTAATAAATAAGTTAGTTATGAAAACAATGAATTTAATAAGAATAATATGGGCAAATATTAAATAAATATAAAACAAGAAAGAGTTGCCGTATGGCAGGATAATCCCTTGGAGAAAATTGAGATTAAAAAGATCCTTATGAAAAGAGACAAATGCCATATGGTGGGAGACAGCACATGTGGATTGGATGTCAGATGCATGGCATGGGACTAGACATGGATATTGAAATCCATCACATCACCTGTAGGCCAGGAAATGTGGCTAGAAAATGACTTTTGTACCAAACCCTGGGGTCAAGAAGTTCTTTACATCAATCAATAGCCCTTGAGTTCCTAAATCTTTGATCAAAAGCTCTCCACGAGATATTCACCAGTTTTCTGTAAGGAAAACACTTTTTGGTCCAGAATTTGGGGTAGCGGAATGTAACGAGTCAGTTACTGGGATACGAAAAGCGATATTTTGATAAATATGCATCGGTTAGTTTTTTTTATCATCAGTTGGATTTAGTAATGGTATGAAAAAAGAATTCAATAAAAACGGTGATTCGGTCACAAAAGGTCATTAAATGCCGTCATCATTCAAAATTGCAATTTTCTCCATGACCATCGTTAGTGGCTAGACATTTCACATTTGAAATTGACTTGTGCACCATTTCTTTACATCAATGAAAAGTCTCACCCCTAGAGATCTTTTGATAAACATAAGTTTATGAAGAGTCAATTAAGACGACACTTACTCATTATAATTTCCCTATTTCTCTGAAAATGCCGCAAGTAGATCACGACTTATCGATCAGAGGCAGAAGACACGGATAGGACCTCCAAACGAATGTGGGACTAGAATACGGTGTGAATAGAATCAAAAAGTCACATCATTGGCATGTAACCAAAAGATTTCTCAGGTTAATGAGGAAACATCTCCAATTAGTCTGGAATGGTTCGTAGGGTCAATATACGAAAAAAACTCACCTAACCCCCAAAAAATTGATACAAAAGGTTTTTGCAATGGATTCTGGTACCATTGGGCATGCTAAATAACATACTAAAAATCTAGTAACATCTGACTTCCGGAAAGGGGTCATTTTCAAGATGGCGTGCAAGATGGCCGCCGGGAGCTTAAAATGGCCATATCTCAATTATTATTCAACCTAGAAAGGTGGTTTTGGTGTCTAACCCTAGGTTTTAGGGCCCAAGGAATCCAATTGAATCAATAAAATTACCATCAGTTAATTATTTATTGACAAGTCCAAGATGGCATCCCAAGGTGACATCCTGATCAACTAAAATGGCTCTGTCGAATAGTAGTCAACCTAGAGAGATTTTTTCAGTGTGTATACCTAGGTTTAAGGCACCCAGGAAATCATCAAAATTACTTAAATAAGCACAAAGTAATCAGGTAATTCAGTAAGCCAGGTTTACCAGCCCATTAGGCATTTGTTGTCTTATACAGTTAGTCGCTATTCATCGACGGATAACATGAAAACCCTTTTCGAAATTTCTGAATATGTCTGGGTGGTTGATATCAAGCTGACCCATCTCTTGGACATAGACGTATGCTGATTTCAGGTAACTGTAATGCCCAGCTGCGGCGAATATCGGAATGCAGTCAGAAACGGCGCGTAGGTGCATCAGCCAAGAACCTGTTCGATCTGCCTTTATCAGTGACATATCAACTTTTACCATGCTTTGGTAATTCAGCCACAATTGCCTTGTCTTGGACCTAGCACCCAGTTCCATCTTTCTTTTCTCCAGCTCTTCGTTTATTCGACCGAGGGTCTCTGAGGTGAACACAGTTTCTAATGTCATCTCACCGTTCAATAGTGCAGTATACATCCCTTCAGACTCTTCAACCATTGCTGCAAATTCGGGACATTACACTCTTATCTCCAATCTGAAACACACACTTGGTTCATTAGCTGGTGAGTCGGAGAATGACGATGAATAGCGACTAACTGTATAAGACAACAAATGCCTAATGGGCTGGTAAACCTGGCTTACTGGATTACCTGATTACTTTGTGCTTATTTAAGTAATTTTGATGATTTCCTGGGTGCCTTAAACCTAGGTATACACACTGAAAAAATCTCTCTAGGTTGACTACTATTCGACAGAGCCATTTTAGTGGATCAGGATGTCACCTTGGGATGCCATCTTGGACTTGTCAATAAATAATTAACTGATGGTAATTTTATTGATTCAATTGGATTCCTTGGGCCCTAAAACCTAGGGTTAGACACCAAAACCACCTTTCTAGGTTGAATAATAATTGAGATATGGCCATTTTAAGCTCCCGGCGGCCATCTTGGACGCCATCTTGAAAATGACCCCTTTCCGGAAGGCAGATGTTACTAGATTTTTAGTATGTTATTTAGCATGCCCAATGATACCAGAATCCATTGAAAAACCTTTTGTATCAATTTTTTTGGGGTTCAACCATATATTGACCCCTCTAGGTCCCCTATAAACAAACACCATCGAAATGCCTATTGGATTGTAACGATAGGAAGAACATACAACTTTAGACTATCTATTGAGATTAACCGTCTCAACTTTGGCTCGTCAAATACGCTAACTTGGAAGCACATTTCATTAGCGCCAGAATAACTGAATATTGGGTGCACTCAACTGATACATTTGGTATTGTGAGATGTAGAACTTTAAAAGTGGGGAAGTGTGGGGTAGTTTGAGGATTTTCAGGTGATTCATGGATACGAGACCTTGCAAACGTTCTCTGTTCTATTCCTTTTGCCTTGAGAATGAATGAATGAATGAAAAATGAAACAATGAATGAATGTGGTGGAGTGTGCACAGAGTTATGAAAAGGGAAGACGGGCTCCAGATCGGCCTCTTATGAGGAAATAGACAAATCAACACATGAGTATATGAGATTTGAACCTTGAGCTCACAGCACGATGAGCTATGTACACAGATGGGAACACTAAACAGGCGAAGCCGAAGTTGCTTTTATTAGCATTCATTTGTTTTCACTTGCGGGAAGCTGGATTTTGTTACGGTTTTCATTGCCAGTGGAATTTATTGTCTTTTACGCTTCTGCTTTAGCAACCGTTCCTCGATATCCACTTACAGATGCACCTTACCATCTCGTGTTTTGTCTGAAATCGACGGATTTTTGGAATTTTGTTGCCTACTACATTTCCGTTATAATACTTATATCATCTTATGGTATAACACATTGTTTTACTTTCACCAATTATAATGTAAAGGCCTTTTCTGTTGTTTCTCAGCATTAGGCACTCACTTACATTTTGCCACCATGAAACTTCATCTGCCACGTCATGACTCTGCAGTCCCTAATTTTTTAGGATCTATGATTTTTCTCAATACTGTGTCACCAGCAAATTGAGGTCATTAAATGAATCTCCCTTCCAATAGTTGTTGATGTTGTTGTTGTATAGCCCTGGTTTCCGGTTAGATCTCTCAAACAAGTCCGCTGCCAGAGACAGCCGATCGATCTCGCAGGAGCGATCCAGAGATCCCCCACATACAGGATGGTGTACCCCAGCCATCACAAATTCCGGGCCGAAGCAGAATTAAAGAGAGAGAGAGAGAGAGAGAGAGAGAGAGAGAGAGAGAGAGAGAGAGGAGAGGAAGAGGAAGAAGAAGAAGAAGAAGAAGAAGAAGAAGAAGAAGAAACGGGGAAGGGCATGCGGACCAATCGGCACTCTGACCGTGACCGCACTGCCCTGATAAATCCGGGCAACAGGGAAGAATGGGGAAGATTTGGCCCCCGAATTGCGTTGGGTGGTACAACCAACACGTAGAGATTGAGATTAACCATCCATCTACTACTATTAACCATTAACCACCATCTCCGATAGTTGTCCTTCCAATAGTTGCTTGAGATGATGGTCTTAGAACTGATCCTTGAGGCTTTGTAATAATCACTAACTTTAAACCCAACATTTGCAAAAGGCAGAAGGAAAGGGGAAGAAAAGTGAAAATGTTTGGAGTAAGTTTTGGAGCAAATATTCTGCCATTCGGAGTGTGTAATACGCAGTTTGCGCCACGACATCAGAGTCCATTCCTTGCCAGTCGGGCAATTCTTTATTCCATCCTGAGGAACACATGATCATTACCTGAGTTATAGAGTTAGATAGAAGAACAATGTCGCTGATGCAGTGCCACCTATATGTTTGGTTAGGGTGAAGTTGGAATTTGTTCAAGGTGCCGGTGAGCTTAATCTTAATGAATGGCATCGAGGGATCTTTAATATCCACCAGTCAATGCTAGCAGATGGGATGCCCAGTTCCGCATACATCCAAGAGATGGCGCACACAGTGGTGCGTCGCCCGACATACGGAACACCGGGATCACAGCTTCGATACCTCTAGGCCAAAGATTCTTAACTTTTATCCGTCATTGACCCCCGAGGTTCCACTTGACCATACTAAAAGTAATTTCTTTTCCACCTCTCGGATCCTGCATATTATCCCTTGAAAGTCTGTGAAACAATAACTAGTTCAAGTTAAGTGAGGCGAGTCATTTTTGTATTAGTGTAGGCCTACACAGTTACCAACGGGTTTGTTTACTTCTATCAATAATTGTATTGCTTTATTATGTCGTCATCCTATGTCAAATTTAAGCATTGTTTTTTCCGTGCCACTGCACACTTTTCATATCGGCCTATATATTGATCCAATGTCTGTGTGTCAGTTTCGCATCTCCTCAAGCCATTGGTGGCATGAAGTTAAAAATGGTGCCATATTAATTGCCAATGACCTAGGGGATGCAGGGTCCAAATAAATTATTTGGACAACAACATTTTCATTATTGACATCAATAAATGGCCAAAACAATGCAAGGGTGAAATGCTAAAAGTGGTGCTAAAAACGATAAATAGCACGATATTTCAAAAAGTTGCGGATAGATTATGACAAAATTTGGTAGATGAGTTGTTTCGGTGACAAGAACAAGCCGATTCGATTTTGGTTCAGGTTCGGATGCAGATCCGGCCTATCAGTGGGATAGAAAACGTAAACTGTTCAGCCTGGTGGAGGTATGCGCTCCACCGAGTGTCTGTTCTAGTTAGTCTCACCCTGAAGGGGATGCGAGACTATTGCAATGCCCCTGTATGTGTGTCTATTTGTCTGCATCCATGTATTTTCAATTTTAAAATGTTTTTCTTTCAACCACTTGTCCGATTGATGCAAAACTTTAAACATAGGAGCGACTCCCCAGAATATGCTGTTGCTAACTCTGTCATAGGTCACGTGGTATGGCAGCCATATTGGATTCAAGGAAAACATTTGTGCATAATTTTCTCTGAAACCGCTCAATGAAAAAAATTGAAACTTGGCACATGTCATCAACTCTCCATGGGGTATATAGGTTGACAACGATGATGTCATCGGTAAAGTGGTATTCCAGGCATAATTGGTTGAATTATTATTCCAGGCATAATTCCCCCCCCCCCCTCCCATTCCCATGCCTCCTCACCCAAGCCCTCCCTCTCCCACAGATCTCCCGATGTCCCTGCTCTCAATCTTGTTCTCCTGCTCCCTTTATCATGTTTTATGTTTTTTGTGTCAGTCTGTCTTTTTGTGATCAATGTTAGCTCTTACACGAGCCTCGATCTTGTATACAAGAGATGTATACTTGTATACAAAATATGTATACTTGTATACAAAATATGTATACTTGTATACAAAAGATGTATACTTGTATACAAAAATGAAAAAAAAAATTCTGAAGTTTACAATTAAGATAAAATATCCCGTATTTAAACGTGAGTAACAATAATGAACGTAAACTGTATTTGTGATTTCACGTAAACTGCAACTACACTAGCAAGCGGTGATTTTGGAAGTCAGGCCTAGCTACCCATTATTAATATTAAGCCCTTGAACCCCCCCCCCCCCGCCCCCCCCCCCCCCCCCCCCCCACGCCCAAATAGAGAAGTCAAACTACGCCTATGATCTATGATCTGATGTGAGTGAAGAATTAAATTTATGATGCACATAACCCATGCCAATAAACTATGTGACATAATAAGGTGCATGGATGATCTGGGTACATGGGCCATAATAGTAGCGTGTTCAGCTAACGATGCGTGTTCGGTATTTTTGTTCAGAATGAACGCGCGAGGCCGGACTATGCACTCTACGAGTTTCGTTCTAGTAAATAACATTAGTGTACAAATAACACAATAATAGGTGGGTCTGGGGTCACAGGCTTGCTGGTATTGTATATGCATAAAATTCTACTTGGCCGTGGCATACAGCTCTGTATTCTTGTCCAAAATGTTAGTGCAAAGGTAGCATACTTACTTACCTTGGAGCTGTCTTATCTGGATTCATTCCCTGATATCCAACTATATCTACTGTTTGGTTGTTGTTTCATAGGTTAGGTGATGGATCACAAAGTGTGTTATCCCTTGGATGGACGTCAAGCTGGCTATTCTATCTCCTCGCATTATCTGGTGGACGTTAAAGATCCCACTGTGTCTTTATTTAAGAGTAGGGGAGTTATCGCCGGCACGCTGGACAAATTCCAAATTTTTACCACTTTTAGTCGAATGTCAGGCCTGCCAAATTGGTTTCCGAAAGACTTCGACCAAAATATTTTCTTTCTTACCCTATACGATGAAGGAGGGCATAGTAATAGTAGTAGTAGTAGTAGAAGTAGTACTAGTAGTAGTACTAGTAGTAGTACTAGTAGTAGTACAGGTACTAATAGTAGTACTAATAGTAGTACTAGTACTAGTACTACTACTACTACTACTACTACTACTTTTGTTGGAAAGATAATAGAGGTTTGCGCTCAGGGCTCAGGAAAGTTCAGGCAAACATAAGTTTCCTGTTTAATGTCGCTCAACATCCTCATCCCTGCAAGTCCATGGTTTGAACCGCAGTAGACAAGGTAGAGCATTTTAAAGAGAAAACACTACCAAGACAGATGGAGAGTTAAAAGAACACCAAAAACCCAAAATGACACCTTTAAACAAATAATAGCAAAGTACCTTGTGGGGAAAAACTACAAAGTGCATTATTTACTGTCCAGACTTCTATAAAACTCCAGACAGATCGGGAATATTGTGCCACCGTAAACTCCGAAGTGATCCGTGAACGCAACAAAGTTCCCAGACATACTAAACTACACTGCACGACATTGCTTTCAATCTTGCACTTTCTAGTTTTATATATTTCAAGTTTTGCAGATGCCAAAACAAAGTTAACCAAGAGATCCTCTGATCGACTCTTTCTTCACCGGGTGACCAAAAAGAAAAAGTGTTGGGGAGAAATGAAGCCAAAAACGCAAGAGCAGGTTTTTCACCAGCAAAAACACCGGTTGAAGACGCGGACATTGCAGGTATATGTGATAAATGGTTCCTGCTTGCCCACAGAAGCAACATCCACGAGGAGTGTTTGTGAAGTGTTGCAGGAGAACTCCAGAACTTAGTGCCCCATGAAGCAGCCACCAACTTAGGTCCCCAACCACCCTTGGTGTTGGG
This sequence comes from Myxine glutinosa, assembly GCF_964187855.1. Taxonomy (NCBI): domain Eukaryota; kingdom Metazoa; phylum Chordata; class Myxini; order Myxiniformes; family Myxinidae; genus Myxine; species Myxine glutinosa. The sequence goes on along the minus strand of NC_136269.1, from coordinate 115,692,964 downwards.
TAGAGATAAAGAGATTCCCAACTTGGATGGACAGGCAAGGGAGGCAGAAGACCCTCATGCCATGGTGTCTCCATGCGATTTGCTAACGCAACAAAGTGGAGTGAGTGGATTACTCGTGCATATATTTCCTTCCGTGATGCATCACAGAAGGGCACCCCAGCCATGCCAGGGACCTTGCTCATATTATGCGGAGGTGGCGCAAGGAAAAGATCGCATCCATGCGGTTTCATTGTGAAAGCCACGGAAGTAGGAGGGCAAACCTGCATAGCTTCCTCACCTTCGTAAGGCTTCTCCAGGTAATCCAGGCAATCAGGAGGCAGCGAATTTTTGAACTCTTGGAGTATCCTAAAAGGAACTCTTATTGTCTGCAGGTCTACCTTTGCTGCAGGTTCCTCTGGTGAGAGAATGCCATTCTTCCCATCCTTTAGGAGATCAACCACTGTGGATATATTTTTCAACAAGAGTTTTCTCCTTACACTGATGGAAGCTAACTGTGGGGCTTGTAGGAGAGGGTTCAAGAAAAGCGGCTCTTCCAGCAGGTCTTTCCCTGGGTGGGGACCGTTTGTTCTGGTCATTTCAATTGTATACCAGGCCTTCAGCATTTCCTAATAAAAAGAAGGCAATGGGTCACTGGAAATATTTGTGCAGTTGATACTAAAAATTTGCATTTTATACCCTCAGCCAAGCACTTTACTGAAAAAGTACGATGCCGGCGTGCACCATTGTGGTGTTGGGTTCCCATAAAGGTATAGTTTAATTGCCTGCAGCCTGAAGGTGTAAAAGTGGCTTCGAAGGCAGGGAAAGCCCTGTCCACCTTCAGTGAGAGGAATGCTCAGGAATCCCAGTAGGCAGCTTAGCAGCTTAGCAGCACATTTATCGAAAATGGGGAACGGCTTGACAAAAGCGCCATTTTTATTTTGGTGGTCCATTAGACCATATACAATAGCTTTAGGACCGGAGGCAAGAAATATACAGTGTTCTTCACCTTTTTATTGGACAAAAACGAAAAATCGCACTTTTGCACCTTATTATGGCCACAGTTGTGTTTAAATGCATCTATTATTAAAATGCATGGATCTTAATAAAGCTAATATTTGTTTTTCTTGTTTCAGAACCTGATGACACACCATGGACTAGTTTGCATGCGTGATATGTCAGGAGACCTGCTCCGAAGGACTGAGGTGCCCCTTGAATGTTCGTGGAACTGATCAAGATAAAGCGTACGCAACCTTCCTGGCAAACGTTAATGCGTTTCGAGAACTGAACAGACTTCCTGTGAATTTAGGTTTTGGAGACACACTAACGGTTGATGACCTAATTAGAAATCGGGCCCAATGGCATAAAAGTTGCCATTTGAAGTTCAACAAAAGCAGTCTACAAAGAGCAGAAAAGAAACGAGTTCGAAATGACGCAGAGTGCAGTGGCATCAGTGAAAAACGACGTCGACAACGTCAACCACCACAAAAGACTGCGTGCATATTCTGCAAACATGACAATGGAGAACTCCATGAATTCAGGACCCCAAATGCAGAAACAAGTCTACGGAGCATGGTTAGAGATCTGGAAGATACAGAACTGCTTACCAGGATTGAGGGAGGAGATCTAGTTGCACTCGAAGCCAAATATCATCCAGCATGCATAACAAGATACAGAAATCACCATCGTTCAGTGATGAAACAGAAACAGGATGCCTGCGACGGTAGCAATGAACTGAAGAGGATCCAGGCTAGAGTTTTTGTAGAACTCGTTACATACGTAGAGAACTCCATGGTGGATGGCATTTTATATTTTAAATGTTCCGACCTGCGTCATATGTACGAGAAAAGACGTCAAGATCTTGGCATCGATAGAGAAATGAACAAGGTTCATTTCAAGGAGAAGATCCTTCGGTATTTTCCAGAAGCCCAGGAGCAAAATGATGGAAAGAATATAGTGATCGTGTTCGAAAAGGGTATGCATGAAATGCTGAAGCAGGCAATGAATTGTGACTATGAAAGTGACATCATGGCTTTAGCCAAAGCTGCCAAAATAATTCGACAATAAATCTTCACCTCCGAGCGACATCCATTTGATGGCTCCTTCACTTCTGATTGCGAGGAAAAGTCTGTCCCCACTAGCCTGAAGTTGCTTGTATCTATGCTGTTGAATGGGGCAAACTTGAAGGACCAAGAATCAGCAGATTCACAAAGGTGTCTAACCATCTCCGAACTCATCGTATTCAACTGCCAAAAGAGAACATCAACTACAACAAAGTCCAGACATCTGACGGACTACGAAACACCATTTCCGCTCTATATCGGTATGAACATCCACTCACAATTCAGGTCTAAGAAGTTGGTAAGTCAACTGTATGACCTTGGACTTAGCGTGAGCTATGACCGAATCCTCCAGGTAGAAGATCGGTTGGCAAAAGCCGTCTGTGAGGGAATCAAAGAGACTGGCGTGGTGTGTCCCTCTCAACTGCGACATGGCCTCTTTACCGTTGGAGCACTCGACAATCTTGATCATAACCCCTCATGTACAACAGTGAAGGGGTCATTCCATGGAACAGGCATCAGCCTATTCCAAAACCGAAACACTACAAACATGGGTTGCCACCAGGATTCAATATCAACAAAGTCTGTAAAAAAAATCCGACACAAAATACGCACTGCCTGCCAGCTACACTACTGTGCCAGCAGTAGTTCTCAAAAAGGAATTAGTAGCTGTGAGTGCGATACAAAGTGGAACATGTCATGTCTTTGAGGGACATCTCAATGAAGCCCGAGATTAAGAAACTTGTTGGCTGCAGCATGCGATGAAACTGTTGGCCGAGGAAAATCTGGAGACGGGAGAATCGGTCGCATGGTCAGCTTACCACGCGGGAAGGACGACAATATCGGATGATGTTAAACCAACACTGACACAGCTCCTACCTCTCTTTTATGAAAAGGCTGCAACAGCTGCAACTTGTTAAAACATGGGATGAACATGAACCATCTTGCAACAGACTTCCTTAACCCTGGGCAGATTCCAGTGATCGCCATGGATGCACCACTCTATGCACTGGCAAAATACATCCAATGGAACTGGCCTCGAACGCACGGAGAGGATCAGTATGTCATCATGTTAGGTGGACTGCACATTGAAATGGCACTGTGGAATACCATTGGCGAATACCTACAAGGTTTGGGATGGACGTCGGCATTAACACAAGCTGGACGTCGCATCTCCTGGAACAGCCGATTCCTTTCACAATGCAGCCCATCTCACCAGGACAAGACACGCTCACCAAGTCACTGCTCTGGCTCTAGCCAAGCTCCAACAGGATGCATATGACCATACGAAACAGCCTCACACCGTGGAAGGTATGGAATCATGGAAACAAGAAATGGTCAAGAAATCCCTAACAATCCAGTTTTGGAACACTATTTTGAACTTCAAACTGTTATGTCTGATCTTCGTGAGGAGCCATCGTGATCCAAACTTCCCCCTCTACGTGGAGTGCCTCAAGGCCCTTGTCCCATGGTTCTTCGCCTTAGAGCTTAGACCATCAAAACTATGCACGTTGGATTCCTGTCCATAATCGTGACATGGAAAACCTCCCTACATCCATCCTTCATGAGTTTGACACAAACGGGCATTGGGTTGTCAATAAGACAACAAAACGTTTCTCCGCAATGCCCATAGACCAAACTAATGAACAGAACAATATAATACCGAGTGTTTATACAAATGTGTTATACTTGTGACTCGCGCACCTCTCATATATCTAACATGTACGCAACTACAAGGATGTAATGACAATATAGCTTTAGAACAGACAACATGTTGTTCAAGGTAATTTGTCCAGCAATTTATGTATTTACGATTTTAGTCTAACTCCAATAGCTGATGATTTATTTGCATAAATGTATTGCTCGATATTATGCTGTGCGAGTCGATTTTTCGTTTTTGTCCAATAAAAAGATGAAAAACACTGTATATGTCTTGCCTCCGGTCCTAATTCTATTGCATATGGTCCAATGAACCACTAAAATAAAAATGGTACTTTTGTAAAGTCGTTCCCCCAAAAATTGCTAAGCTGCCTAACGTTGACGTTCAATGATCCAAGACGAAACCTTATTGCGGTCATCATGTAAATCAAAATTCTTTGCTTTCATAAAGTAGAAAAACCCCACCTAAGTCGGTTCATTCTTAGACCCATAGATCAACAGTTGTGAAAGAAACTTCCTGACTCGGACTTGTTCAGCCGAGCCTGAAGCCTTACTTTTGTGTCCTTCTCTTCTCAGTACATCTCGAGAATGCACGAGTAAATTGTAGTATTTCCACCTTTTTAAGGCAGTTTCCACTTTCTTCCTACTATGCAAGCTTTGTTCCAGGAACTCGAGTATCTCCTGGCTGGGAATGCAGGAATGGCGTCCTGCAGGTAGGTCTGTCTCTACACCAGTCAGTGACCCTTGATAGTCTTCCCCATCACCAATACTTTCCTCATCATCGCTGTCTGGAGGTTCAAGATCCTTCTCCTTTGGTGTACTTGTACAATGTGTCAAGTCTTCTGCCATGTCGTCTCTCAAGGCTGACTTGGCATAATCTTCTGGCGCAGAGGAACGCTCCTTTGGCTCTGATGCGGCGGACGTTGCTTCACCTGTGGGAATGGATGCCTCCTCCTCAGTTGGTATAGGAGATCCAACCTTTTGGGGTCGTAAAATAGAGATGTGCTCAACTATTCCCCTTTCTGCGCCAACAGTGAGTGAAGTGACATCACCTGAGATGTCGGTCAGTGCCAGCAACTTTATTGATGCTTGTGTGTCTGGTTCCCTCTCTCTGTCTGTCCCACCGATGAATGCTACTTCAGAATCCTTTGAAACTTCGGTGTTAATCCTTCGGTTCAGAACTGCTCTTGTAGATGTTTCAATCCCTGGTTTATTTTGAAGCTCGTTGCAGTTGTTATTATTGGATGCATTTTCTCAGGAGCCAACATCACAGTATCGTTTGGCCCTGTCAAGTCAGATACCTCTAGGTTGTTTGTCTTTACCGTGCTGGGTTTACTACCTGACGGTCTCCCTTCCTGTTCATTCTTCAAACTGTCTTTGGGTGGATCTGAGAGAGAAGACTCTCCATATCCTGTCGTTTGATGAATAGTTTCCTCTTCTTCTTCTTCTTCCATTTCTTTAGATTGGGTTACCACTCTTTTCTCCTTCAGAATACGAGGCTTTACAAATCCCTTTGACACATTACTTCCCGTGTCATCCTCAATTGTACCAGGGTGTTCCGTGGTCCCATCCTCTGCGGGTTCTGATTTCCTCTTCTGTGCTCTCTTTGCCTTCCCTGCTCCCACTGCCTGCCATTGATTTATGGCAGCGGAAGAGTTGGGATGAGAAGCTGGTATAGAACTTTCTTGAGGGTCCACTGCCCTCGAGCACAAAGGAGCAACCGCCTCTCTTAGGTTACCTTCAGTGACGCTGGGATCATCTCGAGGCTGATCTGGACGTTGAGGAGCTGCAACCTCTTTAATGATAGTGGGGCAGTCTGCTCTCCTGTGATCCTTCGCTTTGCATACAAAACAACGGGGTTCGTTTGTCATATAAAACACCCTGTAATTCTTTCCGTCAAAAGGAATAACAAACAACCCCTCACATTCAGCATCCTTTCCCAATTCAATGGATACTTGTCTTTTAAAAGACCAGACATGTTGTAGATAGGGCTCATGACAGCCCAAAGACACAGGCTTGATGGGTGATCTCAACACTCCCAGTCGTTCCAGGAAAGGCACCACGACATTGTCAGGCACGTAAGGAGGTATATTAGATATAATTATCCTTGTACCAAGACTTGAGAGCGGCTCGACTTGTACAAAGAGTCCTCCCACACTAATCCCTTTCTCAATGGCTTTGTTTGCTGCAGCCTCTGAGTTAAGAAAGAACACAGCTTGTCCATACATTTTCGAGGCTGCAACTATCGTTTCTGGATCAACCACACTAGCGAGTGCGTTCACATAGGCCTCTATTTGGGTGATTTGTCCCAACTCGCATTTCACCCCGTGCTTCCTTGTTAACGCCTTAAACGGGTGGGCAGGGCGGTTCCCACCTGCACCCTAGAGTCCCTTTATACAGAGTAACGACAACTGAGAATACGCCGCCATTTTGGGGTCAATTGTGCGGAACCACTGAACCGGCACATGCACAGTGCACTATGAGCTATGCGTGTATAATGCAATGCACCACTGCACAAACACGGGGCGGGTTAGGGAGTACGGTGAATGTTTTTATTTATTTATTTTATTGTATCGAGATGTCGGTCTATGTTCCAGATTGCCTATAATGGGATATTAGTTTGTCTGAAAAAATGAGCGGTTGATGAGAAGTGACAAAATGGGTGATTTCTGAATCCTCATTATCGCGATGTTGGCAATAATAATTTGGGTTACTCACGATGCCTGGAGAGAATTTGAACATACTATGTGACAAAGTAGTCTTGTAACCTAAAATAATCTTTAACCTCTTCGATTAAGAGGATAGGAAAAGCGGGGTGGGGGGGGGGGGGCATTAAAACACACGTGTGTTTTGTCTGAAAGAAATGAATTTAATGTAAACATTATCAAACTGTAACAAATTTAATGCGTTTTCAGAGCCAATAAACTCAAACATACACACAAACATCAACACATTAAAACACACATGCACACACACGGAACACACACACACAACACATATATATATATATATATATATATATATATATATATATATATATATATATATATATATATATATATATATATATATATATACATATACATATATATATATACATATACATATATACATATACATATATACATATACATATATATATATATATACACACACACACACACACACACACACACACACACACACACACACACACACACACACACACACACAGGCTCTCGGTCAATGCACACATACTGTAAATTAACCTTTTCAGCTTTCTTTTCATCAGTTAACCACATTCAGCAACAGATCCAGGTACAATCAGAATAAATGAAACGTAGTCCAGCTGTCAAAATTGCAATATGTGATGAATTTTTTTTTGAGCATTTATCTCTCCCATTTTGAAGAACGATACAAATTAGAGGTCTTGTGAGGGTTGAGACCCCAATATGAATAGCAACTTCCTGCTTTTTATCTTTACAATCATTAAAACTTTCATTGCATTATGTGGAATTTTTTGAGAACTTTTGTGTTCCCCTGAAAAAAAAAAATGGCAACACCAAATACAGGGTAAGTGGATATGCTACATGGGCAAGCTATTTCTGAAGATGCATGCACGAATACACAATAAGAGATGCATGCACGAATACACAATAAGAGATGCATGCACGAATACACAATAAGAGATGCATGCACGAATACACAATAAGAGATGCATGCACGAATACACAATAAGAGATGCATGCACGAATACACAATAAGAGATGCATGCACGAATACACAATAATGCCAAACAGAGACTTCTTCTTTTTGTCCAGCCCTGTTGAATTTACAACATAACCATTCATAACCATTCTCTAGAAATGATTCCTAATACTAGCAATTATCAAACTGTTGGCATATTGTGCACTGAACGTTCTTTTTCTAAATACAAATATAGAAAATACAGTACAATGTACCGTCAAGCAAAGTATCCAATGTTTCCAAACAAAAAAATTAACGGTTTTCACTATGATACAATGACAGCTATTGACTACTCGTTGCGGGAATTACTTGTAGTCTCTATAAGGTGAAAGTTAAATAATTCACTTTACTTTCTGAACGGGACTGAACAGTAACTTGACCTACCTCGCAAAGCTTTGAAGACGCAGCCGGCTTCTCACTTTATTCTCCCATATTTTACGTCGATTGGGATCTGAAGGGAATCTGTACATCTTGAAACCCTCGTCATGTCTATTTGTGCGTCCAAATGCACAACGACCCGGCATTTTCAGTGAACTAAGGCTTCCGTAGGTAGTCGAATCGATTGTACTTGCATAACACGCGAACGCGAGAAGTTAAGCGAACGCGAATTTCGCTCCAAAATGGCTCCCTGAGTCACGTGACCGTATTTTTCCGGATCGTCATGTCGTTACTCTCTGTATAAAGGGACTCTACTGCTACTGCACCCGAGGTAGTAGCGGCCATCCTTGCCCATGTACCATCCAGAGGCATAATTACTATTAACGGTATATTTCCCGTCAAATGAAAATGAGAAAAAAAATATCAATGAGCTCGTTCGCGAGCTTCTGCTTATCTTAGCACGACCGGACCGGTATGCTAATGATCAACTCAAAAGGATAATCAAACGCGCGTTGAGCAAATAACCTATCGGCTTAATCGCCAAAACGATGCAAATATAGCACAGAAAGTCAAGGGTGATTAAGCAAAAACAAGGAAGTCAAACAGTTTGTGATACGCCACAAATCGGGCGCGGCAAATCTAGTCCCACACGGGTGCGGCCGCACGCCGCGGCTAGGCCCGAACACAAAAGGACTAATAACTCAAACGGGACGTCAAAGTAAAGTAACAAAATGAACCAACTCGGTTCAAATAACCCAAATAAACCAAAAATACAAACGAAAACGGAAGAGGATGAGAAGGAAATGTCGAAAATAGCACGGCTCGAGGAGCAGCAAAATGGCGTGGCGTGGCGTAGTAGTAGTAGTAGTAGTAGTAGTAGTAGTAGTAGTAGTAGTAGTAGTAGTGCTTTTGTTGGAAAGGTTACAGAGATTTGCGTTCAGAGCTCATGCAAGCTCAGGCAAACATATGTTCCCAGTTTAATGTCGCTCAATTCCTCATCTCTGCAAGTCCATGGTTTGAACTACAGTAGACAAGGTAGAGCATTTTGAAGAGAAAGCACTACCAAGACAGATAAGGGGAAGGTAAAAGAACGCCAAAGAACACCAAAAAAAAGAACGCCAAAGAACACCAAAAAGAATGCCAAATAACACATTTATACAAATAAGAGCAAAATATCTTGTGGGGAGACGTACAAAGTGCATCATTTATAGTCCAGGTTTCCTTAAACTTTTGAACAGTGTTACTATATTCTGCCGCCTTGTACTCCGAAATAATGCGTGAGCGTATTAAGCCCTTCAGACATACAGAACTGTGTTCCACCACATCTTTCTCAATTTTTGCCTTCCTGGTTTTATATATTGCCATTTTTGCACAGGCTAAAATAAAGTTAACAAGGAGATCTCGTGACTTGCTTAGTTTCTTTACCGGGTGCCCGATGATAAAAAGTGTTGGAGAGAAGTGAAGCCAGAAGCGCAAGAGAAGATTTTTCATCAGTAAGAACACTGGTTCAAGACGGTGGCATTGAAGGTATATATGTGAAATATAGTTTCCCTTTCACCACAAAAGCAGCAATCCTCTGAGACGTTAGTGAAGTGCCGCATCATAGATCCAGAGCTCAGTGCACCATGTAGCAACCTCCAACTTAAGTCTGCCATCATTCTTGGCGTTGGGTAGAGATAGAGTGAATCCCAACGTGGATGAACAGTCGAAGGAAGTGGAAGAATCTCACGCCAGGGAGTATCCAGTCGGGTTGCAAGAGCTATATAATGGAGCGAGTGGATCACTAGCAGGTATATATTTTTCCTTGATAGCCCACAGAACGACATTTCCACTGTGCCAGGGGTCTTACTCATATTGTTTGCAGGTATTGGCTGAGAGAGCTCGCAACATCGTGGTCGGATTTTAAAATCCATGGAGTAGTAGTAGTAGTAGTAGTAGTAGTAGTAGTAGTTTTTTTTTTTTTTGTCTACGTTGTGGGGATTGTTTGGCCTTGTGTATGGTGGGACCGTTTACTTTCCCTGTGTCTTCTTGGGCAGCAGCACGGTCTGGATGTCAGGCAGTACACCACCTTGCGCGATCGTCACCCCGCCCAGCAGTTTGTCCAAGTCCTCATCGTTGCGGATGGCGAGCTGCAAATGGCGTGGGGTGATCCGTGATTTCTTGTTATCTCGTGCAGCGTTACCTGCGAGCTCCAGGATCTCTGCACACAAGTACTCGAGCACAGCCGCCAGGTAGACGGGAGCGCCGGCACCGATGCGCTCGGCGTAGTTGCCTTTGCGAAGATGTCTATGAACACGACTCACGGGAAACTGCAGCCCAGCTCGGGAAGAACGAGACTTGGCCTTCGAGCGAGTCTTTCCACCACCTTTACCACGTCCCGACATGATTTGTAGAGAACAACAGATATCAAAATAACCTTACTGTGACAGCTGACAGGTGTAATAGTAGTAGTACAGTAGTACAGTAGTACAGTAGTACAGTAGTAGTACAGTAGTAGTAGTAGTAGTAGTAGTAGTAGTAGTAGTAGTAGTAGTAGTAGTAGTAGTAGTAGTAGTAGTAGTAATAGTAGTAATAATAATCATCGTCGTTATCGTAGTTACAGCCTCTTCTTCTTTGATCATAACAATGTTACTACATGAATCACAGAAGTGTTTTACACCAGAAGCATCTATATCTCCTTGATGGATCAAGACCTTCAAAATACAAACTTCTTATCAAACTAGTTTTGAAAACAAACTCAAAATGCCATGAAAGGAGCGCCATTGCCACAATGTGCAGTGTTAAGAACAGAGGTGACCCTGTATGTACTCGAGGTAGTTGGTGTGTTTACAAACTCTTCCATCAGACTTAAAGAATTGTTTAAAAGATAATATTATTATTCAATTAATAATATACAATCCTGGGTATTTGTTAAGTTGAATCATCCGTGAAATAAAGCTGAGGTTCATGACATCAAAACAAATCAATTACATGGCAGTAGAAAAAAGAGTGATAGGGTGCATGGCATAAGCACACACAGTATTATAATTTGTTTACAAGATCCAGGTATCGATTCCAGTTATGGATTTCAGGAATGTATTCCAGGTATGGATTCCAGGTATGGATTTTAGGTATGGATTCCAGGTATGAATTCCAGGTATGGATCCCAAGTATGGAATCCAGGTATGGATCATGAGTATGGAATCCAGATATGGATTCAAAGTATGGAATATATGGTTCCAAGTATGGAATCCAGTCATGGATTCCAGGTATGGATCACGAGTATGGAATCCAGATATGGATCCCAAGTATGGAATCCAGGTATGAAATATATGGTTCCAAGTATGGAATTCAGGCATGGATTCCAGGTATGGATCCCAGGTATGGAATCCAGGTATGTATCCCAAGTATGGAATCCAGGTATGGATCCCAAGTATGGAATATATGGTTCCAAGTATGGAATTCAGGCATGGATTCCAGGTATGGATCACGAGTATGGAATCCAGATATGGATCCCAAGTATGGAATCCAGGTATTGATCCCAAGTATGGAATATATGGTTCCAAGTATGGAATTCAGGCATGGATTCCAGGTATGGATCCCAGGTATGGAATCCAGGTATGTATCCCAAGTATGGAATCCAGGTATGGATCCCAAGTATGGAATATATGGTTCCAAGTATGGAATGCAGGCATGGATTCCAGGTATGGATCCCAAGTATGGAATCCAGGTATGGATCCCAAGTATGGAATCCAGGTATGGATCCCAAGTATGGAATATATGGTTCCAAGTATGGAATGCAGGCATGGATTCCAGGTATGGATCCCAAGTATGGAATCCAGGTATGGATCCCAAGTATGGAATCCAAGTATGGATTCCTGGTATGGATTCCAAGTATGGAATATATGGGTCCAAGTATGGAATTCAGGCATGGATTCCAGGTATGGATTCCTTGTATGGATAATGGATTCCAGGTATGGACTTCAGGTATGGATTCCATTTGTGGATTCGATAAATTATTTTATTCTTCATCTGTTTTGTTTGTTTTCTTCTGTAGGTTGGCACAATAGAGACAGCACATTTGCTATTGAGCTGTCTAGTGTGGTTCGATTCCTGACTTAACAATAATAAACTGTCATCCTCGTGTTATGGACACATCATTGGGAATACTGGATACAGTCTGCTAGCATTCGCTGGTGAACGTTAAAGACCCCACGGTATCTTTAGCGAGGGATAAGCCTTTGTGTGCCAACACCCTGGGCAAATACCAAATGCCCCCTTCATCTACAGAGGTCACTGTATTAGCAGCATGGTTGCATTCCCAGGAATTATGCAACTAACAACTAGGTTCTGCACAAAAATGAATTAATTATTATTTTTCTTTCTGGCTGTCTTTATTTAATTTTATTGCTCAGAATTTTCGATGGTCCTCATAATATAACACCTTGGTCTGAAAGGTATTGATTTGTGCAGGTCTCTCCAGTCGGGGAGGCTGAGTGTGTGATGTGATACATCCTCCTCAATTGCGACGACCACTTTGATCGTGGTGGGGAGGCTTGCATGCTCCTGCGACCCTTTGGGCTATACTATACTGGCAGGAGCTTTGCTCCTGGAAAGTCTTGCCTAGCCAGGCAGGTCAACGGGTAGGAGCCAGACTAAGAGTAGTCACGCATTTTTGTGGGGTAGGAAAAAGTTTTGGTTTTTTTCGCCTGGTCTAGTCGCTCCCAGAGGGTGTTTGGATATGGACACCTAGCAGGGCTAAAATAAGACCTGTCAAAGGGCGGAAGAACTCCCTATGAGCCAACAGCCATCCATATCTGGTGCCCAACTGTGTCTGCAGACGTCCTCCTGCAGTCAGATTACCTCTTTCCAGGAGGTTGGTGGCAGGATTTTCACTCCTGCCACCAGAAAACATGTCATTCCACAACACGCACAAAAAACACAACTAAAAAAACCCACTCCATGGGAGTACCTCCTGTGCAGCTGCCCTTTTCAGGGCAGCTCACTGGATGACAGGGTTGGGGCAAAGCTTTCAGGACCCCCATTCTTTGAAAGTAAGAGGAAAAGCATGGGGTAACTTTCCTGGGTTGGGTTGTGGAGGTGCGTGTCAGGGTGGTGCTGAGGTGTCATCCACCAGACGACGGTCTCCTTGGGTTAACATGAGGCGGTCCCTTTGTGTGGGTGCCTGGAACGTTCTCTCGCCTGTCTCTGCTATCATCTGAGCTCCAGCGTTTGAACATCAGTGTGGCAGCACTCTCTGAGGTTCGGAGACTGCATAGTGGTGAGATCATGGTGGGTGGTTACACCTACTACTGGTCTGGTCGCTTTGATGGTTACCATGCCCAAGGAGTTGCTATAGCTGTGTCCAATAATCTGACTCCCATGACAGTCAAGGTAACACCGGTCAACAAGCGTATTATGAGACTGAGGATTCGTCACTCCTTGGGTGTCATTTCCCTGGTCTCGGTAAATGCTCCGACTGACGAAAGTGATCTCACTGTGAAGGAGGCATTCTACACCACGCACAAGTCTTGTTGATCAGTGCCCCAGGAGAGATACTCTTCTTGTCTTGGGGGATTTCAATGCATCGACTGATACTGATAGGGATGGTTATGAGGCATGTGTTGGTCCCCATGGATCTGGGACTCTTAACCAGAATAGCACTAAGTTCCTCAGCTTTGCAAGAAGTCACGGACATAGAGTGGCTGGCTCATGGTTTCAGCGCCCACAGCCTCATCGCTGAACTTGGTATTCCAATGCTGGTGTTGTGGCGAAGGAGATTGGCATTGTGTTTATTGATGGTTGATGGCGGATGCTCCTGAACTGCAGGGTCTACCGGAGTGCTCAGTGCCTCAACACTGGCCACAGGCTTGTTGTAGCAACTCTGAAGTTGCAGCTCAAATCCAAGAGAATGCTATCATCCCAGCCTAAGCTGGATGTGGGCAAGCTCAAGGAGGATTGGGAAGATGAGTAGTTTGTGAGCAGGTTGAGTGGGGTTCTGGAGGGTCTGGATGCTTCGGGGGATCCTGAGGAGTTGTAGGGTGCCTTCAAGACCACCATCCTTGATGTTGCCGGTGGCTGTCTTGGAACCCACCGCCAGGCAAAGAAGAACTTTGTCTCTCAGGGGGCGCTCGATACCATCAACCAGAGTCATAGGGCCAGGTTTCATGGCAGAGCTGAACTGTTCTGGGGGGTGAGGCATAAAACTGTACGTTAGCTGAGGGCGGACAAGGAGGTCTATGTGCGAGGAATCTGTGAAAGGGTAGAGCATCACTTGTGGACATGCGATTCTTGTCCTGCTTACAGAGGAATCCGTGCATCGAGTTCCTTTAAGCCTAGCCCTAGGTGTACTGCGGTTAGAGCAGAGGGTGGTGGCCTCTTGACAGAGGAGTCTGATGTGAAGGCCCCCTGGGTCGGTTACTTTGAGTGGCTGTACCAGGCTGACCCACGGGCTGTTGAGTTGAATGTCAGGGGTGTTGCTATCTCAAATGCTGACCCCCCAATTAACTGTGAACCACCTTCACTTGCGGAAACACAGGCGGCGGTGAACCGGTTGAAAGGGGACAAAGCTCCTGGGATCTGTGGCATCCATGCTTAGCTTCTCAAGGCTGGCGGAAATGCTGTACTTGTGTCACTGCATGCAGTTCTGTGCTCTGTTTGGAGCACAGGCATCTTCCCAACTGACTGGAAAATGGCCTTGTTGTCTCCCTCTGGAAAGGGAAAGGTGATCCCCCAGAACTGCAACAACTACCGAGGGGTGATGCTACTCTCGGTGCCGGGCAAGGTCTTTGCTTGGATCATTCTTGAGAGGGTTCGCCGCCATCTGCTCGAGCACCAACGACCAGAGCAGTTGGCCTTTACACCAAAAAGGTCGATGATTGACCGTATTCTTGCACTTTGGGTTCTCACCGAATGCAGGCGAGAGTTTCGTCAGGGGCTGATTTCAGCCCATGTTGATCTCCGCAAAAGCATTCGATTCGGTGAATCGGGATGCCCTCTGGAGGATTCTTTGTCTTCGTAGGGTGCCACCAACGCTGATCAATCTCATCTCTGAACTATACTCTGGTACTGAGAGTGCTGTGAGGTGTGGTAGCTCCATCTCTGACTTATTTCCAGTTGTTAGTGGAGTTCGGCAGTGGTGTGTACTGGCTCCCACACTCTTCAGCGCTTGTATGGACTGGATTCTGGGGAGGATGTCATAGAGGTCAGGCTGCTGTGCATCATTTGGGAGTGTCAAGATCTGACCTTGATTTCGCAGATGATGGAATCATCTTTGTGGAGGCGCTGGATATTTTTACGGGGGCCCTCCAGGCACTGAATGAGGAGGCGGAGCCACTGGGATTACGGATTTCCTGGGTAAAAACCAAGAACCAGGCTTTCAATGACATCTTGGATGATGCTGTCTTGTCTGTGCCTGTCTATGGCGAAGATGTTGAGGTCACGAAGAGATTCACTTACCTTGGCAGTGTTATTCATGATTCTGCATGTTGCGAGCCAGAGGATGATAGACATCTGGGTCGGGCCTGGGGAGTCGTGCATTCACTGGACAATGGGGTGTGGCACTGTCGGTATCTATGCAGGAGGATGAAAGTCAGTCTTTAAAGTGACTTATGATGTCATAAATTTAATATTTGAATACAAATGGTCATAGATCACATGCATGCAATTTCAGACTTTTAGGATAAGGCATTCAATTAAAACATTTATGGCTGGTATACGACTTCACCGATTATGTCATTATTATCATAATTTGTTCACTATTGGGAGTACTTGGCAATGTGCCAAGTTTCAAGTTTCTTGACATTGTCACTCAATCTTTTGGGTCTCACTATCTGCCATAGCCTAATCTTTCCTGGGAAAACCACATTTCCAAGCTGGCCTCCAAAGCCAGTCGCCGACTGGGCATTCTCCGTCGTGCGAAGTCCTTCCTTGGCACACCTGAGCTCCTCACCACATACAAGGCTTTCATCCGCAGCTCAATGGAATACTGTTCTCCCCTCTGGGCCGGTGCTCCTGCCTCACACCTAGTTCGGCTTCACGCTGTTGAAACCAAAGCGTTCAGAATCATTGGAATCTCCCGCGATGAAGCTATCTCCAAGGGCCTTTCACTCACTCACCGCAGGCAGGTTGGTGGGCTTTCTGTCTTCTACCGACTCCTCTCCGGCCTTGCTCTCCCAGCTCTGTCTGTGCTCTGTCCCCCAAATATTCCTTCAGGTCGCACAAGATCTGCCTGCAACCCTCTAATGGTTAAACTGCCAAAATCAAGACTCTCTGCTCACCTTCACTCCTTCATTCCTCTTTTCTCCTGCCTCTGGAACAAACTCCCTCACTCTCTTCAATCCCACTCATCCCTCCAGGTCTTTAAAACAGCTGTTCACCACCATCTCTTATCTTCCCCCATCCAAAACCTTGATCTTTTCTACCCCCGTTAATTCACCCCAGATCCACTTTTTGGAAATACCGACATTTTTCCTGGAAGTCCTGGCAGTGTCCATGTGTTTTATACCTCTCCCACCCCCCACCCCCTTCCCATGCCTCCTTCCCCCATGCCCTCCCCCTCCCACAGATCTCCCGATGTCTCTGCTCTCAAATGTTGTGCTTGTGTGCTTCCCTCTCTCTCCCCATCTTGTCTCCCGCTCCGTTTATCATATGTTTTATGTGTCAGTTTGTCGTTTTGTGATTAATGTTAGCTCTTACACTAGCCTCGATCTTGTATGCAAAAAAAAAAAAAAAAATCAAAATTTCCCATTCAGCGGTTTCCGAGAAATATATTTTTAAATATCTGTGTTTAATCCAAGATGGCTGCCATACTACGTGACCTATGACCACAATTAGCACAAAACATTCTGCATGGGTTTCGCTCCTACACTAAAATTTTCGTGTCAATCGGACATGTAATGTGGTTGCTGAGAAAAACGGGCGCCACCTTTCTCGCCACCACCACCACTCAGGATCAGCCATTCTGGAAGTCCCCTAACACTCCTCCATCTGATGAATTTTAGAGGGCTTGGGCATCTTTCATTGTCCTTCCCCCTTCTAAGGTGGTGTCTGTGTGTGTCTGTGTCGCCATTTTCCTCCAAGATGGCCAAACGGATCTTCAACAAACTTTCAGAGGTTCATCAGTGAAAATGCCAGGGGGTTTTTAGGCAAAAACATTTGAAAATAAAAGTTTAGATTTATTTTTTTTATCCCTCTATAGTTCCTAGCTATAGTTCCTAGCTATAGTTTCTTACCTTTGTAGCTTTTAAATAATCCCCGACCCCATTCCTTAGTGGGTGCAGTGAGGTGTTTTAGGGTCCCATAAAAAATACACTGGGCAACCCTGGGTACCCCTGATGGTATATAATACCAGTTCCTTCCAAGGAAATTCAACACAGGAGGAGACCATTGGACCCATCAACGGCTATGCCATGGTTGTTTGTCCAAACTCCATCCAAGTAAGCAGCACGTACCATTTTTGAAGTCTTGGGTATGTACAACTCGTCAAGGGTTCGAATTGTTACTTCTCCATATAGGTTGTGGACGTTAAAGATCCCGTGCGGTATCTCTCAAAAAGAGTAGGCCATTGTGTTTCAGTAACCTCGACTGTATGTAAATTCCCATCTTGGGATTCGCTGTCTGATGTCGAGGGTGCGGCACAGACATGGAGGGCCAAATGGCCTTCCCCGAATGTGTCGCATACAAATTTTATTTAAAATTCCAGGTAACTGTACATTACATACGTCCCATCATGCTCTAACTGTTTAAATCCTTGGTGTTTCCATTATTGCTCTATGGATGCAAGACTTGCACCCTCACCAAAGGCCAGAGAATGAGACTTAACTCCTTCAGAACCAAGTCTCTTCAGAGAATTCTTGGCTATCGCTGGTCGGACTTTGTGTCCAACGAGCGGTTGCTGAGAGACTCAGGTGAGATTTGTTTCCTGTATGGTGCGTGAGCATCAGCTGCGGCTGTATGGACATGTGGCTCGTTTTCCGGACGCTGATTCAGCTCACCAGATACTCGCAGCAAGGGAGCCTCGTGAGTACAGGAGGCCAACGGGTCGACCGCGTGCTTCGTGGTTGCAGCAGGTTGATCGGTATCTCAAGATCGGGATGGGCCAGGCATCAGCCTGGGGGATGGCCAGACGGAGGCCCCTGGAGTACCGTCGGAAAGTGGATGCGGCGATGCGCTGCTCCGGTGCATGTCCCATACCTGACCTGACCTAGGAGGTTGCCCCGGTTGCTCACCGCAATATGCGGCCCTGCCAATAATATACTTACAAGCATTCGCTGATGGTTAATGTAAAGCACCTGATCGTGCCCGATAAACTCTGTGGACATTTACATTACTAGACTAGAACGACACTCAGTAGAGAGCACACCTCCACCAGGCTGAACAGTTTACATTGTGTTTACCACTGATAGGCTGGATCTGAATCCGGACGTTAACTAAAATCTAAGCGACTTCCAACTCATCCAACAAGTTTTGTCATAATCACTTCACAACTTTTTGAAATATCATGCTATATATCGTTTTTGGTCCTATCATTCAGTGGTGAAGAATCACCTGAAAAATTAAAAATTCGCTGATCCTGATTCAAATCTTCACCAAAGTCTGATCATTTCGTCCATGTCAAACACCTAACCTGTCCACCAAATTTCGTTCAAATCAGTCCATAACTTTTTAAGATATCCTGTTCACAGACAGACAAACAGACAGGGGTGAAAACATAACTTCCACCCACCTCCGGTGGTCCAGGTATGATCATTGACTCGATCTTTTTTTATTTACAAAAAGAGAGGTTCACCTAAGAGTATGTATATGTACACATGTATGTAACCCCTATGCTCTTCCAGCCAAATATAGTGTCATAAAGTTACACGAGATAAGCCCTTTGATGGCTCAAACCCTACACGGGTTCCGCTACTGCTGCAACATTCACAAGTAGCACACGCATGAGAATCCCAATGCTACATGCTGTCGCTGATGACTCTCCGGCAAGTGATGAACCTGGTCCGGTGCCTGAGCTGAGAGGGCGTGTGGCATTGGGATTTTCATGTATGTGCTGCTTGTGAGTGTTTGCGGCTGTGGAGGCACCCATGTAGGGGTTGAGACAGCACAGGGCCTACCTTGTGTTGCTTTATGCCATTTTATTTGGCTGGAAGAGCATGGGGGTTAATTTATTGAAATCCTAACCACCTGGGGTAATTTATTAGGTGAGAGCTGATTTGGTTATTCCTTCCAATTATGGGTGAGAGAAATGATTGGGTCTTTTTATATATATTTTTTTATTTTTTATTTAATTTTTTTGTATATACGTATACATATATATTATATATATATTCTTTTTTCACAATAAAATGTATACAGACTTTATATATTGAAAACTATACTATGTTGCCATTCTGCAGTGCCTTGTGGTTAACAGCTGACCAATGGTGTAAGCAATTATTCTGTCACACGGTACCACCATCTGTTAGATATTAGTAACACTCAACATCGCCCTTCTCTCTCTGGCATTTAATTAATTTTTCTGAAATATTAAAGTCTGTCTGCCATTTTATAGAGACACCCTGTAGAAATGGAAATATAAAGGAAATTAGGATAAAACACAACGACAAGAGTTACGGAGGCCTCCAAAGCGAAGCTTGTGTTATCCTTACAGGAAATGGGTTTCTAGCCATAACTTATGTAGCTGAGTTTCAATCAATATCCCAACGTAAAGCAGAATTCTTATTTATTTAACTTAACTGTGATACTGTGATATCACTTAACCGGATGTGATATCACTTAACTGTGATAAACTTAACTGTGATAAATCTGAAATAATCATCATTGGCCCAAAAACGCTCACCAAGTCCACCCATAACTTTGCCCTCAACATCGACGGTTTCCCAGTATCCACCTCCCCTCACATCCGGAATCTTGGCATCATCTTTGACCAAACCCTTTCCTTCGACAAATACACTAAACAGATCACAAAGACAGCCTTCTTTCACCTGAAAAACATCGCCCGTCTCCGTCCATCCCTCTCCTCCGTGGCTGCAGAAACCCTCATCCACGCCTTCATCACTTCCCGTCTGGACTACTGCAATAGCCTCCTTTATGGTTCACCCTCAACAATCACCAATAAACTCCAATACATTCAGAACTCCGCTGCCCGTCTATTCACCCATTCCCGGACCCGTGACCACATCACCCCCGTCCTTTACAAGCTTCACTGGCTCCCCATCTCCCAGAGAATCCAGTACAAAATCCTCCTCTTGACCTACAAAGCCCTCCATAACCTGGCCCCATCCTACCTGGCTGACCTCCTCTCCAGACACACTTCCACCCGCAACCTCCGCTCTGCTGGTACCAACCTCCTGACCCCCCCCCCCCCCCCCCATCCGGACCAAATTTAGATCCTGGGGGGACAGGGCCTTCTCCATCGCTGCTCCCACCCTCTGGAACTCGCTACCTCACACCATCAGAGACTCCTCCTCACTCACCACATTCAAAACATCACTCAAGACCCACCTGTTCAACACTGCATTCAACATTTAACCCACAGCATCTAACCCCTGACTATCTCCTCTCCTTCTCCCTCCTTTGTGCTTTGAATATTTCCCTATTGATTCTTCTTTTTTTGCAATTGTTTTTATGTTTTGCTATGCATTATGTTTTGCACTCTGTCAAAGCGTCTTTGGGCTTCCTGAAAAGCGCTATATAAAATAAATGCATTATTATTATTATTATTATTTGCTTTTTTAAAGTAGCAATTCTAGACATATGTCAAAGCTTCAACATACACTGTAAATAAATTATATTTATTTTCATATATTTATATATATGTGCACACAAAGTCATAAAGAGATGTCACCGTCAATGGACAGATGAACACACCATATGGGACTTAAATCTCGGTTCTGAGCAGCAGGAAGTTGGTGCACAGATGGGAAATTTCAACAGGCTTGTTCATAATTAGTCTGAATCAAAGGTAAGGTCGTAATCATCCATGAGGATCAGTGGCGGGAGATGTGCCAGCACATATAAAGAACAAAAATATGTTAATGATGTGGAGAAGAATGGGAAGCAGAACGTGTGCAGGATATTAGGTTAAGAAGGGTGAGTGAGGTAAGTTGGGAAACAGAATTGATAGAAGGAGAAGATGTTCATAGAAAATAGGAATTACAAATTAAAATAGCAAAGCGACCTCCAGATCAGGGAGCTGGGATTGTCAGGGTCGTGGAAGAAGATTGACGAACCAATGTGAAACCTTCTCGAATAGCACGAGGACATGAGACTTTGCGTACCGGACCCTGGAGCCACCTGGCAGGTGTACAGTAGCACTCCCTGAAATCAGTTTTCCTAGTCTGTGATATTTTTCTTCCTCACTTGGGTAATGATCATCTTCATGGCATTTAATATATAATATCATGCAGGTGTTATTCATATGGGTTGGCTATACGAGTCTTTTCATATGGAGGTAATTACCATATCCTATATCTTTACCTAGCATGGGAAAAGACTCCGCAGTATAAGCACAAGAATATGTCAGGTTATTTGTTCGAAGGGCCCAAGAGATCTCAGAAAGTGCGTAATTATGACTGATGTGTTCAACGTACTGCGCTCCACGGCTATGTCTTGCATACTTTTTCCTAATTCCCACTGTTTTTCTTTTAAATATCTCCCAAGTTTTCCCTTAGCCCAAGGGGCCGCTAGGAGCACGTGATTAAGAAAGTCACTGCGAGTTTCCTGCTGCTGGCCACATGCAGAGGTCTTTCGTAAATATTTTCTTATTCGAAAAAAGCAATTGGAGTTGTTTTCCGGGTTATATTCAGATTTTTACGTGCTTTTCTTATTTACAGGATACGAAGAAAGCTCAGGTGACAGACACATTCAGTTCCAGTTGAAGCACATGAGAAGTTCTTCCAATGACAGGTGAGTTGTCCCTTGGAAAAGAAGTTGTCACGTTGTGAAACCCCATTCACAGAAATGTCATAATGACATAGAAATGACAAAATCGTAGACTGGTCAAACAAGTGGAACATGTCTTTCAATCCTGACAAATCTCACACTCTTGCTATGTCTCTCCGAAAAGAGCGACTGGACAACCCTCCCATCTACTTTCTCAACAATCCTTTCCAAGAAGTTCTGTCACTCAAGCTTTTGGGTCTCACTATCTGCCATGATCTTTCTTGGAAAACCCACATTTCCAAACTGGCATCCAAAGCCAGTCGCCGACTGGGCATCCTCCGTCGTGCGAAGTCCTTCCTCGGCACACCTGAGCTCCTCAACACATACACGGCTTTCATCCGCAGCTCAATGGAATACTGCTCCCCTCTGGGCCGGTGCTCCTGCCTCACACCTATCTCGGCTTCACGCAGTTGAACCAAAACTTTCAAAATCATTGGAATCTCCTGCGATGAAGTTAACTCCGAGGGCCTTTCACTCACTCACCGTAGGCAGGGTGGTGGTCTTTCTGTCTTCTACCGACTCCTCTCCGGCCTTGCTCCCCCAGCTCTCTCTGTGCTCTGCCCCCAAAATATTCCTACAGGTCGCACAAGATCTGCCAGCAACCCGCTTATGGTTAAACTGCCAAAATCTAGGCTCTCTGCTCACCTTCACCCTTTCATTCCCCTTTTCTCCCGCCTCTGGAAAAAACTCCCCCACTCCCTTCAATCCCACTCCTCCCTCCAGGTCTTTAAAACAGCTGTTCACCACCATCTCTTATCTTCCCCCATCCAAAACCTTGATCTTTTCTACCCCCGCTAATTCACCCCAGATACACTTTTTTGAAGTTCCAACTTCTTTCCTGGAAGTCCTTGCAGTGTCCATATGTTTTATACCTCTCCTACCTCCCCCCCAAACCCTCTGCCTCCCACATTTCTCTCGATGTCGCTGCTCTCAAGTATTGTGTTTGTGTCCTTCCTCCTCTCTCCCCATCTTATCTACCGCTCCCCTTATTTTGTGTTTTGTGTGTCGGTTTGACTTTTGTGTGATTAATGTTAGCTCTTTCACGAGCCTCGATCTTGTATCCAAAAAAAAAAAAAAAATGTTCCCTGTGAGGGTGAATTAATGTCGAGGGATAAGGTAAAAGGTGCATCAGAAAAGGTATTGCATCCTGAGGCTCTTTGACAGGTCATTTCCCAACCGCAACTTGCGCTAATAAGCAGTATAATGACGGTGTTTATCATCACCTGCTTGTTAGGCCAATGCTATCCAGGACCCATGCACTCTCGCCTTGCACCGATGGCGCTGCTTGACAAAATCAAGACAGTTGGTTCGAAGTTTGCGTCCAAGCGGCGAAAGGTCTCACAAACGTTTATTGCAAGGAAAGTCAATTCGTGCACCCCAAGTTGAAGGACAACACGGGGTGTGCTCAGTACCATGTCAGTGTAGCAGAAATTCAAGTTCGAACATTACGGGCGTTTGTAGATAAGATGGAAATAGCTGACAACGTGTTCTGGACAATGTTGAGATTTTTGGGAATTTTTCCTCTTTTCGAGCCCTCCTGTGTGCAGGGCTAGTTAACCCGCTTTGCCTGACACGGTTCAGATGTCAGGAAAAGGGAAAAGTGTGCAGTGGCGCGGATACAATCGCACGTTGCCATGACTGCACGAGTACAAGGACGGTGCTTGTACCACATAGTCTGACAGGATGGTTCACATACCTGGTGTTGGCCTAATGGTTAGGGTGGCAAGCTTGGGATCCCAAGGTCCTGAGTTTGAATCCCGTTCAGCTGTTGAATTAATACCAGGTGGTGTTTACTCAGCCTGTCATCCTTCTGAGGTCGGCGAAATGAGTACCAGGGCACTGGGTACTCTCTCAAGGAGGTTGGTGGCAGGATGTGTACTCCGGTCGCTGTAAAAACACCTAATTCCGTAGCACACACAGTGGTGTGTGTCGGGATGGTGCTGAGGAGTCGTCCAAAGACGCAGCGACGTGCTGATCCAGTGTACACTCCCATCCATATATATATATATATTCACAGGTAACAGGTAGCGCACTCGTCTTTGAGCCATCTGGTCTGAATGATTCCTGACCCGACTATAAACTGTCAGATTGGTGCTTTGCAGGGAGGTCCTTGCCTCACAAGGTGCGCCGGCTCTTGCAAAGGACATTCCACAGGGTGGCCTGTCTGCTGGCATTAGTTGATGGACATTAAAGATTCCAAGGTGTTTTTCACGAAGAGAAGGCGAGTTTATCTCTGGCACCCTATCTTGTCACGTCAGTCTTTTGGGACTGCCACTGGTAACATGTAACCCAGTGCTACCTGCCGCATGGTCGGGTTGGCGGTGACTAAACCAACACCCTTCACTGGCGTTTCTAGTGGGGAGAATGACTGTGACACCTTGCTAGGGCAGTTGAACTCCCTTCAGGGGCCAATGGCATTCCTGTTCGGAGATGCTGTATCCTAAAAAACACCCAATCGGGGTAGAAAAATCCATTTTTCCGCCTGGCCTAGTTAACCCCTACTGCACAGTGGTCCTACGAAGAGGTTTCCTTGTTTTAGGCCTCATCAAAGGTATTTTCCAGTTTTTTTTCCTCTTCTTCTTTTTCTCTGTAGCCCTACACATTTAATGGCGCTCAGCCTTGTTTAGGGCGAATTTCAATTACTAAAAAACCCTGAAGAAAATTACAAATTCCTCGCACCGTTAGCTGAACGTCTGACCCGGCCAGCTGCTCAGTGAAAGTTTGGGCCAAAAAGGTTCCCCGAGCGACCCAACAAGGTGGGATTCCTTGGGTTTGTTAAACACCAGTAGTTGTAGTAGAGATTCTTGCAAGTATAATGATTAGTTTCACCTTGTGCTGAAACATCTCATATTATTATTATTATTATTGAGCGAATGCTTTTCTGCATTTTGGGAACACGTTCCTGGAATGTGCAATTGATGGAGGTGAAGCAGGACATGAATTAGAACAATTCACACTTGTTTGGACATTCACAGTCTGGACAACTTTAAATCTTTACAGAGGGCCCGAAACAATTCACTTCAACATCCATAACCCACCGACGTGTTTATCCTTGCATTGATAAAGCAGTTCAACCAGTCACCAGTCGGTGTGGGCAAGTACATACCTTTTCAAAAGTCTGAGCTTTTCCAAAAAGAAACAACAAAAATACCGCAGCTTTTCCTGGAGGAGTGGAGACATCCAGGCACGATGGCTTAGTGTCTCTCATGAGAAGTTGCGCCTGGAATACCTGGCCATTTCCTTGCCACCCCAGAGATGTAGGCCTTACACTGCTCTTCTAATGCCTTGCAAAAGCCGGGGTGATCCTGCCCATTAAAACACGTTTTCTTACCTGATTCTTGGGAGATTATACGTGAAGGGCTTGCTAGGGTTGCCCTTGTACCTCGAATTTGGGAAATTGAAGTTGACATGTTCTAACTGCCCAGCAAGATTAGCTCCCCAAATCTTTTCGCCTGTTGCCTCCGTGTTATTTCATAAAATACAGAAAGTGCGAGGGTTGCTCGAAGGTGACACGGCGATGGAATTACTAAGCTTCGCTTCGAGTCTGGGCCTCTCAGGCTGGCTCTGCCTGGAATGTAAGCGGGCCTTTTATGCATTCACTCTTTGTTTGCATCAGTCGCGCTCTGGTTCCTGACCACAAAACCCCAAAAAAGAATGCACATGCTTTCTTCTGCCTGATATTAATCATATTCCTGGATGCTTCAGTAGATTTGTTGGGATTTCATGAAATGTGGCGTTTTGTTAATATTGCAGAGCCTGACATGTGTGTGCTCTGATGCTCCTAAATGCATTCCTTTGACCTGAGTTATGAGGGCCTCTCTGCTCTGCTTAGTTTCAATTGGACAGGCCTCAGGCACAGCCCTGTGCTGCCCTTTAGTAGCTCACCTAACCTCCCATATGGCGACACGAAGGCCTTGTTAGGCCAGAATAATTAACCATGTACTGCCCCAAAAAGATGGTAGGCCCGTGTCCAGGCACAACTGCTCTCTAGTCATACATGCAAATGTATTTTGTGGTCCTGCTGGCATATTTCACCACTAATGTGGATCTCTTTACACATTTTGATGCTTCTTGACATGTTTTGCATATGAAATGACATGATCAATTGCATCACGTCGTTGTTTGGCGTGTAGAGCGTTCGTTTTCCCCCCGAGCGCCCACGACTCATAGTGGAAGTTGAATTTGGATCACGTGAAGGACTTTAGGAGACTCATACATGCATTACAAGGACATTTGTAGACGGTGGAAGAATCAACGAGATATGGGAGTTGAATCTGGGTTCATGGTTCTGGATCTCTGTGCTCACATGGAAACGCTAAACGAGCCTGTGAGTGTGCTCATTATTTCATAATACTCAGACGAGTTCTGTCTTATCTAGAATTTTTTATACTGAAGAGCATTGGTTTTGAATCACATGACATGGAAGTGAGTAATTACAAACCAATCAAATATTATGTAAACACCAATCCCAGTAAAGACTGATGTAGCAGATAAAGTCAACAAAGAACAAGGAGAAAAAGACGTGAAATGTCATAGCCCCCGTGGGTTTAGTAATTTTGCTGTATGGAGTTAAAGGCTTCCAATCGGCCATCTTCGGTTGGATTACAAAACAAAATTTTCTGCATATGTATACTCTCATGTGTTGTCTTTGTGCCAAGTTTGAACAAAATCAGTCCATGCATGTCCGATAAATGGTTGGGTCACATTTAGATAACAAAATGGCCGCCCGTCGGCCATATTGGATCTGTTCTCGAAAAAAATGATGTGCATATGTAAGCCATCAGTCATTATCTGTGTGCCTAGTTTTAACAAGATGGGTAAATGCATGTCAGAGAAATGATTGAGGACTTGTTCAACATTGGGTTCTTACAACCAAAATGGCTGCCAGTCGACCGTCTTTGATTGAATCGCAAAACAAAATGAAGTGCATATGTATACCATCATGTATTGTCTTAATCAAGAACTATGCCGTGCGTATTCGCATGTGTGCTCAGAATGATGGAAGACATTTTGAAAATACTGGATTGATGGAAATAAAGATGAAAGATCCCTCAATTATTTGATTTTTGTTTCACATTCATAAAGGTTTGTTTAATTTTTATTTAATTTTTAAGTCGGGTACATGTTTTTGGCCCACACTGTACAATTAGAATGTGATTACGTCTATAAAGTACGTACGATACAACACAAAACAAGTCATCATGAGGGTCGGCAATCTCTCATTGCTCTTTCTAGTTATTTACTAAAGATTTTCTCAAAAGGTACAAGAGGTATTTTTCAAAAAAGTTTCTCACCCTTATTCCGTTTTATTTATTTTTTATTCTTACGTCAGTCTAAAAGACATAGTGATGGAGATTTTGCTCCTAATACGCCTTTTGGCATCTCTGTTATGGATACGGAGTATGGCTATGAAGGATAGATGTCCGTGTTGAGTTTAAACTTGTGCCAGTTGCTTTTGGCTGGTCAGAGTGTGAACAGGCCCCATGTCGTCACTCCGATAGTGCTTAAACAGTGTACTAATTGTTACATGGCGGCATTTAGACCGACATGCCAGTATGATTCCTCCCCTATGGCCACATTAAACTGGCGTCAGTTGAAACACGTATGCAGATGAATAATTCACGAGCATTACTGAGGGCAGCAAAACAGTATAATTGCATTTTACCAATCAGATTGTTTTTTTGAACCTCACTACCTCCACCACCGAAGGTGGGCATGAGTTGTTTTCTTCTGTCCGTCTGCCTGTCTGTCTGTCTGTGAGCAGGATATCTAAAAAAAGTTTTGGACTAATTTGGATGGAATTTGGTGGACAGGTTGGGTGTGTGACAAGGACGAATTTATTAGATTTTGGTGAAGATCTGGGTACTATCATTTGAGTGATTTTTTTGCCACTGAGAGAGAGGGCTAAAACCGATATATAGCATTATATCTATGTTGTGGATACATTTGCCAAAACTTAGAGAGGTTGAGTGTGTAACAATAAATAATTGTGTTTGTATTTTTATTTTTATAAACACCAGAATTTATTATTTTTTGGAGAATTTTTATTTTTTAAGTGATTATTTGCCATTGATAGTGTTAAAACAAATATAGAGCACGATATCTCAGAGTTGTGGACACATTTGAACAAAACTTGGTGGAGAGGTTGAGTGTGCAACAAGAAAGAACAGATATTTTTTTTAAACACCAGAATTTAAAAGTTTTTTGTTTTTTTGGGAGAATTTTTGTACACCGCTCCTTTCCTATTCCATCTCCAGGCGCTGCATGACATCATCGCTGGGCACCGAAGGAGTCCGGTGATGACGCACTCTGAAAGGGAGTACTCAGTCTTGACTCCGGTTTCTTTCTTGTTTGTTGTACACACGCTCCTTTCCTATTCCATCCCCAGGAGCTGCATGACGTCATCGCCGGGCACCAAAGCGTGCCTCCTCAGCACGGTGATGACGTGCGCTGAAAGGTAGTACTCTATTTTCTCTCCGGTTTCTTGTTTTCTTCTTTGTTTGTTTGTTTGTTTTCTTTGTTTGTTTTTCCGGGCAATATCTCAGCCATCCTTTGAGTTAGGATGCTGAAATTTGGGCACTATAGTGCTTTGGCAAAAACGGTATTTTTTGTTTCTTCATTAATCAATTAGTTACTTAATTATTATCGATTAATTAAGCACTTATTTGTTTCCATTCTCATCTGGACAACATCTCAGGCACCTTTTGACCCAGAAAGCTAATATTCAGACTCACAATCATCAAGCGATTTGGCTGTAAAAGGTATTTTTGATTTATTGATTAATCAATGAATCGATTAGTTATTTATTGATTAATCAATTAATTGATTCATTGTTTACTTTTTTCGATTAATGACTTAATTCGTTTTCAAAAGGTTTCAGCTTCGGATGAAACATTGGTGGTTGAAGTTGCACTCTATTAGCCAATTGATTAGGAAATTAGTTTATAAATATTATTTCTTGATTTTAATTACGCAATTAATTAATCAATTACTGTACACCTCCCCTCACCCAATACCTTCTCTATGTGCTGCAAGGCGGTATCGCTGGGCGCCGAAGCCGCCCCAGTAATGCTGCACGCATTATTTATTTGGCATGGGGCGTGGGGCGGTGTACTTTGAATGTATCTATACTGTTTTTTTTTCTATTTTTAAGTGATTTTTTAACAGTGAGAGATGAAGTCAAAACCATATATGGCATGACATTTCTAAAGATTTTGAACGATTATGACAAAACTTGGTGGATGAGTTGGGTAAGTGACAAGAAAAAACCAGTTAGATTTTGGTTCATGTCCGAATCCAGATCCGGCCTATCAGTGGGTTACATAACCTAAACTGTTCAGCCTGGCGGAGGTCTGCTCTCTACCGAGCACTCTTATAGGTTAGGAGTAAAATACAACCAAATTCATCAATTGGCATAACAACAAATATCATAATTTGACAGTTTGTAACTAAAGTTTGTTAAAATATAAAGTCCAATGTTGAGTTACTTTTTTGAAATAGCCTAGTCTCTCTTGCCTACACCCTCGGGAACATTCAAATAGAGTGATTCATGATTGTATAAATGAAACATCACCAAATGTTCAGGTGAATGTACGAGGGTTGGCAATACGTTTGCAGTGTGACGTCAGAGCAGCGTTCACAAACCTGTGTTTTTTCCTAGAAGTATGTGCAATCGCTTCTAAGCTGTCTAGCCTGGGTTTGAATCCCGACCAAGCTATAAACTGTCATCCTGGTGTTTCACAGGCAGGGTAATTCATCAACATGTGTACCGTCCTTCGGATGGACGTTAAACTGGGTGTCCCATGTACCCGCTTTCGTTGGTGGACGTTAAAGATCCCACGGTGTTCTTCGTCAAGAGTAGCGTTAGTATATCTTGGACTAGTATGAGTAACTCATTTGTACAACCTTTAAACTCCCCTAAAACACAGCCATCGACCACCATAAACCATACCGTTTTACAGCAAATGTTCTTCTTCGTTTACGCTATTGTGTACTCCAGACAACTAATGCATAAAATCAAAACTATAGCATCACACCTGTACTGTCTGTCAGGCTGTTTTACATCCCCCAGGTTTGGACCCAGTAAACTCTGGTAGTGTTTTCTGCAACACATGTGCGAAGGAACGAGCCAACGGCCGAGCTGGAGCGCGCGTGGCACGCGCACCGAGCGCACGCGCACAACAGAAAAAAACGCAGCCGAGGCACCAGGTGTTTGGCAAGGGAAATACAGTATATCGAAACTTGTTCACCTAAGCACTGTACTCTCAGCGAGCTCATGGTTGCGTTGTCACCTGGTGTAGGAGTCATCGTCTTGTCAGTGCGTGCACGCATGCATATGCACACATTAATGGCACCACCTTTTTAGTGTTTCTGCCCCTGGGTTTTTTGGGTTTTTTATTATTTATTTTAAACAGCAGTCACATTAACTTCATCACAATAGAAACCTTGACTCGTTTCCTCTAGACCAAGTCTGGCGGTGGAATTTTGCAGCTGCCGCTCCGTGCTGGCAGTCGGACAATTTTCAAGGTAGAGCACTACAGGCATTGCAGATCATTCTGCTTGATGTTTGTGTTCCTTATAACGTACTAATACCCTGTATAAACTGTGCGTTATTCGCCATTTCACTATTTAGCCTTTTATTTTATGGCAATGGCGGTGAACCGATTCTTTCGAAGTGGCTGAAATTAAGATCTAATAGAGTACATGGTTTAGTGTGTTTTGGTTGAGTTTTTCTTGTGATAAATTTGGTTTGCACAACTCAAACAGATGAGAGACTACGGATTACACGAATGGCTGTTGTTAAAAGATTTTTGGACGTCTTAAAAATAATAACAGGGCAAGTGAGGACACGATAATTAAATAATGTTTTAAAAAGAGATTTTTCTGTGGTTTTACAATTCATATTTCATCCCATGTTTATCATAATTACAAACGTATTTTCTTATAATTTATTTCGATTTATTATACGATACAATATACTGGAAATGACATAATATAACATAAAAAATGTATGTAATAACTATAAAAAATATTATAATAATAAAATTACTATAATAATAACATATTGTTACGGATCTCTAGGTCGGCCTTTTTCCCCTTAAAAAGGGGGGATTAATCCCCTTGTGTATGACTGAACGACGTGAGTCCTGAAGTTTCCCAAGCTCCCTCCGGAGAGGCAGGTGAGCAACCCCGTTCGCGACCGCGGACAAGATGTTAATTGCCGAGCAGATTAGCAGTGCGGCACGAACCATTAGCAAGTAACTGACCCGATTCTGAAACGTTGGCCAAAATCGCGCCACAGGTGTTCAATGTGGAAACCTCAAAGACGAACGGATGTGAAGAAGAAGAAGGCAAAAGTAGGAAGAACAAATATAATTTATTACTAACTATTATGTACAAGACCAAAAGAACCAAGGAGAAGGAAAGATACGAAAATAATTTACAGAAGGATGGAAGGACCAGAAGACACACTGCAATACTAACTTACCTATACAAACTTACTTATACCCCAGGACAAGACAGAAGACGGACGACAATCAGACTTACACAGGGAATGAAGGCAGGAACGAATGGCTGGAAGGAGAGGAAGGTTCAGTTGGAGCAGGAGAATGGTCGGGCCGGGAGTGAGCAGCCACCACCCCTCCGCACTCGGGTCCACACGGCCGGGATGCTCGCAGCAACACGTCGGAGCTTGTCGTGGCAAGGCTGGTTGGAACAGCGTCTCCTTTCCCAGAGCTCTCTATTCGGGCTCCTTCACTCTCTGGCTCCCTCAATGACTTCGTTCTTCACCTCTTTCACCAAGCAGTCCCTCACTGAACTCTTGCGCACATCTCTCTCCCTCAATCATCTCTGGTGGGGGCGTCGCGTGACGGGTTATATAGGCCACACCCTCGAATCTTCGCGAACCTCCCCGGTCATTCTTTCTCCGCCCTCTCAAGCCAAACCCCTCATCCTTGGTTGGTTGATCGGGGCTGGCTCACTCCTCCCTCCGACGACGAGGGCGGAGACATGCCTTTCTTCTCCGAACCGACCGCGTGTTCAATGGAGGGCGAATGCAGTTGGCAATTGCGGACAAATGGGGAATTGAAAGGGGATCTAGCTTATTTGAATTCGGTGCAATGTAGAGTCAACTAATGGGAACCACAACCTTAAACTAATACACATAATAAAGAAATAACTATTTAGAGGTTCTAAGATTGGCTAGGTGTATGTATATGGACGAACTAAGAGGACGACCTTTGACCTTTACACACAACACGGAGATATTTACAAGAATTCATTACACTTACAGAGGGTGATATTTAAAACAATTACACATGATTCTCAAATCCATAACACTGCACCCTCATCCTCCAGGCACGGGCTCGGGCCTATACAACTTTACTTAGTGTGACACGTAGGTGTAATTCCCTCTACAATTAACCTGACCCTGAGTGTGACAGTTTTAAAACACAAATAAGTATGTCCCCCTGCTGCATTGCACCCTGCCTAACAGATTTACGCCCACAGCTAACCGAATTGCGGAATTGTCTTCAAACTAAACATGAACGGTGGGGAGCATTATTTACAAATGACGCTAATTGTATTTACACAACGCAACCCAGGACCTGCGATTGTTCCTTTTGGGGGGGGGGGTGGAGGAGACAGCCTGCGCTGCATAGACGCACTAGCACCAACAAAGAGCACCATAAAGCACCATAAACGCACCAGAGTGCACAGTCACCACAGTTCAAATAAAAGTAAACAAACCCCTGCTGGTGGTCTTGCTCTTCGGCCCCCTCTGCTGGCCATTGTTCTTCCTGATGTTGTCTTTCTTCGTCTTCTTGCTGGCGGCCTATTTAGACATAATAAAAAGCACAAAACGTGTCCACTTTTTATTTATGGCCCACAGGGGCCGACTATGAGGGGTTCACCTGTGGGCTTGGTGCCACCTCACCAGGTCCGCAAGCAAGATCTTGGGCCATCGTGGCCGGTTCCAGCAGAGGGGCCATGCCCCAACCCGTGGGGTCCATGAGTGGTGCTCAGCCACAGACATGTGGTCCATAAGTGGTGCATCGATGCAAGCAGCTGGTTGCAGGGGTTCGGGCACACAATGGCAGACTCCCGCACGCTCCCCTTGGTGCCCAGAGAGCACGATCCATGGGTCAGAGAAGGAAGACAGAGAGGGCAGGTTAGCGAGGGATAAGGTCACAAGGGTACACATCAATAAAGGCAATGCAAGGTGAGGTGCGTCTGGAGACCGAGCGGAGAAAAGCTCGTCACTATCGTACGTCACCCCACCCGTCACCTGTTCTACCCTTGCCCCTTACCCCCGTATGTACAAAAATCTACACCCTTACCAATTCGTCACTAATGTCTCGTCTTCCCCATATTTCCCCGATACCAAATTCGTCACAATCCCACTAATCCAAAATTTGCCATCCCCAATTCATCATCAATCCTCATAAGGAGGGAGAGATGGAACAACAGCACAATGTCACACCCACGTCATGATGCGTCTCACAATCCAAACATTTGCACAAAAAAAATAATCAAAACATGGCATGGTGTGGAGTTACGTCATCGCCTCAGGTGAGTGGATGTAGATGGTGCGAGGAGATTTCAATCCTAACTACCTTCTAAATGACATTAACACACTTTACACTTCCTGGGGTCATTCCCTGCCAATCCATTGGCAATCTTACTCTATGTGGTTTTAAGAACCAAATTCCCATTGACCAAACTGTGGTGCTTCATCAATTTGGGGTCTCACTCCCCTGATTCAACTCCCTGTGCCTTTGCACAATTGCAGGACTGGGTCGTGTGGCTCTCCCAGCAGGTCTACCCACCTGCACACCTCCACCACTGCAGTTGCCTCCGAGCTTACCTGCTCCTTACCCTAACCTATCTACATGGGGAAGGCCCTCTGGCGCTCTCCCCACTCGGTGCCCTCTGGCACTGGGCTACCCGGGTCCGTCCTCCGGATCCTCGGGCCCCATCCACAACTCTAACGGCTCCCAGAGCCCACCTGCGGCCTCACCTCGCCGACATCCTCACAGTGGTGGAGTGCCCATTTAACTACACACACTAACAGGCCACACGCTCAGCCATTTCCACGTCACTAATGCACCCATCCAAACACCATTCTTCCACATGCACCACAGATGCCAATATCCAACCACAATTTACCTACTCCCTCTACCTAACTCTTAAACTACCCTCCCCAGGTATTCGTGATAGGGGTCCACTTTTCCCCCATTCACACCTTCGCACCATCCACTCCACTCCACAGTTTCTACCATACTCACTCCACACCATCCATTCCATACTCCATATATTCCATACTCCATGTATTCCACACAACCATTCTCCATACACCTGTATTTGCACACGTGTGCCATCACTCCTACAACTGGTGCTTCCTGCACCCTCCTTCCTCCAGGACCATTCGGTCAACACAACACACAATCACCATTACTCACTCATACACTGCTCCATACACCTGTTCACTTGCACACCTGTGCAATCACACCTGGTGCTTCCTGCACCCTCCTTCCTCCAGGACCATTCATTCAATACAATGCACAACCACAATTGTTCCGCATGCACTGCTCCATACACTTCCACGCTCAATACAACTCACAATCACCTCACACTTTTCACAATACACTTCCGAATACACTTTCGATTCTCAAACACCCGGCATCATCTGATCTACCTGGTGCCCTGCTAAAACTCGCGCTTCCCCGTCGCCCCTTACATTATTGCGCTCCCTCATCATTATCATCCATTCTAACCTCTCTATGTCCCCGACTACCTGTCCAATGTTGCTACTTAAATCTACAGTTACCTATGGTCAATCTTCTCTAGATCCCTATCATTTTATCCTAACCCTCCCGGGCTAGTTTTCACTGCCATAAACCCCATAGCTAGTGCTCTTGTGCCCCGTGTGAGGGATGGCAGAGTTGCCATCCCACCACATCGGGCATCTTCTACTATCAATTTGGCCCATCCAATTTCCGGCCAATCAAAAATTTTCCAATCACTGCCAATCCTTCTACCAATCCCATTCACTATTCCAAAATTTCGAATCCAAAACACTATCATCATCACAGTCCGCTATATCTGAGCCTCAGTGCGTCGTTACCTCATTAAAACTCGGCTTCGCAAAGCCGAGCAATGAATTTGGGTGGTTTGGTCGCCTGCAGGTTGAATCCATCCGGCCTTCGGTTCAAGGGAGGCGGTTTGGTCGGGCCGAGATTCCACGCACCATCTCGGCGCGGAGCCTTGCGGCCTCTGGCCCGATGGCTCGATCTCGCCCGGCCGGAACGCCGCCCCCACAAGGGGGCGCCGTTCTGATCCCTCTTATCTGTCCTTGAACCGGACCGGTCGCCTTGCCCGGCTAGGCCCGGACTCGACCGTGCGCGGCAGAGCCAGGCCCGAATCGGCAACGACGCTTCCAAGAGAAGCGACGCGGCACCGACCCGCGCCGGGCCTCGCATCCAACAAAGCGCACCGCGCCCCGAGTGCTCGCCTCGGCTATCCATCGCCCTAACTGCTAACCCGGTTAACGTCGATGCTTCACTTGCATGCTCACACCATGCGTTCCGTTCCTTATTCACACATCCAGGTGTCTCCATACACTTCATCATTGCACCTTCTCTTACACACCACCCAGGTACACTCATTACGCTCACAGACTTCGTCACACACCTGACCACCGCACACCTTGGCACACACTCGTCGTTCGCACACCTCATCAACACACCTCCTCGCGCCCACTCCTTGGTCACATCCTCTGTGACAACCACGGGTGTGCACTCTTTTGCACACCCAATCACGCGCTTCCATGTGCCCTCTCGCACCTGCGCCAACACCAACTCAGGTGTACATTCACACACGCGCTCGACCATTCCAGGTGTGCATCTTTTCATTCCAGGTGTACATTCTTTCTCACCTGTCACAACTAACTCGTGTTCCGTGTCACTCTCACCACCACACTCTGTCGTGCGTTCACTTTCACTCTCGACAGCACACTCACTCCTCGGCGCACACTCTTTCCTCACACACACCTCCGTTCCACACCTTTCTCGTGCATCCTCTTGTGCACACTCTCCGTTCGCACACTTCCTTAACACACCTCGCGCACCGTCTTGCGCACTCTCCCTCGGTACGTACTCCGTACCACTCATGGGGGTGCACTCTTGCATCCACCCACTCACGCGCTTCAATGGGCTCTCCCACACCTGTGCCACAACCAACTCAGGTGTGCTTTTTCACACACCCTCGCCGTTCATCCCAAACGTGCATCCTCGCACCCGCTCCTCCACCAACTCACTCTCCGGGTCACTCTCACCCTCGCACGTACACTCCGTATCGCTCTCACTCTCTGTGTCACACTCCGTACACCCCGACGTGCATTCTCGCTCGCACTCGGTTCCACACTCACGCTTCGTAACACGCTCATTCCCCGATGCACACTTTTTTTTCACAAGCGCGCCATTTCCACTCACAGGGGACCCTTCCCCAACGCCCGGATGCTTTCTCGATCCCAAGCACGCGACAATTCTCTTCGCGCCAAACACTTTGCCGAAAAACCTCTTAGCACCATACACAGCACGACTCACCTTTGGGATCCTTTTCTCCACGCGCACCTGTAAATCTTTATAAGGATTAGCAAGTACGGCATCAGGATGCGAATTCAGACTTTGTACAATATCCATCTCTCCCTGCCGCGAATGCTTTTCTAAACCCCGGTCTCTCCAATTTCAATTTCAACTTTTGCTTTTTCCTTGACGACCGCTGGCTTTATTAAAATTCCCTCTACTTCAGCGGTCGCTGGCTGCCCCATACCCCGAGTCGCGATTTCTACCCCCATCATTTTACCCGCGCTTTGCTCCGCTTCGCTCAACCAGCGCTTCTCGATCCGCGTTACCTCGTAGTGCACCCTTGGGACCCTCTCGCCCATCCTGCAGTCTCTGTTCTCCCCCATTTTTTTTATTCGATCACCCATTCTGTTTTCCATTCCCTCTCTATCGGCCCTCATTTCGTCCGTTATTGCTTCAATTTGGCCTCCCAGTTTCTCACTCAATTTATCGCTCCGAGCATCCATTTTATTTTCCATTTGCTCCCCCATCTTGGCCATAAGGGCCTCCATTTGCAGCATGAAAAGGTTAAAATCCATTGGCGGCGCTGCTACGGTCACGGGCGCGGCGACATTTGGTGCCGCTGCAACCCCGTGCGCATCCTCATGCGCATCCTCAACCGCATCCTCATTGCTCTCCTCTCTCTCCCCCATATACCTTTCCCTGGGGTCCTGGGTCGACTCTAAACCCTCTAATTCTCCCACCGGCACCGGATTGCCTTGACTATCCATGGCACGATTTTAAATTTGGATGTTAAATAAAAAAAATTGCCACTCATAATTTTTGAGTGCGTTAAGCGCACTTCAGGTCCGAATCTCGCTCCTGGCACCAATTGTTATGGATCTCTAGGTCGGCCTTTTTCCCCTTAAGAAGGGGGGATTAATCCCCTTGTATATGACTGACCGACGTGAGTCCTGAAGTTGCCCAAGCTCCCTCCGGAGAGGCAGGTGAGCAACCCCGTTCGCGACCGCGGACAAGATGTTAATTGCCGAGCAGATTAGCAGCCGCGGCACGAACCATTAGCAAGTAACTGACCCGATTCTGAAACGTTGGCCAAAATCGCGCCACAGGTGTTCAATGTGGAAACCTCAAAGACGAACAGATGTGAAGAAGAAGAAGGCAAAAGTAGGAAGAACAAATATAATTTATTACTAACTATTATGTACAAGACCAAAAGAACCAAGGAGAAGGAAAGATACGAAAATAATTTACAGAAGGATGGAAGGACCAGAAGACACAGTGCAATACTAACTTACCTATACAAACTTACTTATACCCCAGGACAAGACAGAAGATGGATGACAATCAGACTTACACAGGGAATGAAGGCAGGAACGAATGGCTGGAAGGAGAGGAAGGTTCAGTTGGAGCAGGAGAATGGTCGGGCCGGGAGTGAGCAGCCACCACCCCTCCGCACTCGGGTCCACATGGCCGGGATGCTCGCAGCAACACGTCGGAGCTTGTCGTGGCAAGGCTGGTTGGAACAGCGTCTCCTTTCCCAGGGCTCTCTATTCGGGCTCCTTCACTCTCTGGCTCCCTCAATGACTTCGTTCTTCACCTCTTTCACCAAGCAGTCCCTCACTGAACTCTTGCGCGCATCTCTCTCCCTCAATCATCTCTGGTGGGGGCATCGCGTGACGGATTATATAGGCCACACCCTCGAATCTTCGCGAACCTCCCCGGTCGTTCTTTCTCCGCCCTCTCAAGCCAAACCCCTCATCCTTGGTTGGTTGATCGGGGCTGGCTCACTCCTCCCTCCGATGGCGAGGGCGGAGACACGCCTTTCTTCTCCGAACCGACCACGTGTTCAATGGAGGGCGAATGCAGTTGGCAATTGCGGACAAATGGGGAATTGAAAGTGGATCTAGCTTATTTGAATTCGGTGCAATGTAGAGTCAACTAATGGGAACCACAGCCTTAAACTAATACACATAATAAAGAAATAACTATTTAGAGGTTCTAGGATTGGCTAGGTGTATGTATATGGACTAACTAAGAGGACGACCTTTGACCTTTACACACAACATGGAGATATTTACAAGAATTCATTACACTTACAGAGGGTGATATTTACAACAATTACACATGATTCTCAAATCCATAACAATATTTATATAAAACATATTTATATAAAACATATATATATATATATATATATATATATATATATATATATATATATATATATATATATATATATATATATATATATATATATATATATACAGTATATATATATATATATATATATATATATATATATATATATATATATATATATATATATATATATATATATATATTGTTGCGGATATGGGATTTGCATCCATCCATATCCGCTTGTAAATATTCCCCTATTTCCTCAATACTTCCCAACTATCCCCAATCCCCCATTCCCTAGTCCCATTTTCTGTAAACAACACTCTGTAGACCCGACCTCCCCCTATTTCCCCCATTAAATGTCGTGCCCAGGTTCACCGCATCTCATGTAAGACAACTATAGGACATCTTGCTAGTTATTCTTAGTCTATGTCAGTTAAGGACTCGTTTCCATTAATTCTGACCCTTCGTTGCACCAGAATGTGATTGTATGGCACCGTTAGGAAGTTTAGGACCTCCCAATACCTCCCCGCAGCTCTTCCTCACGGTTCAGCAACAACAACAACAACAACAACAACAGCAACGGCGGCGGCGTGCACAGGGAGTGCGCGTCCTCACTCCGGCTTGGTTGGTAGGGGGTGTTGGGAGGGCATGAGGCCTTCCCAACGAGCCGCCATCGAACATGTGCTCGACGGGGTTACCAAATAGGGGCTCCCTGTCAGCTCCTCGTCAAGGGCGCAGCCCGGTAACCCCCGCACCCAATGGAAGCGGCGGACCGGCCCCAGGGGGGCGGAGCCAACCAGCCGAGGGCGTGTCACTCCCCGCTGAGCATGCGCAGGAAGAGGGAGGTGACGTCAGATGCGCGCTGAGCTTGGAGCAAGCAAGACGTACCCTCCGAGCGCTGTGAGGCCTCCCCGCATCTCTGGACTGGACCGTGCTTTATCCTGTCCCCGAGCCAAGGTGCACCTTGTGCTATCGACTACCTGTCCCTTCCTGCCATCAATCCCTGTGTAAGTCAGCCTTGTTCCGTTTGTCTGTGGTCTGTCTGGGATAAGATAAGACTGTAATTAAGTGCCCATCTCTTCTGTGTCTTTACCTCACTACCTTGTAATCTACCCCCTTTTCTCCACCACTGTAATTATACCCTCCTCCGGAGGTCTTGAGAACTGTACCCCTGGCGTCGTTTCATCTATCCCAGTCGTTGTGTCCTTTCCATCATTGATTTAGCATAGCGCGATTTGGTCAACGTCTGGGTGGAATCGGGGTCTAGTCGGGGAATAACTGTTCGGTCACGGTCATACCAACCGCTCGGTCAAAATAACATCTAAACCGCGTCCGTAACAATTGGTGTCAGGAGTGGGATTCGAGGCCCGAACCAAATTTTAAAAAAAACATCTAGAAAAAAATTTGGTCAAAATTATAAAGTCACCGAAATTTGATTTTGTTTTACAAAAAAAACCCGAATTTTGAAAGTCGCGCTATGGCAGATCAAGACGGCTGGGTTCCGGTAGAGGAGAGTGAGGCAGGGTCGATCCAGGACCAAATTGAGGGACATGAGGTGAGCGAAGCAGTGAGGGCGGCAAGGTCGCAAAATGGCGTCCTCGCGCACGAGGTTACGGGCGTGCAAAATGGCACCTCGCAGATGGCTACGGCGGCCGCGCCCGCTGCACAAGTGGGAGGGATTGACATGCAGGCCCTCATTGCGCAGCTACAGGCAGCTGTACAGATGAGTATGGGGAGCCAAATTGAGCGACTGGGTGAGCGATTGGAGGGCCAAATGGGGGTAATGAGGGACGAAGCGAGGGGTACCGGTGAGGGATTAGACAAGAAATTTGAGGGATTAGACAAGAAATTTGAGGGATTAGACAAGAAATTTGAGGGATTAGACAAGAAATTTGAGGGGTTAGACAATGGGATAGAAGGGGTGAAACATGGGTTACCGGGGGTAGAAAACAGAATGGCCGCTCAAGAGAATCAAATGGAAGGGATGAAAAAGGGGTTAGAGGGGTTAGAAACTAGTATGGAAGGCAAATTGAGGGACATGAGGGACCAAGCGGAAAGGGAAGTTAAACAAATGGGGCAGCAGATAGAGGGGGTCAGAATGGGGGTAGAAACTAAATTGGATGCTCACAGGGAGGAAATGGAGCAGAAGAGGGTGGCATCTGGGCAGGAGATGCAAGTGATGGGAGAAGAGATCAGAAGAGGTGTGAGTGAGGAGGTCGGAGGAGTGCGCGAGGAGGTGAGGCACTGTAAGGAGCGCATGGAGAAGGAGGTGAGAAAGGGGACTGTAAAATTGCAAGGTGGTATAGAGGAGTTGACGCTGGGAGTAGAACAACTGACAGTGGGACAAAAGGAGTTGGGGGACCAGGTAAAGAAGAACACAGCGGTAATAGAGGGTTTAAAATCGACACAGAAGGAGATGAAAAAGAACGTAGGGGTAATTAAAAAAGAATGTCAGATGGTACGTGAGGGACTGACAACGAGGTTGGACGAGGTGACAGAGGTAATGGAGACGAAGGACCGGCAGGTGAGGACGCACATAGAAACGGTCAAGGTGGCCTTAGAGGACGAGCTTGGGGAGACGCACCGGGAAATAAAAGAGGTGAAGCAGAAATTAGAAGAAGTGGAAGAAGGGGTAAGCGAAATTAAGAAGCGACGGAGAGGGGATAAGAAAGAGATCAAAGAGGAAGTAAAAGAATTGGTCCAAAGTCTGTGTTCGGATCGTGATGATGTGCTCATTAACCGGATGAGGGATTCGCAGGTGATGGAGGAGAAGCGAAGAGAAAGAGGACCCGGTGTAAGTGGTGACCAATATGGTCGTGCGTATGATGCGCCAGGTGATTTAATAAGCTTGGTGGTCGAGATGGACCCGGGTGTTCGTGAGAGGCCGTCGGTGAAGTGTGCGACAGGTCTGGTGTGCGAAAAACGAGGTGTGCGAGAATGTCCGACCATGGGGTGTGTGAGTAAAAAGTGCACGCCAAGGAGTGAGTGTGCTGTCGAGAGTGAGTCGGTCGTAGCGCGTGTGCGAGGGAGCACATGGAAGCGCGTAGTGAGGAGTGTTACAGAGGATGTAACGGAAGAATGCACGCCTGTGGTGAGTGTTACAGAGGATGTAACAGGAGAGGATGCACGAGCAAGGTGTGTAACGGATGGGTGCATGAGGAAAGAGTGCGCTGTCGAGAGTAAGGGTGAGTGCGCTGTCAAGAGTGGAGGTGAGAGTAGTAAGAGTGACACGGAGCGTGAGTTGGTTGTGACAGGTGAGAAAACAAGCACACCTGGAATGGTAGAGCGTGTGTGGGAATGCACGCTGGAATTGGTAGTGAGGCACGTGGTTGGGTGTGCGAGTGAGAGCACACCTGTGATTGTCACAGAGGAGGTGACCGAGGAGGGGGCGCAAAGAGGTGTGTTGGTGAGGTGTGCGAGCGACGAATGTGTGCCAAGGTGTTCGGTGGTCAGGTGTGTGACCAAGTCTGTGAGTGGAATGAGTGTACCTGGGTGTGTAAGAGAAGGTGCAATGACCAAGAGCAGGGAAACGGCTGGATGTATGAGCAAGAAAGGGGTAGCGTATGCGTGTAAGCATGCAGGTGAGGCATCGACGGTAACCGGGTTAGCGGTTAGAGCGACTTATAGTCGAATCGGGCCCTCGGTGCGTGCCGGGCTTCGCGTGCCGCGAGAACCAGCGGGGATCCGAGCCACGGCGGGTTCGAAAGGACCGCCGTACGCGATCCACGCTGGGCCTCGCTTTGAACGGCCGCGTCCGTGCTCCACTAGGCGGAGCTGGCAGCCCGATAGGAAGGGTCGTCATGGCGACCACTTTTTGTTGAGGCATTCCGGCAGCTCGAGATCGGGCCATGGGATGGCTCCGTGCCGAGATGGTGCGTGGGACCTCGGCCCGGGTAAACCTCCTTCCCTGCACCGAATGCGGGACGTATCCAGCCGCTGGCACCAAACAACCCGCATTCATGGCTTGGCTGTACGAAGCCGAGCTTTAGAAGTGAATTGGCGCACCGAGAGGCAGTAGTAAGTAGACTGTAATGACGAGGATAGTGTTTTGGCCCCGATATCAGAAAAACAAAATTTGATGATTGGCAAAGGATTGGCAGTAATGATTGGCAGATGATGGGTAGTGATTGGCAAATTTTTGATTTGTTGAAATTTGATGTGCAAAATTGGTAGTGGGAGATGCCCCATGTGATGGGATGGCCAATCCACCATCCCTCACAGATGGGGGCTGATGCGCTATAGATTATGGGGTGTATGGCAGTGAAAACTAGCCCGGGTGGGTTAGGATATTGTGTGTAGGGATCTAGCGAAGATGACATTAGGTAACGTTAAGGTTAGTTAGTGACAAGGATACCTGTAGAGGGGACGCAGGTAGATTAGAGTGGATGATAATGACGAGGGAGCGCAATAGTTTAAAGGGACGACTGGGAAGCGCAAGTTTCAGAGGGGAGTAGTTAGATGAGATGATGCTGTGTGAGAACTGGACAGGTGTGTGGAGCAGTGTATGAGTAGTGAGTGTTGTGGATCAGCGCGAATGCGCTTGGGGGAGAGAAGGGTGCAAGCGGCACCAAGTATGAGAGCACAGGTGTGCAAGTACAGGTGTGTGGAATATATGGAGCAGAGAATGAGTGGTGTGGAGAGAGTTGGAGTAAGTGGTACAGAGTGGTGTGCATGGTGCGAAGGTGTGGATGGGGGAAGAGTGGACCCCTTTTCACGAGTACCCGGGGAGGGTAGTTTAAAGAATAGTTAGAAGGTATAGGTAAATTGTGGTTGGATATTGGCATTTGTGGTGCGGTTGCAGAATGGTATTGTGGATGGGTGCATTGGTGTGGTGAAATTGGCTGGTCGTGTGGCCTGTTAGTATGAGTGTGAATGGTTGGGCACTCCGTCACTGTTAGATGTCGGCCAGGTGAGGCCGCAGGTGGGCTCTGGGAGCCGTTAGTGTCAGTGGGTGCCTGAGGATCCCGGGTGTGGATCGGGCAGCCCGTGCCAGAGAGGGCACTGAGGGGGTGAGAGTGCGAGAGGGCCTTCCCCAGTTAGTTAGGTTAGGGTGAGGAGCAGGTGAGCTCGGTAGGCAACAACAGTGGTGGAGGTGTGCAGGTGGGCGGACCAGCTAGGAGCGTCACACGACGCAGCCACCGA
Organism: Myxine glutinosa; assembly: GCF_964187855.1. Classification (NCBI taxonomy): domain Eukaryota; kingdom Metazoa; phylum Chordata; class Myxini; order Myxiniformes; family Myxinidae; genus Myxine; species Myxine glutinosa. The sequence continues at coordinate 115,649,376 of NC_136269.1, read as the reverse complement.
AATTGTGCAAGGGCACAGAGTGATGAATCGGGGGAGTGAGACCCCAACTTGAGAAGCACCACAGTTTGGGCAATGGGAATTGGTTTTTAGAACCCATAGTGTAAGTGGGCCAATGGTTTGGCAGGAGAAAGACCCCGGGTAATGTAAAGTTGTTAAAGTCATTTAGGAAATAGTTAGGATTGATGAACCTGTCGCACCATACGCAGCCACTTACGTGAGGTGGTGATGATGACTCCACACCTGTGTTCCTTTGTTCTGTGTTGCAGGAAAGGAGAATTGCTGTGTGGATTTGTGAGACGCATCACGACGTGGATGAGACATTGGGGTGATTCCATCTCTCCCTCCTTAGGAGGGACTGATGATGAATTGGTGATGGCAAATTTTGATGTTGAGTGGGAGATGGCAGATTTTGATGAGAGTTGGAAATGGCAAATTTGATTGGTTAGGAGGGAGAGAAGACGAATTTGGTTTATGGGAGGAACGGGGAAGACAGTAGGGACGTTTGTTGATGTGTAAAGTAGATGTTTATGGGTAGTGTTGTGTTTTGTGGATACAGTAAGGGGTAAGGGAGGGGCAATGTAGGTTACCTGGTGGGGGGGGGCATACGGTAGGAACGCACCTGTCTCACCTGGTTCCCATGTGCCCCCAGTGTGCATTACCTTGAATTGCGTGCACTTTTGCGCCCTTACCACCTTACTCACTTGTCTTATTTTGTCTCCCACCTCCGAGGATCTGGCTTTGGGGCAGAGAGAGAGGAGAGAGAGGTGCTGACTCCGCAGTTGTGGGCCTGTACTTCCGCTGCTTGCTGCCTGGATCGATACACCATATGGACCGCAATTTTTGTGGCCACCCACAATGGACCGCAGTTCTTTTGCGGTCAAGCACCACCCGTGGATGGACCTCTGGGTCAACGTGGCACCTATGCCATACAGGTGAACCACTTTTAGTTGGCCCCCTGACGGCCACAATTCAGAAATGGACGCGGTTGGCGCCTTTCTTTATTTCTAAAGAAGCCAGAAGGCCAAGTGCACTCCATTAAGGCAAGACCAGCGGCAGAACATCGGCCGGCTGCGACACCACCGGTGACCATGGACACTTGATTGTGCATGGTTATTGAACACTTTATTGGTGCACCGGATGGTGCTGACTGTGCGTATGGGGTGGTGCTTTTGGTGCTTGGACGGGGTGCTCTGCACATTATTAAAGGCCGTAGGGCCACAGGGCACTCGTGGGTTGGTGTATCGATGCTGGCATGCGTGCTCTCCCTATGCATAACATCTGCATGTGTTCCTCAAAGACCAGGTCCTGGATCGTAGTGTAAATATCAGTGTAGTCTTGTATAAATGATGCTCCCTACCGGCTGTATGTTTAGTTTGAGGATGCTTTCCGCGATTCGGTTATCCTGTGGGTGTGTTTCTGTTAGGAGAAGGGTGCAACGTCGCAGGGGGACATATTTACTCATTTGTGAACATCTGTAAAACTGTCGCACTCAGGGTTGAGTTAATAGTAGAGGGAACTACATCTGAGTGCCACACTAAAGTAGGTAAAAATTTATCGGGTCGGGACGCCCCGAGGTAGAGAAGGGTGCAATGTTGCGGATATGGGATTTGCATCCATCCATATCCGCTTGTAAATATTCCCCTATTTCCTCAATACTTCCCAACTATCCCCAATCCCCCATTCCCTAGTCCCATTTTCTGTAAACAACACTCTGTAGACCCGACCTCCCCCTATTTCCCCCATTAAATGTCGTGCCCAGGTTCACCGCATCTCATGTAAGACAACTATAGGACATCTTGCTAGTTATTCTTAGTCTATGTCAGTTAAGGACTCGTTTCCATTAATTCTGACCCTTCGTTGCACCAGAATGTGATTGTATGGCACCGTTAGGAAGTTTAGGACCTCCCAATACCTCCCCGCAGCTCTTCCTCACGGTTCAGCAACAACAACAACAACAACAACAGCAACGGCGGCGGCGTGCACAGGGAGTGCGCGTCCTCACTCCGGCTTGGTTGGTAGGGGGTGTTGGGAGGGCATGAGGCCTTCCCAACGAGCCGCCATCGAACATGTGCTCAACGGGGTTACCAAATAGGGGCTCCCTGTCAGCTCCTCGTCAAGGGCGGAGCCCGGTAACCCCCGCACCCAATGGAAGCGGCGGACCGGCCCCAGGGGGGCGGAGCCAACCAGCCGAGGGCGTGTCACTCCCCGCTGAGCATGCGCAGGAAGAGGGAGGTGACGTCAGATGCGCGCTGAGCTTGGAGCAAGCAAGACGTACCCTCCGAGCGCTGTGAGGCCTCCCCGCATCTCTGGACTGGACCGTGCTTTATCCTGTCCCCGAGCCAAGGTGCACCTTGTGCTATCGACTACCTGTCCCTTCCTGCCATCAATCCCTGTGTAAGTCAGCCTTGTTCCGTTTGTCTGTGGTCTGTCTGGGATAAGATAAGACTGTAATTAAGTGCCCATCTCTTCTGTGTCTTTACCTCACTACCTTGTAATCTACCCCCTTTTCTCCACCACTGTAATTATACCCTCCTCCGGAGGTCTTGAGAACTGTACCCCTGGCGTCGTTTCATCTATCCCAGTCGTTGTGTCCTTTCCATCATTGATTTAGCATAGCGCGATTTGGTCAACGTCTGGGTGGAATCGGGGTCTAGTCAGGGAATAACTGTTCGGTCGCTGTCATACCAACCGCTCGGTCAAAATAACATCTAAACCGCGTCCGTAACAATATATATATATATATATATACATATATTAAACAAGACCTCGTGCAAAGCACGATACTTGAAAATCCACCCCTCCCAAAATAAAAGTTGCCATGGATACGGCAGATTGTTCATTTCATTAAGATTAAAACTGGCAATCTTAATCAAAACCCGGGTTAATGGGATTAAAATTGATGATTTTTCAGATGAAAATGGATGATATTAGAAGTTTGACCTTGATATGACCTTTGACCTTTTGACCATAAAAATAGTTGGTTTTCCAATTCAGCGAGGCACTATGAAAATTTATGTTTAATTTTCAAGTCAATCAGATGAAAATTGATGGTTTTACAGATGAAAATTGATGATTTTTGAAGTTTGACCTTGAGGTGACCTTTGACTTTTTGACCTCAAATAGTTGGTCTCCAAATTCAGTGACTCAATATGCAAATGCTGTTCCATTTTTAAGTCAATCGGATGAAAAATGGCGATTTTAGAAATTCGACCTCAAGATGACCTTTGACCTCAAAATCAACAAGCTTCTTCCTTTTGACCAACTCTACAATCTGGTGAAGTTTCGTGAAGATCGGTTTACAATTGTGACCTGTAAGCGATTGACAGACAAACAGACAAACAGACAGAATAACGCACAAGACCGAAGTTCATCAGATCATAAAAGATCATCTTTTCAAGCATTAACCAGTGCTTTAAAACTATTTATTACTACAAAACCAAAGAAGAAATTTGCATCTGGACTGTATTAATATGCATATGTTGATTAATAAATGCCAGTTCAAAATACAGAACCAATATAAATATTCATGTTGTTAACTGAAGGAAATGGAAATAATCTTGAAAAGGTGTTTGTGTTCTATGTTGTAGCTCTTACATGAGCCTCGACTTCGAAAACAAAAACGAGACCAAAAGTCTAACAGCGGCGAAGCCGGGCTTATAAAATATTATAAAAAGCAGAAAATTATGATTAGCTTTTTAAACAGCCGCTCATGCTGTTTATAACATTAAACAAAGAAATTTGGAGGAATCCAGATAATATGGCCTGGGTGGAGATACCAGTTCGCAAATAATGTAAGTATTAAATTATTTTGAAGTACTCTAAGTCTCTAAGCTTCTGTCTCCATGGAAATGAAGAGATTGCATTGAGAAAATGGTTTATTCTATGTTTCGAGTCAACGATGAACCAACCATACACCACTTCAATCGAGAAACTTTGCAATAATGACAAAGGGATTGCAGTGTTACAATTATATTCACTATATTATTATTATTTTTAACGTTATTATTATTATTACAAAAATGATACAACTGTATTAAGAAACCTGGGCTAATTTGTCGGAAGTGGCCTGAAGCTGAGGCATGAAGCCTAAGGCCTATACGTACTGTGTCTTTGGAAGATCCGTAACGTCTAGGCTTTTGATATTTCATGGTCATTTTAACAATCGGTTCGTTTTTGTGTTTCACACTGATTGAAAAACGCAAAGGTGGAGCATGGCGATTGTGATTGGTCCGACGGTCTTGAATATCCAGACAGGTCCGACGATATGTTCGGCCTGAACGAAATTGGATTCAAAATGGCAATGTGTGGAGTCAGCCACTGTACGCGGTAATGACATCAGACATAATCACATCACCCTGTCATGTGACCAGATCCTCAGTTCTGATTGGTATACGTTTGAGGGGACATACATGCATACATACATACATACATACATACATACATACATACGGACGGACAAACACTGTTCTAGACAGCTTTGCCCTATGGGCTACGCCGTAAAAAGGTATGCAGTACCGTACATATGTATATACAGGGGTGGCCTGAAAGTGGCTTTACCCCTCCCCAGTACGTCTCTTTTAATATCCAGATTTTATTGTGCAGTACTTAAAATAAGTAAGCAGCCATTGTATCTGTATGCGCTCCACCATTCTCCTTGCACCACTGGATTCACCACCACACCGCTCAAGGTGCGAGAATTTAGCAGGGGTGAAGTGACTTTCAGGCCTCCTAGTTTGGAGGCACGTGTAATGGTGAATGATACCACATTTAAGAGCCGTTGTGTCTGGACAGGGCATGCGGAGGTACTTGGTGGAGCCGGGTTATATGCAAGTACCTATATAAAGGCAAGTTGTGTGATTGTGTCTGAACGGTGTAAACGTCGTAACCACAGCACGTGTAATGCTGAATGATACCTCATTTAATAACCCTTGTGTCCGGACAGTGGATGCGGATATCTAAAATTATCAACATTCACGCAATTTTGAGTTAAGTGCATTTTTGTTGTGCACACTGGTGGTGTATAGGCTTAGAGTCGCTGGTTTGCATACCTACTGCGAGTTAAAAAAAAATACAACCACAGACTATTCAGTCAATTCTGTCAACGTATAATTCTCTTTCTGTCGATTTACTTCACTGAAAACCATACAAGTCTTTAACAGTTATAGTGACGATTATATTTATGTAAATTTGGGGTGGAGGAGTTGAAGAAGAAAGGGGAGTTGCGGCCCTGGAGTTGACGACATGAAGAAGAAAAGGGGAATGGCGGACAGAGAGTTGGAATTGGTGGGGGGGGAGAGGTGACAGAGAAAGGATAGAGTTGGGAGGGGGGTGTTGAGGTTCTGGGGGGTGGAGCTTGAAGACTTGAGGTTTGGGGAGAGGGTTTGAGGACTTGAAGAAAAGGGGGTAGGAGGAGGTAGAGATTTGTGGTTGGGGGTTGGGGGGGGGAGAGGGGGAATACCATCGAGTTTCTGTCTGCGCTGCCGCTGATGATTAGCCAATAAGCAACGATGAAAAAGCTACACATGGTGAACCCTTTGCCATTTCAAGCCCCTCCCCGAGCTCCTCCACAATTGTAAAGACATTCAACACGTAGTACATACATGAGAATCCCAATGCTTCTCAGTTTATGGTGGTATGATTTAACCGTAAAGGCATTCATCTCATCTGCAAAGACCTGAGTGCCACACAAACGCCAGCCTAGTTTGGAGGTGATGTGGGCACAATTTATGTACGTCAGTATATGTCACATCTAGGATCAGTGTGCTCCTTACGTTTAATTTAATATTCCTGACTGCAAACCTCCTAACTGGTGATCAGCATGGCAGAGACAATGTGTTCCTGTGGCAGATGGCTCTTGCTGCTAAATAGGTTTTGCAGTAAGTGCTGTGATGTGACTCCATCTGTGTCCTGCTGCCTCATCAAGTTAGGGGGTCCGGTTTGTGTATATTTATATTCTTTTCTTTTTTTAAATAAAAGCAAAAGTGCCGATGTCTTTATGTCCAATAACTACTAAGAGACCCTTGGGCCGCTCGACACCAAATCTTCCGGGTATATTCAGAGGGTCTATAAGGGTGTTCCAAAAAATATTTTTCAAAAACGTTTTCGAAAATGTCACAGAGGTCTGACTATATGTAGACATGCAATACTTTAAAGTATGTAAGACAGTGCTGTACACCATCTGGAAACGATAAATGTTTCCAACCTCCTACCGCTCACTGTACAACTTCAGTAAATGACAATATCACAGGCACTTCTCGAATCATACCACCATAAAAATGAGAAACACTAGTTCCCTTTGGGATGGTTGTGTCCATGCAAGATCACGTGACATCCCGTTGTGATCTTTGTGAGAAGAGAGAGTGACAACACTGGCCGACTTTTGTTTTTGGACATTAACAAACGGTTTTGTGATTTTCTTCCCACTAGGATATTGGCTTTGAGTTATTAGTATGCAAAATGTCAGCTTTGAGCCCACTTAGAAAGTACTACACATCGATATCAGTGAGGCAATAGGTGGTTAGAAAGAGTTCCATGTATTTTATGATGACAATATACTCTATGTATATACATACTGTCACGTCTGAAGCTCTGCTAACACGGTATGCCTCAGCATCGGGACCTTTCGTCCCATAAAATGGTCAAATAATTTCTTACTGCGTTGAATTATTCGTTTTTACTGTTCCTCAAATCGCTCGGTCGCTCAAATGAGTTGAAATTGATGGCACATGCACAGAAAGCAAATGGCTCGAAAACATTTTCTTAACTTTTAAAGGGGTTATTTGAAATGAATACGGGGGGAGGGGGGGGAGGTGGATGAGGAAGAGTCCAAGTGAATAAACAGACACAAAGACTAACACACAAACGAGAAATATAAAGAGCGGAACCTAACCCACTCTTGGCGCCACAGAACACACTTTTACAAAGATGTTGAGAATGTAGACGGGGACCTCCCTTTGTCTATGATGTGCAGGGTGAAAGGCAATGATGTGTGGTGTAGATGCAGGACTCAATGCAACCGGCTTTGGAAGCCGGGATCGAGATGACAGTAGCCAGTGACAAAGTGAGTCCAAAGACAAAGTAGGCCAAAGAAGCGACCAGCAATGATCAGCCCCTCGACCAGCCCTCGAGACCCTCTCTCTTTGTTTCCACACGAGTCCACCTGGTCTACCCTCCGTCCTCTCTCCAGGCCATTCTTCTTAACCTTTTTTTGTCTCTGCATGTGGAGTTGTCTCAAACATGCCCTGTGCATGTGGAGTTGTCTCATTCTCATGTGTGTGTGTACATATACAGTATATATATATATATATATATATATATATATATATATATATATATATATATATATATATATATATATATATATATATATATATATATATATTTCCATAGAGTGAAATACACGAGGGTACCATGACAAGCAAACCACCCTGTCCATGGGCAAAAGTTGTTGCAAGAGCGGTAGCTAGGTTGGTCATAAGCTGAGCACTGAAAACAGAAATTTCAAACCACTAAATGCGGAAACCGTATTATTTGGGGGGTCCACAGTAGCTCAGTACACGACGACACTCAGCCAACCATCAAGATTGGGAGAATGAGCCAAATTGCTCAAACCTTCCAGGCTCCTTCCCCAGAATGGCAGCTGCAGTTGCTGTAGGACATCCTGTGGGTGGGCTCAGAGAAATTATGATGTCATCTAATTCGATTGCACTTGTATAGGAAATATATACGGTCAATGACCATTTCCAGGACATCTAGTCTCACAGGTACCAGAATAGTGAAAGGAGCTTTGAATGCTTTCATTTGCTGTTCTTTCACTTTTAATCATCACATCAGGCAGGCTTCATCACCGCAGTAGCTAACTGGCAGTGACATTCTCGCCGAAGCAAACTGCTCACACCATCCACCATCACCATGCTGCTTCAAAAACACCAGATGTTCTCACATTTCTGTGATGGGAATTCATATCCTGGGTCCTAGGACCAAGTTTAATTGTACGGTATGGTCTGCATGTAAAGACAAATACATCGATAAAGAAACGTATCGGCCGATAATTAATAAGCCTTATCAACATTTATACAAGTTAGCTCCATTTGAGTTCAGAGGACCAGTCAAAATATTTCAACGAACATTACTTCTTAATCGATGGAAGTGGTGTCACATTCTGTCCCCAGTGTGTACCAGCAAAGCAAATACATTAATCAATAATATAATCAACAAATAAGTGACTATGATCATTCAATCTCGTAGAATCAAGATACAAGAATCAAGAATCAAGATACAAGATTTGTGAAGAATTACCAAACTTATTTTTGACCTTTTCAACAAAAAAAAAGGAAAAAAATATTTGGGGGGGGGGGGGGAGGGAAAAAAATTTTAATACATTTTTTAAAATCAAAATTATTAAAAATAAAATATTAAAAATAAAGTTTTATTATTTTTTTCACAAATATTTATTGAAAATATGATTTACAATATTTATCTACATCTTATGTACCTTGGGCTGGTAGGATGACCTGAACGTGCGAGCGACCACCTCTGAGTCGTCTAGCTTGGGTTAGAATCTCCGCGACGCTAGAGATTGTCATCCCGGTGTTTCACAGTCAGGGAGGTTCATCAATTCCCCATTTCGTGTTAGAATAGTTGTCTGTGCCAGAGGAAACGTTTGCCAGCACCGGTTTCTGGTAGACGTTAAAGATCCCTTTTCCAAGCGTAGATGAGTTATCGCCGGAAGCCTGAACAAATTAAAAATTCCTGTCTAAAACTTTTCACTTTCACACACTTGGCAACCATAGGAGGGGATGTTTGTCCTGCAGTGGACGTAAAATAGGCTGAACTGAACATAAGGTTTTCAAGACTGAACTTCCAAATTTGTCTCTTCCTTCAAAAATCTGGTGGTTCCTTGATAAGTCTGGATGCTCTCCCTCCATCCCTTCCATCCCAGCCAAGCCAACTCAGCTCGTGAGAAGGTCAAATGCCTAAATTCTCTTTTTGCTTCCAAATATTTCATCCCAATTCCCCCGCTCTCTATACCCACCCGACTCAGTCACATCCAACTGCTCCTGGACTTTTCACCTGAGAAGGTCTCTGAACATATCTGGAGCATTTATTACAGTCTGGCACCCCTCCTTGCTCTCCAAACTGCCTGTGGCATCTAAGACCAACTCAAACACATGGCTTACTGACTTCTTATACTTTCAAAGCAAACGCGTGGCTAACAGCGTGATCCTCTCGTCTCCTCTCTCTGTCAAGGCTGGAGTGACCAGGGCAGTGTTCTGGGCCCAGTCCTATTCCTAATCTTCATCAACGTCATCTCTAACTCTTAGGAAAGTATTTATGTCTTGCTGATTACTCCACCCTCTGCATTGACATCCCTCATCATTTTGATATGCATGCAGCAGCCTCTTCTACAAACATTAATATAATCACGAGCATGTCAAACTCTTGGAATATGTCTTTCGAGCCAGAGAAATCTCTGAAATCTCTTTTGAAAGGGTAGAAAGGATCATGGTTTTGGATGGGGGATGATCGGAGATGGATGTGTACAGATGCATTGAAGACTTGGAGGGGATGAGTAAGATTGGAGAGAATATGGAAGTCGGTTCCACAGGCAGGAAAAAATAGGAACAAATTGAGCGTGAGATAAGCAGTGATCCTGAATCTATGCAGGAGAGCGCAGGTTTCTTTGGAAAAATTCCCAGGCTAAGTTGATATCATGGGCAGGATATATGGAGACGAGTCCTGAAGAGAGATGGCTGCTTGCCATCCCTGCCAATCTGCTTGAGTGAACTGCCAGCCAGACTCGTTGGCATTGAGGCAGCTCTCTGAGAATAGCCAGAGATATGTTGACTTTCAGAAGCATATGATCAGATGAACCAACTTGAGCAGAGGAAGAGCAGGAGACATTTGTGGGGAAGTTAGTCATCACCAAGTCCAAAAGTGATGACTTGCCATTGGGAGAAATTCAGGTTGACAAATTCATGGATTAAATCAGTCCCATGGAGTCACAGAAGTTATTTGCTGAAGTGCCATGGTTGGTAAGAGAGGTAGCAACACCCATCCAATTGGCATGGTGACAATTAAAATCAAGACATATGAGGAAAAGAGTTGGGATGAGTGGTTAAAAGTTGGTCCATGTTGTCTGAGAGAGATGTAGATGGAGTCATCACTGTTGGGAATATGGTGCAACTCACAGACAAACTTGAGGTGAGGGCAGAAGGGAGGTCGCAGCCAAAGGTACTACTGGGGATTGGGAGGTGTAACATTAGTACCGGTATTCAGATCGTGAGAAATCGAGTTATTGATGTAAAGTGCAACTCTGCCACCAGGTTCGGGTTCAGGCCTATCAAATCAGAGGAGACAATAGCCAGGGAAAGACACTAAGGAGTCATGGATGTCCTGTGGGAGGGAGGATTCTGTTAAACAGGTGATGTCTGGTTTATTAGCAGCAGCCTGGATTGAGAGAGCTTGTTCGGTTTGAACGGAGTCCTCGGATGATTGAATTCCAGACAGTTTGGGACAGTGGAAGAGACATTGGGAGGGTGCAGGATGAGTGAAGCGGTGGGATGGTGGGAGTGTGTGGGACAGGGCGAATATGGGAGGGTGTGGGATAGGGGAGAGGGCTGGGAGGTGTGGGACAGAGGGAAGATGGGAGGGTGTGAGTTGGAAGGGTGTGGGATAGGGGGAAGATGGGAGAGTGTGAGCCAGGTGGAACATGAGAGGGTGTGAGCTGGGAGGGTGCAGAATGGATGAAGCAGGGGGGAAGATGGGAGGGTGTGGGATGGGGGAGAGGGCTGGGAGGTGTAGGACATAGGGAAGATGGGAGGGTGTGAGCCAGGTGGAACATGAGAGGGTGTGAGCTGGGAGGGTGCAGAATGGATGAAGCAGGGGGAAGATGGGAGGGTGTGGGATGGGGGAGAGGGCTGGGAGGTGTAGGACAGAGGGAAGATGGGAGGGTGTGAGCCAGGTGGAACATGAGAGGGTGTGAGCAGGGAGGGTGCAGAATGGATGAAGCAGGGGGAAGATGGGAGGGTGTGGGATGGGGGAGAGGGCTGGGAGGTGTAGGACAAAGGGAAGATGGGAGAGTGTGAGCTGGCATGGTGTGGGACAGGGGGAATATGGGAGAGTGTGAGCCAGGTGGAACATGAGAGGGTGTGAGCTGGGAGGGTGCAGAATGGATGAAGCAGAGAGAAGATGGGAGGGTGTGGGATGGGGAAGAGGGCTGGGAGGTGTAGGACAAGGGGAAGATGGGAGAGTGTGAGGTGGGATGGTGTGGGATGGGTGAAGCAGGATGATTGTGGGAGGGTGTGGGACAGAGGGAAGATGGGAGGGATTGGGATGGAGGGAGGTTGGGTGGGTTTGGGACAGGGGGAGGCTGGGATGGTGTGAAATGAGGGGGGAAGCTTTGAGGGGAGATGCAGAAAGAGGGGCATGAAGTGGACGGATACTGAAAAGGGTGGCTATAGGAGGAATTGGGTTGGAAGCACACAGGCTTGTAGGAGATGTGGAGGAGAGTGCTGAGATAGGGGGTTTGACCCCATTAAAGGTCGTGAATGGGAATTGATTGTTGTGAGCAGACAAACTCAGTAAACTGGACTTCTCAAGATTCCCATTCTGAACATATGGAGACAAAAATCATGGGATGGGTGGAAAAATTATTGTTGAAGTACAGAGAAAGATGGTGCTGTTGGTATGGGAGGAGGGTTGATGGGCCAGGTAGTTAGGTGAGATACAGGTGTGGAAAATAATCCTTTTGAAGAAGAAGTCTAGTAATTGGTCGTAGTGAAGAAGAACATGTGGCATTGTGGCATGCTCTTGACAGAGAAATAAGGAAGGTGAAGTAAAAGCTTTTAAAGGAAGAAGGAAGACGCATTTCTTTCAAGGAAAATTCAGTTTATAGATTTTGAGAAAAGGAAGAGATAAATAATGAAGTACAGGAAATTAATACAGGCAGAAGGAATTCCAAACATGTTGATATTTGTGAAATATTTAAATGTTTGAAGTGAAAAATGTTTTTTTTTTTAAGCGAGGAAGGGGAATGGGATAAAGTTGAGGCGGATGCTGAAAGGACAATACTTGGGAGAAAAGAAGCAGAACAGGTGATAACTCACCTACTCTTTGCAAACGAACAGGGAACGTGACTTTAAACCAGACAGAATTTTCTTCCCTGCTATCCTAGGAGTGGGTCTGAGCCACATGGACACGGATTCGACAATACAGCACAACGAGGCACGGCGCAACACTGAAAATTGGATGGAAACACAAACAGCAACATAGAGCCGAAAATATAACAGAAAGTCATGACAGATCTGGTCTGGAAAACCGATTTATGATGAACTTCAATTTTCTGGTGTTAATAACCTGGTGTTAATTCAACGACATGACAGGGGCTTTGACGCAGGACATTGTAACCGCAACCCTCTTATGGTCAAACTGCCAAAATCTAGGCTCTCTGCTCACCTTCACTCCTTCATTCCTCTTTTCTCCCGCCTCTGGAACAAACTCCCTCACTCTCTTCAATCCCACTCCTCCCTCCAGGTCTTTAAAACAGCTGTTCGCCACCATCTCTTATCCTCTCCCATCCAAAACCTTGATCTTTTCTACCCCCGCTAATTTAACTCCAAATCCACTTTTTTGAAATACCAACTTCTGTCCTGGAAGTCCTTGGTGTCCTTGTGTTTTATACCTCTCCCCCCCCCCCCCCCCTTCCCACACCTCCTCCCCCCAAGCCCTCTCCCTTCCACACATCTCCCTGCTCTCAAATGTTGTGTTTGTGTGCTTCCCCTTCTCTCCCCATCTTGTTTTCCGCTCCCTCTTTTTATATATTTTGTTTGTCTGGTTGATTTGTTTGTGAAGTAAATGTTAGCTCTTTCACGAGCCTCGATTCAGTATACAAAAAAAAACAAAAAACAAAAAAACACTAGAACGAGGGACCTTCTTTCAAAACATCAAGACGTTTGTTGTCCACCATCTTAAGTCATCCTCCAACTGCAACCATGATCTTTTCTATCCCATTAACCCTCCCTAAAACTGCCTTTTTCTGGGTTTCCACTTTAAACTTCTACTCATGCGTGTATGTATATATATACGATGACCACTCATTGTTTCACTGTGGCAATGCATAGGGTTGCCGAAGCAGTTTCCTTGGCTATTGAGCACAATCTTGGATGGGTCGTCACTCCAACGCAGGATACCCGAATGGCTCATTCCAAGCTGGCACTCATTTTGCCGACTTCGGGAGGATGACAGGCTGAGTAAACCCACCTGGTGTTAATTCAACGACATGACAGGGGCTTTGACGCAGGACATTGTAATCTCAAGCCAGCAACCTTAACCGTTAAGCCAACATATATATATATACACACACAAATCCAGAGGGTTCTATGTGGAAATGAGACCAAGTTCCCACGGGTGCACATCAAACATGTAAATGTGTTGTCCTCATTAAGGCAGCAAACTGACATGTTGAAACAGGTTTACTCAGGTACACGGAAAAAATTCCATTCTAATAACCCACACAAGGTTTTGAATTAAAAAGAACTTTCATGCTTGTTGTTTGCAATTATGCAGTGAAAGTTTTACCCTTGAACACACAGATAGTTATAAATGATTCCATCGCAGCAGTAGTAATTTTCTGGCGATGAAATATAATTTCAGAATGTTTTTACTTGTATGTATCAAGGGACTCTTCGATTCTTTGGGGATCTTGCTCACACCTGTTACCTTTGATCATCACCTTCAGCCTGTTTTCAGTCCATTGCAGGAGGATGGTCACCCTCAACTCAAAATGGAGGTATTAACATACTTGCCACTATTGACAAGTGCAATCGACGTGAAGTTTTGTGCAGGAATTTTGAATTTCTTTGGGATGCCGGCGATAACTCACCGACTCTTCGCAAATGACACCGTGGGATTTTTAACGTTAACAAACAAACTGTGCTGGAGGATGGTTCCTCCGACTTTACCTCCGACCGGTGGACGACACACCCATCACGACATCTTGCATGCGAAACACCAGGGTGGGAGTTTATAGCTGGATCGAGATTTGAATCGAGGCTAGACGGCTCAAAGGTGAATGTGTATACCTGTAGGTCTATCCCACCAGTCCTCAGCTGAGATATTGGTGGAAAAAGTAAGTTTGAAAAATTTCTTATTCCACAACTTTTACAGAAGACTTGAATCACTTCTAGTCACAATAGTTACCGATTATATATATATAAACACTGGTTATAACAAAAAATGCAGGTACCTTTTGTTCTGTATACCTGGCCAAGATAGCGGAGTCCTACACCATGTTCATAGATAATCTACATAAACCAAATCCTTGTTTATTCCCAAGAATCTTGATCCGTATTAAGGTTTTGGATCTGATGAGTGATCCAAATATTACAGATTCACAAGTTTGTTTCCTCATTTTCAGATATCCCAGATGTTGCGTGCGGTTTGCCTTCGTCATCCAATCTTCGTTGAACCGACATCGGACTTCTGATCCTCATCTGATTTTGATGGAAGAGTGAGGTATGTTCTTCAACATAAGGATGCACCGTTTCCTGGGATACCTTGCTTCTGTTGATGGTCCACAGCACCTCAATGAGGTCTCGTTTTTGGTAGCAGATCAGTTGTTCTTCTGTTATACCACGTGGTGTGTTGTGACATCTCATATTGTATCCATTGGTTACATTTCGTTTGTTTCAATTGTTTATAAAGTTTGTATAATTTCCATGCAGTTTCCAATCTGAGTGCGTTTGGTGCAACTTTTGATAATTTGTTTGGATTATTCCGTGAGGCTTTTCTTGATTATTTCGGTGTCATCAATTTCGAACAGACCTATCAAGAAAAACTCGAACCTGGTCGAAATTTCGGTTTCATGATCCCCTCGATTTGTTATTGACGTTTAAGGACTTTTTACGTATGTTCATCAAAGACCCATGGAGGAGATTGCACATGGATCACATGAAGGCCAAAGACAGTAGGAGATGTGTTAATTTCAAATACAAACTCATATCGCAAATGGGATTCGAACCTGGAAGGTTCGTCTCGTGGTATGCACACTTACCTCTGAGCTGTCTCTTGGATTAAAATCTTGACCCAGGTATAAACTGTCATGCTGGTGTCTCGCAGGTAAGACTGACGATTCTTCCTTGTGTTCGCCGTCCCTCGGACGGACGTTAAACTGGACGTCCTGTCTGCCGACATAGGTTTGTGGACGTTCAAGATACCACGGTGCCCTTTGGGAAGAGTAGGCATGCTATCATCGGCAGCATGGCCAAATTACAAATTCCTGTTGTGACTACCACTTGGGAGACAAAGGCAAACCGCCCAATGCAATCATTGCCATGGGTCTACTTTAGCAGCACTGAACCTGCCTTCCGGAAGAACGGAGAGATGACAATAAACACACGTAAGCAGTAATTGAACCTGGAGGGTACACCAGCAATTCGAATCAGCATTAAATACTTATGGAACGAAAAACGAAATACGAAAGTATGATTTGGTTGCTTCCATGTAAAGCAATGCGAAATTAACAGAAGTTGCATTAACTACTAAATGGAGTGGTTTTTGCCCCCTAACTGGGCGTTAACCCATCTGGGGGCTTCTATTTTTGTGCTATCAGTCATTCCGTCAGTCCGTCAGGACCAGAACCTCAAATCGAAAATGATTGGATACATTTTTTTCGTATTCGGTACATGTATGCAACAAGAAAAAGAGCAATCAGAGATTGCAAACCCTCGCCAGGATGTATTTTCAGTGGTTTTTAAGGCTTTTGTGTTAAAACAAATATTGCGACCGAACCACATGACCGATGACGTCATCATCATTTTTTTCTCCACTAATTTATTCGTAGATTATGCTCAAGAAATTTCATCTTGATCAGATGACGTTTTGTACTTGTCAAATTATGACGTCATAATGGAGGCACATATGACATCATCATTCACAGATGTTATTCCACATGGAGAATTCTTTACAATGAGCCATGTCTCAATTTTTTCAATTCAGCGCTTTCGGAGATATAGAGGTGCAAAGTTTTTCGGTTTTTCTAAAATGGCGGCCGAACCACGTGACCGATGACGTTATCATTTTTTTTTTCTCTACCAATTTATGCCTACGTGACGCTCAAGAAATTTCATCTTGATAGGTTGAAGTTTTGTACTTATCGAATTATGGCGTTATGCCTAAGTCACACATAGGCGGATTTGTCGGCGACTACTGGCGACTGGAAAAATCGCCACCACCCGCCGACAATCGTAATGAAACCGTAATGGACGGTCGCCTGTAGTCGTGGTTATCCTCCCCAGGTCGGCTGCGGTCGGCAAGAGCCGCAAAGGGGCCAAATATTTTTTTTAATGTTTAAAAACGGCGCACTCAGTCGCACTCGAAAAAAATCCGCCATGCTGTCGTGATGGAACCGCCATGCTGTCGTCGGTATCCGTAATAAGAGCGTAAAGCGGCCGCAACCCAGTCGCTCATAGTCTTCCGCAATCGCCCCACCAGCTAGCACGGCAGAGATGCGAATGCCATACGGCCTTCCTGCGGCATCTTCCCGACTATGGGCCGACACTGTTTCGGCTGCATATCGACTACAGAAGAACTGCCACGTCTCCCCTGCGGCTATGGGAGACTGACGACGACAGAAATAGGACTAGTGGCGGCCGAGTTACGGCCACTGGCGACAGAGATACGACTGCCTGGCGACTGCATTACGACATACCACGATTCCATGGCAAGACAGGATGGTGTGAGGGTCTCCGTGGAGTGAGGTCCTGTGGTGCCGACAAGGATATGGCTTTATTGTTTGGACTTGGGACTTTTGGGAACTTTATTTTTGGGACTTTGGTCCTTTGGAAACTTTATTTATGGGACTTGGGACCAGTGGAAATAATTTGTTGGACTTTATTTCCATTCTCTCTCCCTGCAGAAAAGTTTGATTATTACATTACAATGATACATCTTTATTAACTTTCTTATTGTACATCAAACATCTTTATGCTTCATGTCATACATCATTGAAATGAATAAAGTGAAATGTAAAATAGAGAAATAAAGATTTAAAAAGTTGTGTGAATCGTCTCCAATCGCCAGCGGTCTTATTGCAGTCTTGCGGACGTCGGAGTAAACCGCCACCCGGCCCCAATGCAGTCGCCGCGATCCGCCATCGGTCGTAATCTAGCCGCCAGACTGTCGCCACGCTGCCGCCGTGCATCCGCAATGCAGTCGTCGTCGATCTTCAACAGTCGCCATCCCACTCGGGGCGTCGTCGCAATGCAGTCGCAATGTGGCCGCCTGCAGTCGCCATACTGCCGCCTGACCATATTTGACCGCCCGACATCGCCAGTAGTCGCCGAAAAATCTTGATCGCCGGCAGTCGCCAGTAGTCGCCAAAATATCCGCCTCTGTGTGACTTAGGCATTATAATGGAGACACCTATGACATCATCATTAACATATTTTATTCCCCATGGAGAATGGAGAGTTCTATACAATGAGCCATGTCTCAATTTTTTCAATTCAGCGCTTTCGGAGATATAGAGGTGCAAAAATTTTCGGTTTTTCCAAGATGGCGGCCGAACCACGTGACGTATGACGTCATAATTATCATTTTAAAATTCTACACGTGGAGTTGCACCAAACAAACAGTTGTGCGGACAAACAAACAGACAGACAAACAGACAAACAAACAGACTCAAATGCAATACCCTCTCCTCAGGCGAGGGTAATAACATGTTGGCATGATACGGCACATCATATTATTTTGGGATTGGACCCAAAAGTCATGGGACACACTGTTAGATTTATTTTCAAAAGTCATGGGAATTATTTATTTATTCATATACACATTATCACAACCACTTCCTACATATTTATTAATTTAAATGGAAAATCTACACGGTCCATTTATACGGTTTGGTTGGGGGGGGTGTCCTCAATGAGGACTTGCACCTTTGTTTTTTTGACAAACATATCGGCACTTGGAGGAGCTAAAACAGAGGGCGACCAAATAGGTTTACATGCTGATAAATCTTGTCAATTTGAAAACTGTCAGTATTTCATGTAATACAATAAATATACAACATGATAATTAATATGAAGTATTCTAAATGTAATCTAGAAGCCTGAAGAGTTGAGATGTAATAATTATGGAAAGGCGGACAAATGAGTAGTTGAGTGTCAGGGTTGGAAGAAGAAGAAAACAACTCATGAGAGAGAATACCATCAAGAGTGGCATATTGTTTTCACTCACAGAGAAAATCTAGTTAACGTTAAAACATTGGATAACATTGGTAGACGGATTGGAAACTAATGCTGCTTGCCAGGCATAATCAAAGGCCCTAGAGATCTGTAGATGGCCCTGAGTTCTTGTTTTAAGAAATCCAGACCCAAACAATTTTTGAGTTAAAACAAACAGCTTGTCCATGGTAGAATAGCCGGGGCAAAAGGTAATCTGTCGATTTATCAACATTTGAGATTTGGAGAAGAGTGATAATGCGTGAGGTGTACAGGAATGCTAGATTCCATCACTTTGATCATGATGTTAAGAACGCTCACTGGTCTGTAGTTGAGAGGATCAGACTCGGAACCCTTCATGTGAATATAAGACGCATTGGCAGCTTTCCAAGATGGAGGCAGCGGACCGTCCGAAAAAAACTTGAAGAACAGCAATGAGGAGCATAGGGACAATGCACAGTTTGTGATGATTAAAGTATAGTATAAGGGATCTAGTGGCCTGCAAGATGAATATTGAAGAATTGATATTTTCAGGCTCTGTAGAGTTCTGCTTTCCATTTAGAAGACTCGGTATTAGCTTATTATATAATTACATGCATTATGCATCCACAGAATGTACTCAGATTTTGCACTCAAGTCCTAAATATTTTTGCCTTTAGTATATGTGGTTTGAGAAATCTCTTTGGGAGAAAGGAATCCGCAGTGATACTCCTGAATGGGAGGAAAAAAGTGTTCAAAGCAATCTTCCTTCTTTATGTTCTCGTCTGCTTTATTCTTCAGGGCTGTTTTAATCTTTGCTGAATGATGTCAACTCCTCGTCTTTGACATAGCACAGCTTTTGCTGCATTTGGACCAAACATACTTGCACATGGTTTCTTGCAAAAAACGATTTTGATCTTTTTTACACTGAAGGAAATTAAAATTGTATCATCTTACCGACCGGTTTCATCTGCATTATCAACTGGAAATGCCAATGTCTCTTTACAACTGTAAAAACATTTCATACCATCATTTGAAGTATCTGGCAACTATGGGCTCTTCCTTATACATTACAATTTTTTTTCAAGAGTAAGTTTTTTTTGTTGTTTTTTTTCTAGTTTTTAAATTCGTAAGTCTCAAGAGTAAGGTACGTCGTTTGCGCGGTTCTTACATTATTATGGAAGTCAATTTGAAACGTTGTTCTTAGTGAATGAAAGTTTGATTGGCATTCTATTATTTCTTCATCCCACCGGTGGCATCATCACTGAAGTTCGGTTGCGCCGCTGATGCCATGCTCTCGCAAATTTGAGGAGGAATTGATGATTTGTTTACGGTGCCGGCGATAACTCGCCTCATCTTTGCAAAAAAACACCGTGGGATTTTAAACGTCCACAACTAATGTCAGCGGACGGGACGTCCGTTTTAATGCCCATCCTAGGAACCATGATGCACGCATCGATGTATCATCCAATTTGAAAATTTACTAAGGTCTACTCTACTTAGCAAAATGAATCGCTGGTGTGTGCAACCAAATCCATTTTGAAAGGAAATCTCATGGATGCGGCAAGTGTCTTAAAATATTTCTGCTCTATCACTTTCAATTCAAGCAGACATCATTTCGTAAGAGGCATTTTGGTCTTTGGGCAGCAAATGTGAATAGCCTTCAAAAAAGTTCGAAAAAAGTTCCAAAGGAGGAGATAGAATATTTCAAGAAATGTAAATTTTTTATTTTTCAAAAGATAAGTTTACTTTAGAGAACATCGTTTATTTATTTATTACATATCAAAGTAAAACAGCCAATTAATGAAGATATTAAGTATGAGTAATCAATAGATTGTGTAGGAAGATGAATAAATACCTAAATAAGGAAAATGAATAAATGAATAAATTACTACCAAAATTGTACATTGGAGCAAAAGAGGTAAATGGAGTACAAATCCAGTCATTGGTTGACATTAAAGATCTCAATTGTGTCTTTCGTAAAGATTATGCAAGTTATCGTCGGCACCCTGAATATATGACAAATTTCGATCACGTTCCTTCAACTATTCTGGGACTGGTTCTACATTTGAAACGTTTCTCGACTCGTAAGCACCCCAAACCTTTGTCCATTAGCACATGTAAACACCCCGTTGGGCCGTTGCTCCCACGAAAACCCAATGATAAGCTATTTATAAACGTTGACTCGACGTATGTTAAAGGAGGAAAAACCCCTTGGGGAGGTGGGATATTATTAGTATTAATATTGTTTTGCAATAACATCAATATTATGCTATTATCGTTAGTGTTGTTATTCGAAGCGGCCATGGAAAAACGCCACAATCAAGCTAACTTAATATGGCTATACACCTCAACACGCAACCCCATTGACGGCAATGGCGGGAAAACCTGCTTGGGGGGGTGGGCGGGGGATACCCCCTTGGGAAAGGAGGCAAATGAATGTGCTACAACCTTCATTATGTAACCCTTCGTCATCCTGTCAAGTTTGGTTGAGATTGGATAATTAACGACGGAATGTTTTGGAGTCAAAAATTCATCAGACAGACATCAAATGGCGTATTTTAGTATGATTGCTGTATACTCAATAAATTTGGATTTGACATCAAACCATGAATATGAGGCAAGAGATACAGGAAGTCAGATTATATTTTTTGGTATTTCAGTGGATATATGTTTTACCATTGTAGAAGAATAACACTTTTTATGGTCAGTCCCCCCATTTTAGGTAAGCACAAGTGTTGGAACAGATTAACTTAAAGTAAATTAAAGTAGTAAAATAGTTTGTATTTGGTTGCATATCACGTGCATGCAATAACTGCATTGAGCATGTGACCCAATGACACCACTAAACTCTTCGTATCTTCCTTTGAGATGCTCTGGTAAGCCTTTACTGCTGCCATCTTCAGTTGTAGTTTGTTTTGGGGGTTTCTGACTTCAGTAACATCTTCAGTAAGTGAAATCCATGCTCCATTGGATTTAAATCAAGAGATTGACTTGACCAGTCTAAAATCTTCCACTTTTTCCCTTGAACTCCTTGGTTGTGTCCTCAGTGTGTTTTTGGTCACTATCTTGCTGCATGGTTAAGTGCCACCCAATGAGTTTGGAGGCATTTTCTTGTACATAGGCAGACAAAAAATTTCTGTACACTTCCGAATTCATTCTGCTGCTGCCATCATTAGTCACATCATCAATAAAGATGAGTAAGCCAATTCCAGAGGCAGCCATGCAAGCCCAAGCCATGACACTACCTCCAGCATACTTCACAGATGAGGGAGTATGTTTTGGATCATATGCAGTTCCTTCCTTTCTCCACGCTTTCGCCTTTCCGTCGCTTTGGTAAAGGTTTATATTGGTCTCATCTGTCCATATAACTTTATTCCAGAACTCACCTCTGTATTTCTTGAAAAAATATTATCTGGCCTTTCTTTTTTGGTGTTGATGAGAGGTTTGTATCTTGCGGTGCAGCCTTTGTAATTCTGCTGTCAAAGTCTTCTGTGAATGGTAGATTGTGATACTTTCACCCGAGCACTCTGGAGGCTGTTAGTGATGTCATTGATAGTTGTTTTAGGGTTTTTTCACAGCTTTGATGAATTATCTGTCATCAAATGCAGTTGTTTACCCTGGCCAACCTGGCTGTTGACCATTGTATTTGACAAGCGCTATATAAATAAAATTTATTATTATTGCTAAGTACACTTGTGGTTTAATTTTTTTTTTAAAGATATTCCAAATTGTTGTATTTGTTATGCCCAATTTTTGTGCTTTTGGTTCTAATTGAATTCTTCTGTTCTTTCAGCTTCCAAATTACTTGTTTTTCTTTCATAGGCAGTTCTCTGGTCTTCATGTTGGTTTATGCATACTGACTCCCAAGCCAAAAGCAAAGGCTAAAACCAAGACGAGACATTCACAGCTCTTTCATGTGTGAATGTTAAATACAACAAGAAACACCCGAGCAACAAGAAACAACTGCCAGTCATGTGTTCCAAAACTTATACTTACGTAAGATGGCGGGACTGAACATAAAAAGTGAAATAGTTCTGCAATGGTAAAACGTGCATTCAAAAAATACCAATAAATAAAAGCTGACCTTCTGTATTCTTGCCTCATATTTATCTTTTGATCTCAAATCCATATTTCTTGAGTATATAGCAAAAATAACAAATTTGACTTCACTGTTCCAATACTTATGGAGGGCACTGTTTATACTGATAAACAATAAGAAAAACAAATATGGTATTTTCTGGTATTTTCTTTTTCGGAAAAAGGTTTTGTAAAAAGTTGGTATTTCTTGGACTATTGCGAGTACTTCGTTCGTATAACTTTTTGAAAGTACCACATACATGAAGTAATCCAACAAGATAAGAAAAGCCAAATACTCTTATAAACAGCTATGTAGTGTGTGATACGCGTCTCCAAGGTAATGTCCAATTGGTGCTAGAATTGTGTGAGCAGATCTCGAGATGAAGTACCCTTTGTTAAAAGCATTTACATTCGAGTTATTTTTAGTCATAGATTCTATGGAAGTGTTTTGTTTGACTTTTCTGAAAACATCGAGATAAATCTACTAAAGCCTTTACTGCTTTCCTCGCCTTTTGATCTCCAGTTTCCCAGGTGAGACAAATCGTTGGTGTGTAATTAAAGGACCACACGCCCTTTTCAAAACAAACAGTTCCAGGTCAAAGGAATACCACACCGATTAGGTAAGGGTGTTTCATGTCGGCGTGTGAGTTTGCGTGTCCAAGACGCAGCTGGAGATGTGGCATTAGGACAGTAACAAAGGGTAAATCACATCACAAACACACAGGAAGGGCACACGAAGGTAATTATTTTGGGGAAAAACGTTTCAACTTCTGTACTTCAAGCCTGGGGTCACTGGTATGCATGATGGGGTCACTGGTACACATACTTCTTACGGTATACTTATAATGATGAACTTTCAAAGATTTGACAGGCCAAACATACATCATGCTTTTAGTCCTTTTCAAAGAGACATAGTAATATGAAATGGGTATTATAAACTAGTACAAGGTGCTGTGTATGAAGTGGGGGAATTGTTTTTCAGATGCAGTGCATTAGAGAACATTGGGGTTTTAACCCGAAAAATTGCCTTTCGGATGCATCGCCGGCAGAAAGTGATGCCGTCCTTTGGAAGATGATGCAAAGCCCATTAGAGATACATCCAGAGAGTTCGTAGAACGCATTACCCCGTCTTGAGAAACACGGGCATGGGCGGGGTCTACGAGCGACAAATTTGATTGGGTAGTGATGACATAAAATTAAATTGATATAGAATAAATATTTTAAAGGTCGTTGAAAAAAATTGTTTTTCCAGAAGTTTACCGCCATTGATGCAGCGTCTTTTACATCACCCTATCTTTCACACGTCCCATTAGTTATTCGTGCCTGTTGTTTGTGTCCTTTATGACACCCTTAAAAATAGTACATTTCCTGTTTGGAATGATTTTCAATTTTGTTTGGTTGTTTGACAAATTCAGAGTCAAAGTACTGCTAAACTTCAGGTTCCGTTTGCGATTCATGTTCTGATTCGTGTTCAAAATATAACATTCAATTGAAATCTAGTTGTTCCTCGATCATAAACTGACGCTTGTAGATGGACGGACTGACAGACAGAAGTGAAGCAATTGCTTAATTAACCCCACTTTTTACTTTGTGAGTGCAGGGTAATAGAATCTTTCATAATAGTTGGTTGTTGCATGTCGGTGCAATATCTAAACGTCTGCTTGGGCGAAATGTTGGAGTGTTTGCTGTATAAACAGCATTGCCTGCGGTAGTTTGGATTATTGGGTGTGTACTTGGTGCAGGTGTAGTAGGCCAAATGGCTTTTTTTGCATATGGATTGTTTTTTTTGGGGTGAGTCAGATATGATGAAAAGTGTTATTTTCATCTAGTTATGTCATAAGCAAATGGTGCTTGTGTAAGCAATGTTGAGATGCATTCAGGTTTACAATGCAATTCATTTTGCATTTAAATTAAATGCAAATGAAGTTATTATTGGCAGTGAATGGATAGGAAATCCAAACAAGGTCCATGCCCATTGGCTAATCCCCGCTCTTGCAGGGAAAATGGCCTTAAAATGCATGTTGTTGTTGTTGTTGTGTCCATGCCCATCTGCATTGCTGGACAATTGGAAGGATTGGTTGAATCAACCTGAGATTAAGGAAGGTATCTTAAACTGGTTAAATCCTCTGGTGTCGTTGTTGCATCATCTTTCAAAAATGTAAATCCGAAATTGGGTAATTTAGATATTTTACTAAGTAAGCTTTTTTCTCTTGCTTGCTTATATTTTTGTTTCTTCCGCTTCGCTGCACCTCTCTCCATCTAATAGATGAGTGATTGATGAGTGAGTGATTATACAAAGAGAGATCCCTGGTTTTTTCCAGCAGCGAGGGGGGAAA
The DNA here is from genome assembly GCF_964187855.1 of Myxine glutinosa. NCBI lineage: Eukaryota > Metazoa > Chordata > Myxini > Myxiniformes > Myxinidae > Myxine > Myxine glutinosa. The sequence goes on along the minus strand of NC_136269.1, from coordinate 115,624,760 downwards.
ATCGATTATTTTATGTAGGGGGAAATCCAAATCGATTAAGTATAAATAATAAGGAACTCGTCATCATCAGCATCATCATCATCAGCATCATCATCACCATCATCATCATCATCATCACCATCATCATCATAAGATACAGGATTCAGCCTACTTTATAAAACAATTCTACATCGTTCATGGTTGTGTGATTGTGTCATTTTGACGTGATGATGCCGATCCTCCCACAAAAGGTCATGTGACTCATGTGGTATGTCACTCGTTTGTTCAAAATTAGTTTGTGTTATTTTTTTATTTTTTTTTGTATACAAGATTGAGGCTCGTGTAAGAGCTAGAGGATGACGATTCGCTGGTTTGATAATATCTCAATACAATCGTGATTTAACATTATATTTTGACATTAATTATATAGTATTAATTACCCTCACCAGAGGAGAGGGTATTGGATTTGAGTCAGTTTGTCTGTCTGTCTGTTTGTCTGTCTGTCTGTTTGTCTGTCTGTCTGTTTGTTTGTCTGCACAGAATAAATATGATTTTCTCTACAACCGTTGTTTTGATTGAAAGGAAATTTTCACCATAGGTGTACCTCCACCTGTGAAATTTTTAATGATAATTATGACGTCATAGGTCACGTGATACGGGCGCCATCTTGGAAAAACCCAAAAGCTTTGCACCTCTATATCTCCGAAAGTGCTGAATAGACAAAATTGAGACTTAGCTCATTGTAAAGAACTCTTCATGGGGAATAACATATCTTAATGATGATGTCATAGGTTCTTCCATTATGACGTCATTCGACAAGTACAAAACTTCATCCAATCAAGATGAAATTTATTGAGCATCATCTAGGGATAAATTGGTGGTGAAAAAAAAATGATGACGTCTTCGGTCACGTGGTTTGGCCGCCATATTTGTTTTGACACAAAAGCCGTAAAAACCACTAAAAACTCGTCCTGGCGAGGGCTTACAATCTCTGATTGCTCTTTCTTGTTTGTGATTGGCATGATGCTGTTTGGAATAAAAATATAGAAATTTTGAGTTTAAAGCAGAATGAGGAAATGACGTAAGGGTATCCATCTGTGACATTCGCAGATTCTCCATTTGCAGTTTCACCATTGACTGGATATAGCAACATTCAGACTGTGTACATTTTTGTCCAAGTCCTTCAGGAACCTGCTGTCCATGCTTGACGTTCAAAGGAAGGTGGCACAGGAATGTGTAATTTATTGGTTCATGGTTTAGCATTCGCCATTTCCACATTGTTTGTTTCCTTTTGGCTTCCCACCTGTGCGTAGCATAAGTACCTCGCTAGTACAAAATAAAAATAATGTCACCCGTGGGCTCGTGCACCCGGTAGAACCAGGAAGCCGCTGGTAAGCGTGGATGACCCACAAAATATGTAAATTAGCCGATAGTTTGACCAAACTTGTGAAAGCATCATGCAGAGATGATTCCTACCAAGTTACATCTAAATCGGGTCAACACTTTTTTAGAATTCAAAAGCAGCAATCCGGAATTGTATTGATCTTTCACCTTTAAATTGCCCCACTTAATATGAAATTTTTGATGGGATTTGCAAGGTATCAGGGGGCCTTGGTCCTCAGAAGTTCTAAAACGTTTGGTGAAAATAGGACTATTCGTTTTAGCATAACAGGTGATGAAGGTTGTGGTCAATTTTCATTAAAATTGTGTGTAGTTTTCAAAAACAAATTTGTTTCAGAGATAAACATCCGAGAGTTTACATACTGACTGACGGACACTACACGATGCTAATACCTTACCTGAATTGTGTTACAGATGACCTAAAACGAAGTAAATTAGACAAATTTGAATGGGAGAATAGTCCAATTCTCGACCAGAATATTCTGTCACATATAGTGCAAATAAAACCAGTTGTACCTTCACTCTGTGGCAACTTCACACTATCTTTTCCTTTCTTGACCTTGGAGGAAACAGTTTGCTTTGAACTTTTAAAGATCAGTTTTACAGGATTTTCTCCATTTAGAGCGGTGAAGTGCATTATGCTCCCAAGAGGTAACATCAATTTCACAGGTTTTCAGATTCAATTTTCTTGTATCTTTATTACTCTTGTGAGGTCTTCCACAATTCCTAATACCATCTTTTAATTGTCCATAAAGAAATGGCTTTCGGGGTATGCGAGTCATCCAATGTAATCAAATGACCTGACCAGAAAAGTTGAGCCTTAATGAGGAGTGTTTGGATACCTGTGAAATTACATTTTCCAAGCAATTTAATATTTAAAACTTGTCATTTAATTTTACAAATAAAGCGAAGAAAATTAAATGAAATTAAATAAATGTTCCCTTACAAGGAGCGTCAATGATGAAGAGGCCACTGAGCCCAACAAAGCCTGTGCTATTGTTGTTTGTCAACAAAGCCCAACAAAGATATTGTTGTTTGTTTGTGTTCTATCCTTTAAATGCTGAGCATCAAGCATGGATGCAGCACGTACAATTTTTAAAATATTTTGTATGACTCAGCCGAGGTCCGGGTTCAAACCACTGACCTCCCAAAGACAGAGCAGACGCTCCAGCCATTACACCACTGAGTATAGTCAATGGAGGTGAAATCTGTGCAGCTACTTTATTTGAGGATGATAGACAGTCCACGTCTCACAACCATATAGTAAAGTGCATGGCATGACTTCTTTATAAACATTTATTTTAGCTGAAGGATGTATATTATGCTTTTTCCAAAGACACTTTGTAAGACTGCCATGGGTAGACATTGCTTTTCCTAGTCGTTGAGTTATGTTGTCATCTATGCTCTCATTAGTAGATAAAAATTCAATTAAACAAAATTAAAATATTTATTAGTCCAATAATGGAAATTATACTTGATTACATTGCTCTCCATACAATTTTTAAAGAAAAAATAAGAGTATATAATAAACAATAACAGGCATTTTAAGGCCATTTCCCTGCTAGAGCGGGGGTTAGCCTTGCGGGCCCCATGACAATTTTCTCCATTTTGCCCTATTTTCTGCATCTCTCCTTGATAACCCCCTTGCCCGCATTTCTTCTTCCACCACCTTTAGCCAAGTTTTTCTCGGTCTTCCCCGTCCTCTACTTCCTTGTACATTCATTTCCATCAATCTTCTCAACCAGTCACTTTCATCCTTCCTCAACACATGACCAAACCATCTCAACCTGTTCCTCTTCACAGCATCCATCACAGGCTCTATTCCCATCATCTTTCGCAATTCATCATTTGTCTTCCTCTCTCTTAACGATACTTTGCACATCCACCGAACTATTCGCATTTCCACCCTTTCCAGCCTTCGTTTCTGCTCTACGTTCATTACCCATGTCTCGCTCCCATAAATCATAACACTTCTCACACATGCAGCATAATATTAAGAGTATATAATATATCTTGCTCACCCGTATCTATCTTGCTCAGCCACTTTGTCTTCGTTCCCTTGTTGTCATTCTTCCCCACATCCTTTATCCCGGCAAGTCTCTGTCTATTTTGTTCCACTGCCTTGCTGTTGGTGCAGCTCCCCTACTCTTTCCACTGTTGTTTTTGTTCGGTGACATCTTGGTCCATTCTGTTTTTGAGCTCCTCCATGAGCTTCGACACTGCATACAAATTACTAGAGCGGTACTCGGTAGGGCGCATACCTTCGCAATTCTGTACAGTTTACGTTTGGTATCCCACTGATAGGCCGAATCTGGATCCAGGCCTGAACCAAAATCTAATCGCTTGTTCTTGTGACCTAACCAACTCATCCACCTAGTTTTGTCATAATCCGTCCACAACTTTTTGAGATGTTCACAGACAAACAAACAAACAAACAAATGAAAAATCACTCTGAGTGACACTTGGCAAAACAGAACATAGTAGAATGGCACTCAGTAGAGCATCCTTTTGACCTCAAAAATATTTAGTGGTTGAATTCCGTGACCTGATATGCAAATCGTCTTCAAAGTTTAAGTTAATCGGTTTAAAATTGACAATTTTGGAAATCTGGCCTATGTTGACCTTTTGGCCTATGTTGACCTCAAAACTAGTTGGTGGTTGAATTCAGTGTGCTGATATGAAAATCCTTTTCAAATTTTAAGTCAATCGGATGAAAATTGAGGATTTTAGAAATTTGAAAAAAGTGGTTGACCTTTGGCCTATGTTGACCTTATGACCTCTGTTGCTCTCAAAAATAGTTGGTGGTTGAATTCAGTTTGCTGATATGTAAATCCCATTCAAATTTCAAGTGAATTGAATGAAAATTGAGGATTTTAGAAATTTGAAATTGTTGTTGACCTTTGGTCTATGTTGACCTTTTGGCCAATGCTGATCTCAAAAATAGTTGGTGATTGAATTAAGTTTGCTGATATGTAAATCCCATTCAATTTTCAAGTGATTCGGATGAAAATTAAGGATTTTAGAAATTTGAAATTGTTGTTGACCTTTGGTCTATGTTGACCTTTTGGCCTATGCTAATCTCAAAAATTGTTGGTGGTTAAATTCAGTTAGCCGATATGAAAATCACATTCAAATTCCAAGTCAATCGGATGAAAATTGAGGATTTTAGAAATTTGAAAAAAGTGGTTGACCTTTGGCCTATGTTGACCTTTTGACATTTTGACCTCAAAAATATATAGGAATTTGTCGGACCACAAACTCTACCATTTGGTGAAGTTCCGTGAAGATCAGTTAAAAACTGTAACCTGTAGGCAAGTATAAGTGAGCGGACAGACAAACACACACACACACACACACACACACACACACACACACACACACACACACACACACACACACACACACACAGAGTGATCACTGATCAACATGCTTGCAATTTTTTTTTTTTTTTTTTTGCCAAGTAACAAACAGACAGGGGTGAAAACATAACCTACATCCATCCACCTTTGGTAGCAGAGGTAAAATATACCATTGCCAAGATGGACTGATTTACAACGTATAACGATTTTTCATCAACATGTTTGGTTCAATATGGCCGACTTTTGGTGGAACTTGATATACGTATAAACATTAGTCTTATTTATTTTGAGACCAAAATCTGTGCAGGTAAAAGCAAATAGATCAGTAATGTCTTGAATTTCATCAAGAGAGTTGGCGGGCAACCAAAGCATAATCCTCAGTGTGTAAGAGTTCCTTTGAACTGGAATTTCCTTCACTTTAGTGCAGGGGTTCCCAACCTTTTTTATGTTATGGCTCTCTTGGCTCCCAGAGCACATCCCCAGCACCCCCCCCCCCTCCCTTTCGCGAGGGTTGAGCGGTGGAGCGTGTGTAAGCAGGCAGGGGGGCCTGGGGGCATGCCCCCCAGAAAATTTTGATTTCTAGATGCTCTGTGGTGCATTCTGAGAGGTGTTTTTTCCTTTAATTGGCTATTTTGTTTGTATGAGAATTGGTAAATTATTACACAGAAAATGAGGAATTCCAAGTAGCCAACATGAACATTTAGTTCCATGGTTTTTTTCTGTTCCTTACTGGCTCCCAACTACATCGTTTTTAGAAGAAGCAAACAAAGCAACGTCGCTCGAATGATGCATGTTTCATATGAGATTTTAATATTATCAGTAGCAACACTATGGACAGCATAAAATAGAACTGTCACACAAGAAAACAGTATGAAAAGGTTCCAAGTCAAGAATATGTGAAAACTAAAAACCTCCGTTGTGTCTGTATTTAACGCAGTGTGTTATAATCTCACAAAAAGAAACTCAATTCGACAACAACTCAGGTAATCAAAACTAGGGACGCGGTGCATGCGCCATAAAAGTGAATTAAAAACTCAGTGGGATGGCTGAAATTGCATTTTAGCTACCAATTGGGGTATCCGTGGTTGAGTCACAGTCAGGGCACAGCGGAGGTCATCTTCCACGTGGAGCCGATTACGCTGTTTCGATTTGATATTCAACCGCGTGGAAAACCCCGCTTCGCAGAGATAGGTAGACGAGAATGGCAGAAGCACCCGGATAGCTATCTGGCTGATATTAGGGTAGCGACCCATTCCCACCCATAACTCCGTCAAGCTCTTCTCTTCGAATGTGTCTTTGGCAAATGAATCGTTTTGGAGATCCAGGAATTCATCTTGCATTGCCTCCGGCAAATTACCCCATGGCCCCCCGAGAAAAACACCATGGTCCCCCAGGGGCTATGGCCCCCAGGTTGGGAACCACGGCTTTAGTGTGTGCTTTCATATTTTGATGTTAAAGAGCTTTCCATCAGTTCTAAAGTGTAAACAGATACCTTTATCAAGTTCATTAAAAACCTTCATGAGCATAGCAGAGAGAACGGTTACTGGAAAGGAAATGGAATGGAATTCTACTTTCCAGTGGTTTTCCAGTTTGGAGTCATCATTCCATCATGCAGAGCCTGAATTAAATTTACAAATTAGTTTGAATAGAGAAATTTGCTGAACAATATCAAAAGACCATCTCGATTGAGTGTCACAGGCCTTTGTGAAATTGGCGAAGACCATTCCCAATGTACAGGAGATCTTGATTTTGCTCACATGTTTTTGTAATTTGTCTTGTAGAAAAGATCATATCGGAAGTCCCACAACCAGAATGCAAAACCTCATTTGGATTCAGGGAACATACAATATGTCAAATGATTCATCATTCTATCTAACAATTTATCAGTTTTTGGGTTTTTTTGTATACAAGATCGAGGCTCGTGTAAGAGCTAACATTAATCACAAAAAGACAAACTGACACATAAAACATACAATAAAGGGAGCGGGAGACAAGATGGGGAAAGAGCGGGAAGCACAAAAGTACAACATTTGAGAGCAGGGACATCGGGAGATCTGTGGGAGGGAGAGGGCTTGGGGGGAGGAGGCACGGGAAGGGGGGGGGGGTGGGAGAGGTATAAAACACATGGATACTGCTAGGACTTCCAGGAAAGAAGTCGGAATTTCAAAAAGTGGATCTGGGGTGAATTAACGGGGGTAGAAAAGATCAAGGTTTTGGATGGGGAAAGATAAGAGATGGTGGTGAACAGCTGTTTTAAAGACCTGGAGGGAGGGGTGGGATTGAATAGAGTGAGGGAGTTTGTTCCAGTGGTGGGAGAAAAGAGGAATGAAAGAGTGAAGGTGAATAGAGAGTCTTGATTTTGTTTGCTTGGTTCCCTTGAGGTTGGAAGAGATATATGAAATCCATACTACAGCTGATAATGTCAGTGGGAAGAGACAAGAAAATGAAGTGATATAAAACTGCTAGACAACTGACCTGTCTGTGCTATGAGAGTAACAAGCCTTGCACCTCAGCATCCTGGTGGGTAGCTCCATTTAGTCTCTGGGCACGAGGTGGGAACGCCATTGCTTGCAGGTGCACAAGGTGAGATTTGACAGAACCGGCCCACAGAGGACATCCATACTCCATAGCACTGCGCATGAGGCTTTGTACACTGTTAGGAGCCGAGTATGGCCAAGGAATGATTTAGCGCTGCAGATGATTGCGAGGCCATATGCCCTGGAGGCCAGTTTGGATATGTGATGGATCTGGAAAGGTCATGGTAGATTGTTTGTCCTAAGTGCTCCAAAGACTGCACCTCTGCCAGAGGTTGATTGCAGAAGTAAACTGGTGGGTTAACCATACACTATTTACGGAGAGACAGGTTAATGTGTGGGAATTAGAAGCATTGAATGACATATTCCAAGTGATTGACCAGCTTTAGATTTCCCCTAAATTGGTACATATAATGATACGGCTGCAACCTGCCTGTCATTGGTATGAGAAACTCTGCCCAAAATGGAGTAATCTTCAAAATGATACATAGTGGCCACGGAATGACGTCCCTGTTGAGGATTATTTACAGTGGGGAAGGGTGGGTGGGAAAAAATGGTTCCAAAGAGGCCGAGATGCAATTCCGGTACACCAGCAGCAGGATCGTTCCAAAACGACACTGCATTGAGGAAAGGGTCGGGGATATTCAGGCTGAGCGAGGATAAAATCCATGAGGCCCTGGATGGGTAAATGAGAGGACCCTGGATGGGTAAATGAGAGGACCCTGGATGGGTAAATGAGAGGACCCAGGATGCCTTTGATCGGGGCTCAGTGTCAGATAATATCAAATGGGCAATATCCGCGCAGTGTGACTGCTCTGACCCCTTGAATGAGGCTCGGAGTGTCTCGACATTGCTGAATTAGCTGGAGCATATCTACATTGGAGATGCAACACCAAATTTGTTATCTGATATTCAACAGTTGGAAAAGAAGTACTCCTTGAGATTTGCCGAGATGAATGATTGCATTACCTTAGCCATAATGTGAAGAGGACTTGCTGGTTTGCAGTTCAAATGGACTGTATTGCATTGGTAGTATTCGTATGGATAGGAATGATGTAAGCCAACTTCCATAGTGAGCAGTGGTAATGCTCCAGGGAGAATCTGCAGAACATTATTGACCAGTGAGTTTGATTTTGCGGCTTTGAGGAAGAGTGCGCTCATGCCATGGGGACCGACAGTTCCTAATGTGGACCAGTTCAAGCTGATGATGACACAAATAGAAGGGAAGAGAGATATGGAATAGGGAGGGAGGGATTGGGATCCTGAGCCATTTAATAAAAATACAATTCAAGAATTTTGTCTCATCATAAACTACATTCCAAAGGGACTGCGGAAAAGCACGCTTCTGAGACAGTTATATTAAATTTCCACTCGGATATGGGAAATTAATATCAGACTTAAAGGTTTAGTTCCAGGCAAGCCTGGTGTTGTGTTCTTACTCCTATAATGACAGACAAATAATGACGGACGACTGTTGTGGGCCTTGTGAGGCATATGCAGATTGCTATGAGTAGGATTGACGAGTAGGGTGGCTTTCCAGTTCGAGAAGGCAAGATGCTTGCTTGCTATTGCCTCCTCATAAGCATTATCAATATCTCTAGCCAAGGACATGAGATACAGTACATGATGAGTGAGAGAGAGGGAGATATTGAGAGGGAGAGATTGTAGAGCAGCACAGTCCACCTTAACTGCATGACACAGCAAAGCTGTGGCAGCTCATTTAAGTTGGCCAATGACTTACATCGTTAAATCTGGGATGGAAAGTTAACTGAAGGAGATCTGCTGCCTCAGAGAAGGCTCGTGTGTTATTCCATTTCTGGAGGTCACATGACCCATATCCAGCCATTAAGCTCAGTGACAGTCAATATTTCCACAGAGGAGGAACGGCAAGCAAGGATGAGCAGATAGGAGAAGGTCAATGTCAGCGGAGAGGGCTTCGGAGATTGGGTCATGGATGCTGCTTGGATGACGACACAGCACAGACAAAAACAAGAGGTTGGTGTTGTTGTGTTGCCCCAGTCGGTTCTGGTTGAACAGACCTGCGGCACAGGGATAGCCGATCGATCTCACAGGGATGTGATCCCTCACATCCAAGATGTTGTGCTCTTGGCTACGTGAAGCCAAACCGCAAGTCTTCCATGATATGTTTTATTGTGTGTGGAGCGGCCTGGCAGAGGTTGCAGGTGTCACCAGAAAACAAGAGGTTGTTGTGAAGGAAAGTGTGCGATTGGGAGGGGAAAGGGACAGACAAGGACTGTGGAAGCGGGAGCGTATGACGAACCTACACAATGACATCACCACCAGTGCATAGAAGAGTTTGGTCAAGAGGTTAAAGTGGTTCATCTAAGATTGTGGATATCGGAGGAAGAAAGGACAAGCGGTGTGGATGTAATGGGGAGGATTGGAAAAGTGGGAGCCTGTAAAGAGGTTGGGGGTAAGGAGGATGTTAGGGGTTAGAGGGAGTTACAGACACAATTTTGCTTTCTTGATTTTGGTTCATGGCAAAATTGGAAGCATGTGCCCATGATATTCTATTTCCAAAAGTTTTTTTGTATTTGCTGGGTAATAAATACAATCACTGGATCCATCTGTGAGAGTCGTAATCACTCTAACCGGATTCCTGGGAGTGTGTTTTCTGTCGCCATCATAATCATGAAATGAAATCTTAACCATAAAGCTAAAAAGGGTTTGTTTTTTTACCCCAATATCCACACCATTCACATTACCGTTTCTCACCAGTAAACCTTGCGCAAATCAGTAATTGTTGTCCCATGAAATTGATTATTGCTCTACGTTCATTTCAAGCAAACCTCACAACCTCACAACCCAGAAATTAATGTTACGGATCTTAAAACAAGTTGGACTTCTGATTGAAGTGGTTTTCACTCTGCTCGGTTTTCAAGTTGTGGGATACTTAGTGCGGACACTTGGCAGGCATGTGGCATCATCCGGTAATACATTAGATGTAGACTGTTGAACTCTAAGCTTTGTCTGTCATATCATGAGGAGCCTTAACCACACCAGGGTCCATCTGGTCGGCCTGAACTGAACTGTTTCTTTAAACCAACCACATAGGACATGAGATTTCAAGAATGGATTTACCTAAGTGAATGTTTAAGTTTTACCAAATCACAATAAATAAGTTTCCCTTTAGTACCTTAATGCGCCTTTAGCATGAACCTCGGCATGATCTTCGCATGTCGGATTGCTGTTTCCTTTGTCTGTTAATAATTTCACAGAATTATGTTGCACAGCAGCCGGCTGTCCCTAAATCCACCACATACAAGTACAATATAATACCATAGTTATTTTTTCATGAACTTTTTACTTTTTGCATACTTTTTGTCAAGTATAATACTTTCAAGTATTCATACTTTCAAGTATATTCAAGTATATTTCAAGTCATATAAGTATTCAACAATTTCGAATTTCGAGTATATTTCAAGTCGTATGAGTAGCTTAAAGTATTCAAGTAGTACGAGTACAATATAGTACGTTATTTTTTCACTAACTTTTTACTTTTTGCATACTTTGGGTCAAGTATAATACTTTCAAGTATTCATACTTTCACCCTTGACTGGATATAGCAACATTCAGACTGTGTACATTTTTTGCCCAAGTCCTTCACGAACCTGCTGTCCATGCCTGACGTTCAACGGAAGATGGCACAGGAATGTGTAATTTATTGGTTCATGGTTTAGCATTCGCCATTTCCGCATTGTTTGTTTCCTTTTGGCTTAGCATAAGTACCTCACTAGTACAAAATAAAAATAATGTCACCCCTGGGCTCGCGCACCCGGTAGAACCAGGAAGCCGCTGGTAAGTGTGGATGACCCACAAAATATGTAAATTAGCCAATAGTTTGACCAAACTTGCGAAAGCATCATGCAGAGATATAAAGTATATTCAGCATCAAGTATATTCAAGTTTTAGTATATTCAAGTATTTCAAGTATATAGTTTCATACTTTCAAGTATAATACTAATGCATACTTTTTATGGTTTCGTTCATATCTTTATGAGTTTGAGCTAAATTGGATTCAGGGAATTTGAGGAGTTACACAGGTTTCTGGAAATAGCACAAACTTGAATCAACTCTCTCCATTCTTTTAAATACATTACAAAAAGAGTTTATGATGAAAATCCGAGAACGAGAAATGAAAATGTACGTAAGCGGCACAAAATGTAGAATTAACGAATTATAAAACTTTCTATGAGTTATGCCTTTCCTCCAGTATTTGTAAATTTTTTAGCTCTTACATGAGCCTCGATTCAGTATACAAAAAATAAATAAATAATTAATATTACCTATTCAAGCTGGGTTTCATATTTAAACACACCACGTGCCCATCACATGTTATGCAACATGACACCATCACTTTCTCTCATTAATAGAGTTTTTCCTGAAACTCAAACAAAGAGGAAACTTGTACACTCGGAAGAGCCTTTTAATTTGCCCGTTGTTGTATTATTGGGTGTATTGACAAGAATACTAAAAGCTTTCCTATTGAAGGACATCCTGCTTAACCCTACAGTATATATATATATATGATTTTCATTATGGAACTCATTATGCCTCACACCTGCTTATTTCTCTTGTTTTAGACAAGGGCCTAGGCTCATGGAGCAGGTGAATGTAAAAGGTTAGCAAGTTCACAAACTGGCAAAGGCTATAGGGTTTGGGGGGAGGCAGTGACAATGGGCAAAGAGGAAAGGAGGATTAACATTTTTGAAAAAGTAACAATGTCCAAGAGAGGAACAGAATTGGAAAGAATCGGTGTGTGTAAAAAAGATCATTCATGTACCTGTGTATGTGCATGTGTGTGCATGTGAATATGTGTGTGTATGTCTAATTGTCTATGTATGTGTGTATATGTATGCGTGTATATACAGTATGTGTGTTTCTCTGTACATGTATGTCTGTATTGTGTGTTTGTGTGTTTGTGTGTTTGTGTGTTTGGGTGTGTGTTTTTTTGTGTGTGTGTGTGTGTGTGTGTGTGTGTGTGTGTGTGTGTGTTTTGTATGTATGTATTATGTGTGTGTATTTGTGTATGTGTATGTATGTATGTATGTATGTATGTATGTATGTATGTATATGTATGTGTGTGTATGTGTGTATGTGTATGTGTATGTGTATTGTGTATGTGTATGTGTATGTGTGTGTGTTTGTGTTTCTGTGCCTGTGTGTATGCATGTGCGTGTGTGTTTGTGTATGCATGTGCATGTGTGTTTGTGTATGCATGTGCGTGTGTGTTTGTGTATGCATGTGCGTGTGTGTTTGTGTATGCAGGTGCGTGTGTGTTTGTGTGTGTGTATTTGTGTGTGTCTGTGTGTGTATGTGTGTGTGTGTGTGTGTGTGTGTGTGTGTGTGTGTGTGTGTGTGTGTGTGTGTGTGTGCGTGTGTGTATTTGTGTGTATGTGTGTTTTTGTGTATGTATGTGTGTGTATGTGTGTGTATGTATGTGTGTGTGTGTTTGTGTTTGTGTATGTGTGTGAATGTGTGTGTGTATTTGTGTGTGTATGTGTGTGTATGTGTGTGTGCATGTGTGTGTGTATGTATGTGTGTGTGTGTGGGTTTGTGTTTGTGTATGTATGTGTGTGAATGTGTGTGTGTATTTGTGTGTGTGTATTTGTGTGTGTGTCCACGTCTTTCGTTGTGGTATTCCCTGGAATCTAAGTACAACACAGGAGTTGATGCCTGGATTCTAATCAAGAGGTAGCACCTGCCATGCACCATCCTGCCTGTGACACAAGATGTTCAGAAGGAATCCAAGACAATTTAAAGTGTAAAACGATAAATTCTCCAGCTTGTTGCAGGATCACTCCGCAGACCTTAAATACCATCGTTGTGACTGTCTTAAGCAAATGCATGTTGGATCAGGATTCAATTACGAATTTGTCTTGCTTGTTACATAATCACTGAGGAATGCGTGTGCTGATGATGCACTACCCTGTAGAGTATAGACACAATATAGGGCAGGGCCTTGGAATTTGGCCTCATGCCAGTGCCAACTCATCTATTGCTCATCTAAAGACATCGATATCTAATGTCCACCAGCTAATGCTAACAGACGGGTTCCACCGAGGAATGGCAAACTTATTGATCCATCGCCCCGCCCGTCAAGCACCAATCTGATAGTTCAGATAGTTGTGTCGAGAATCTATAACCCAGACCAGACTTCAGAGGCAAGTGTCCTCCCTCTCTGTCAACCTGTCACATGTTTATTATATTGACAAATCATGAAGGTTGTTGTAAGGGGATGGCCATGATGGAGTTTGTGATGAAGTAGATGTTATTACAATTCTCGAATGCATACTCCCACATATACTACTGATTCTGCTAATAAGAAAGAACATTTTCTGAACTAACATTCTGTATTTTTGGAGACTCTTCTTCTTTGTCCTTTATGCTTAAGGAATATAAAGGTGTGATGCAATGATTCGCATCCACTGCACCTGAAGTGCGTTTTCCAATGGTGACACCTCATTCAAGATTTGTGCATTGTCAGTCGAGTGTAGGTGCCAATTGTCCTTGATTTCCATGTATACTCATCTTGCGACAAGTATCGTCTCTCTTCTTCATGAGTGGCATTGTCTCCTCTTCATTGAGCCCTGTACTTTCATCATCCATGACTTGTCACATCAGTACAGGACTCTGGCCGGTTCTGAAAGCTAATTGTCTCTGCTCTTGTTAGCACATCCCATGCACAGCAGGAGCCGGCGGGTTTTGCAACCACTTCTGTGTCTGTCTGTCTGACTGTGTGTCTGTCCAGGCCGTAACGTTTTTACCATTTGAGTTTTGTTATCAGATTTTCACCAAAGCTTTATTATGAGAATATGGAGAAGGCAAATTAATAATTTGGTCAAAAGGTCAAAGGTCAGCGTCACATAAAATCATCAATTTTCATCCAATTGTCCTCAAATTTAAATTTACCATTTGAGGTTTGTCATCTAATTTTCAACAAAGCTTTATTATGAGAATATGGAGAAGGCAAATTAATAATTTGGTCAAAAGGTCAAAGGTCAGCATCACATAAAATCATCAATTTTCATCCAATTGTCCTGAAATTTAAATTTACCATGAGGTTTGTCATCTAATTTTCAACAAAGCTTTATTATGAGAATATGGAGAAGGCAAATTCATAATTTGGTCAAAAGGTCAAAGGTCAGCGTCACATAAAATCTTCAATTTTCATCCAATTGACCTGAAATTGTAAGAATTTGCATATTGGGTTACTGAATTGGTTCACCAATCAAAAGCTACAAGCCAATTGTTTTTTACATCAAAAGGTCAAAGGTCAAGGTTGCATAAAATCATCAATTTTCATCCAATTGACCTGAAATTTAAATTTACCATTTGAGGTTTGTCATCTAATTTTCAACAAAGCTTTATTATGAGAATATGGAGAAGGCAAATTAATAATTTGGTCAAAAGGTCAAAGGTCAGCATCACATAAAATCATCAATTTTCATCCAATTGTCCTGAAATTTAAATTTACCATTTGAAGTCTGTCATCTAATTTTCAACAAAGCTTTATTATGAGAATATGGAGAAGGCAAATTAATAATTTGGTCAAAAGGTCAAAGGTCAGCGTCACATAAAATAATCAAGGTCAGCGTCACATAAAATCATCAATTTTCATCCAATTGTCCTGAAATTTAAATTTACCATTTGAGGTTTGTCATCTAATTTTCAACAAAGCTTTATTATGAGAATATGGAGAAGGCAAATTAATAATTTGGTCAAAAGGTCAAAGGTCAGCGCCACATAAAATCATCAATTTTCATCCAGTTGTCCTGAAATTTAAATTTACCATGAGGTTTGTCATCTAATTTTCAACAAAGCTTTATTATGAGAATATGGAGAAGGCAAATTCATAATTTGGTCAAAAGGTCAAAGGTCAGCGTCACATAAAATCTTCAATTTTCATCCAATTGACCTGAAATCCAATTGACACTTCCGTTTCCGGTCTTGCTGGCGAGGGTTCGTTTATTCTCAGCTCTCCATGCTATCCATCGAAATCGAAGTTAAGTAATTGTTCCCATTTGTATTTTCGTTATAACTATTTATTTTATGGTGTATATATTGTCTCCCGACGAAGATTTTCGGTGCAAATCTTTCATACCTGTATTGAAAATCGTGTTAATTCGGGTCGTGTTTTGAGGCCTTGTAGTTGTACAGTGAACACTGTACAACCTTGAGGCTTTGTTTTTCTCTCAGCGGTCCGTGTTTTTGTGATCCAATAACTTTCGTTCTCTGTTTTCCCAATCTTTTCACCCCATAGCCCTCTTCCTTGTGTAAATCACAACTCAAAAAAATCCAAAAAAAAAACATTTCCTTCTCTGTTCTCATTCGTTTATTCATTCTTATTCGTTCGTTCGTTCGTTCTTCGACCACGTGTTTCTCCCCCATTTCCCCAGATAGATTGTCAAATTTCAACTCGTTATTTTATCGTCCATGCGTTATTGTTTTGATTATAGTTACTTTTGGTTTGAATTTCCTGTAACTTGTAATTATTTAATCGTGTTCTGCTCCTCGTGTGCGGCCTTGTAGTTGTACCCCCGTCGGTGTTTGTTATCTTAATCGTGTTTTGCTTGGCTCTTAGTTTTTTTCCCTTCTACCCCGAACATAATACTCTGTCTAACGTTCTAAATCCCCACCTCCCCCCCCCCCCCCCACCCCCAAAAACCAAACAAACAAACAAAAAAAAAAAACATTTATTTTCCTTTCTCCACGTGTACTGTTGACTCATCCTGTATTTTCTGTCCAGGTGTGCTGTTCGCCCCGCCCCCATTAACTCCTTGCCATCCACCGTTTGCCCTTCACGTGACTCGTGGTGGTCCCTCTCGACTCTCCCCCCGTTGGTATTTTTGTGCACATAAGATTGTTCACGGTTCTGTTTAAATATTATTTAAATATGTATAACCTTTCCCCTTCAGTGTTTTACTCAGTGGTATTTTACAACACGCTGTTTTTCTTCCTATTTAAAAGGCTTTTCTCAATTTCCTCTCCAACTCATTCCACCTCAAAAAAAAGAAATTCAATATCTTATACGTCTCCCTCACTACATGGTCTAAATTCACATTCATTCCATCCCTCCTCCATCATTCTGAACCGGATTGCTAACTTGAAAATCACAACAAACCCAATTTGTTTTCAATGTTCGTCTTTCATTAATCATCCACTTTCTAAACTCCCCTCTTGCCCCTCCCATCCAAATCCCTCCCCTTGCACCTACACTCCTAAACTCCCCCCTTGCCCCACCACTCTTAAACTCCCCCCCTACCCCTCCACTCCTGAACTCCCCCCTTGCCCTTCCACTCCTGAACTCCCCTCTTGCCCTTCCCCTCCTAAACTCCCCCCTCACTCCTCCCCTTCAAAACTCCCCCCCAACCCCTCCCATTCAAATCTCCCCCCATACCATTCCTCTCCAATTCTCCCTCCTCCCCCCTCCTCCTCAAAGCTGCCTCCTCCCCACTTCGTCTCCCTTCTATCTCATACCTCCACCCCCCCCCAACCTTCTTCTTTCCTCTGCCCCCCCTCAAACAACCCCTCTCTGTGCCTCATCCCTTCACCTTCAAACCTTTCATCCTCCTCATCCTTCCCTTTCTTGGAACTCTTCTGCAATCGCTGACACACTAACAACTGCTCTCCCTACCTCCCCCTCTCATCCTTCATCTTACCCTACTCCTCCCCTCCCCTGTCCTGTACCCGATGCTCCCCCTCTCTCTTCATTAACGGTATGGACCTCAAACATCCGGGGCCTTCGCTCAAACCTGACTGATCTCTCCATACAGGTTGCTTCTGACAATCCAGACTTGATCTGCTTAACAGAGACTTTCCTCCTTCAAGATGTCTCTGATTCCTTAATATCTCTTCCTGGTTACTCCCTCCTCCGGTATGATAGACCTGAGCCTCGGCCTGGTGGTGGGGTGGCTATCTTTATCAAAAACTCTCTTCCTCACTCTCCTTGCACTGCCCTCTCTCCTCCTCACCCCCAGGAGTACCTCTGGCTACGGCTTCCTCTCCGCTCCCACCTTTTGTTCATATGTGTTCTGTACCGTCCCCCAAACAGTGATGACTCCATCTTCATTTCACTGTCTGACAACATGGACCAACTTCTATCCACTCATCCCAACTCTCTCTTCCTCATATGTGGTGACTTCAATTGTCATCATGCCACCTGGTTGGGTGTGGGTTCCTCTCTCACCAGTCATGGCACCTCAGCAAAGGACTTCTGTGACTCACTGGGATTGACACAATCTGTCAATTTCCCGACCCGGATCTCAGCCAATGGAGTATCTTCTCTTCTAGACTTGGTTATGACAAACTTCCCTGCTAATGTCTGCTGCTCTTCTTCTGCTCCAATCGGTTCTTCTGATCATGTGCTTGTCAAAGTGGACATCTCTCTGGCCATTCTCAGAGAGCCTCCTCAGCGTCGACTAGTCTGGCATTTCACTCAGGCCGACTGGGACGGTCTTCAAGCAGCCATCAATCGTCTGGATTGGTCTCCCATCTCCACTGCCTCTGACATCAATTCTTCCTGGGAATTCTTCCAAAGCAAACTGATCTCTCTCATGCACAGATTTATCCCATCTCGCCTTCAGTTGTCTTACCCTTCCTCCCGTCTATGGTACACTGAATCTTGTGGTGAGGCAGTTGCCCTGAAACAACTTGCCGTTGCCTCTTGGAAGGCTAATCCAACTGAAGGAAATCTCAGTTCCTTCCACCAAGCTTGGAACAAGTGTGTGTCTACCCTCAGGAGTGCCAGGAAGCACTATCTCTCCTCACTCAAGAATGAACTCTCAAACCTGTCTCCTTCCTCCAAATCCTGGTGGCGTCTGGTCAAATCCGTTTCTGGTGTTTGTTCCCCCTCCATCCCCTCCCTTACCTCAAATGGCCACACAGTTGACATCGCACGTGACAAAGCCGAATGCCTCAACTCTGTGTTTGCCTCAAAATCCTTAGTCCCAAACCCATCTCTCTCTGTTCCCACCTTTCCCAGTCGAACCAAACT
This sequence comes from Myxine glutinosa, assembly GCF_964187855.1. Taxonomy (NCBI): domain Eukaryota; kingdom Metazoa; phylum Chordata; class Myxini; order Myxiniformes; family Myxinidae; genus Myxine; species Myxine glutinosa. The sequence goes on along the minus strand of NC_136269.1, from coordinate 115,606,470 downwards.
GCTCCTGGACTCTGTGACCTTCTCTCCTGACAAGGTGGAGGAGTTTTTGTCAAACCTCGACTCTGATTCTGCAACTGGACCAGATGGCATCAGCCCACGGGTCCAAAAATCCTGCTCTGCCGCTCTATCTCACCCTCTGTCTGTTCTTTCCACCCTATCCTTTGCTCAAGGTCATCTGCCAGCATCCTGGAAATCAGCAAACATTACCGCTTTACACAAAAAAGGTGCAAAAACAGATCCTTGCAACTACAGACCAATCAGCCTGCTCCCAATTATCAGCAAAGTCATGGAATCCATCATTGCTTCGGATATGAAATCTTTCCTCTTCTCCAATGGCTTGATCTCTGATCATCAATTTGGTTTCAGACCAGGTCACTCTACTCTGGACATGCTGCTTCTGCTGTCTCAACAATGGATGGAGGTCCTCAATGCCAAACAGGAAATCAGAGCTGTCTCCCTTGACATATCACATGCCTTCGATACGGTCTGGCACCCAGCTCTGCTCACCAAACTCTCCTCCTATGGTATCCATGGAAATCTCCATGCATGGCTTGCGGACTTCCTCTCTGGTCGTAGTCAACGTGTGGCCCTGAATGGATTTCTCTCATCTCCCCTTCCCGTTCAGGCTGGAGTTCCCCAAGGCAGTGTGCTGGGCCCTGTGCTTTTTCTGGTCTTTATCAATGATCTCTCCGACTCTCTGGAAAATCCTCTGTATCTCTTTGCTGATGACTCCACTCTCTGCCGCTCCATTCCTCTTCCCTCAGATCGGCAGTCTGCAGCCTCCTCACTCTCTGAAGACCTGTACAAAATCACAGACTGGTCAAACATGTGGAACATGTCTTTCAATCCTGACAAATCTCACACTCTTACTATGTCTCTCCGAAAAGATCGACTGGACAACCCTCCCATCTACTTTCTCAACAATCCTCTCCAAGAAGTTCTGTCGCTCAAGCTTTTGGGTCTCACCATCTGCCATGATCTTTCTTGGGAAAACCACATTTTCAAGCTGGCCTCCAAAGCCAGTCGCCGACTGGGCATCCTCCGTCGTGCGAAGTCCTTCCTAGGCACACCTGAGCTCCTCACCACATACAAGGCTTTCATCCGCAGCTCAATGGAATACTGTTCTCCCCTATGGGCTGGTGCTCCTGCCTCACACCTGGCTCGGCTTCACGCTGTTGAATCCAAAGCTTTCAGAATCATTGGAATCTCCCGCGATGAAGCTATCTCTGAGGGCCTTTCACTCACTCACCGCAGGCAGGTAGGTGGTCTTTCTGTCTTCTACCGACTCCTCTCCGGCCTTGCTCCCCCAGCTCTCTCTGTGCTCTGTCCCCCAAATATTCCTACAGGTCGCACAAGATCTGCCAGCCACCCTCTGATGGTTAAACTGCCGAAATCTCGGCTCTCTGCTCACCTTCACTCTTTCATTCCTCTTTTCTCCCGCCTCTGGAACAAACTCCCACACTCACTTCAATCACACTCCTCCCTCCAGGTCTTCAAAACAGCTGTTCACCACCATCTCTTATCTTCCCCCATCCAAAACCTTGATCTTTTCTACCCCCACTAATTCACCCCAGATCCACCTTGTTTGAAATTCCAACTTCTTTCCTGGAAGTCTTGGCAGTGTCCATATGTTTTATACCTCTCCCACCCCCCCTCCCCCCTTCCCATGCCTCCCCCCCAAAGCCCTCTCCCTCCCACAGTTCTCTCGATGTCTCCATGTCTCTCGGTCCCTGCTCTCAAATGTTGTGTTTGTGTCCTTCCCCCTCTCTCCCCATCTTGTCTACCGCTCCCGATGTTATTTGTTTTGTGTGTCTGTTTGTCTTTCTGTGTGATTAATGTTCGCTCTTTCACGAGCCTCGATCTTGTATTAAAAAAAAAAAAAAACAAACAAAAAAAATTGTAAGAATTTGCATATTGGGTTACTGAATTGGTTCACCAATCAAAAGCTACAAGCCAATTGTTTTTTTACATCAAAAGGTCAAAGGTCAAGTTTGCATAAAATCGTCAATTTTCATCCAATTGACCTGAAATTTAAATTTACCATTTGAGGTTTGTCATCTAATTTTCAACAAAGCTTTATTATGAGAATATGGAGAAGGCAAATTAATAATTTTGTCAAAAGGTCAAAGGTCAGCATCACATAAAATCATCAATTTTCATCCAATTGTCCTGAAATTTAAATTTACCATGAGGTTTGTCATCTAATTTTCAACAAAGCTTTATTATGAGAATATGGAGAAGGCAAATTAATAATTTGGTCAAAAGGTCAAAGGTCAGCATCACATAAAATCTTCAATTTTCATCCAATTGTACTGAAATTTAAATTTACCATTTGAGGTTTGTCATCTAATTTTCAACAAAGCTTTATTATGAGAATATGGAGAAGGCAAATTAATAATTTGGTCAAAAGGTCAAAGGTCAGCATCACATAAAATCTTCAATTTTCATCCAATTGACCTGAAATTGTAAGAATTTGCATATTGGGTTCCTGAATTGGTTCACCAATCAAAAGCTACAAGCCAATTGGTTTTTTAGATCAAAAGGTCAAAGGTCAAGTTTGCATAAAATCGTCAATTTTCATCCAATTGACCTGAAATTTAAAGAATTTGCATATAAAGTTACTGAATTGCTTCACCAATCAAAAGCTACAAGCCCATTGTTTTTTTTTAGATCAAAAGATCAAAGATCAAGGTTGCATAAAATCACTAATTTTCACCCGATTGACCTGAAATTTAAAGAATTTGCATATCAGGTCACTGAATTGGTTCACTAATCAAAAGCTCGAAGCTGATTTTTTTTAGATCTAAAGTTCAAAGGTCAAGGCTTTTTAAAATCATCAATTTTCATTTTGTATTTTTTTAAAAACCGTTTTCGTTATTTTGAGCATACAGAAGAAGAGGAAGAAGAAGACGCAGACGGGCTTTGCATTTTCAGATGCTTTCTAGTTGTCACTTTACTGGGTTTCCTCCATCTACCATATATCCAGATACTACTTGCTGCCAGGGTTCGTGTGACAAACCTGCTACAAATCAAATGTGGAGCATTTGTCGTGTTACAGAGACATACACGACTTTGGCAGCAGTGGTGGGAATGGTATCACACCTTTATAACAGGTGCCTAATGAACAGTTAGGTGTGCAATTCTTTGCCACAGTCTGTAATTGTGTCAGCCCGCATTGAATTGAACTAGGTCGATATTTGTAAGGATAGTCAAAAACTTTTACTACAAAAAAGAGGGAATTAAAAGTAGCAAAAAGTGTAAACGTGTGGCGTGGTGGGAGAGACAGTGGAAGGAAGTATTTGGAATCCATTGTAAAAGGAACTCGATTGACTGTGGTTGCTGATAAAGTTGATGAAGTGGTTGAAGATGGCACCAAATCCAAAATATATTGTTTGAGGCTGCGATAAAGATTATTTGTGGTTGTGACATGCAATTTGCAACCACAAACAAGTAGATTTGTTTTATTTTGGAGTGCCAAAAAGTGATACATATTGTTTTGGTTTGGAGGTTTTATATTGCTGTTTTGGGAATATTTCATACAGCATGGGAATTTTTTTGTCCCCCGTCACACCGCGGAGCGAAAGGGGGACTATGGTTTTCCCCTCCGTCCGTGTGTGCGTCCGTCCGTGCGTGCGTCCGTCCGTCCGTGCGTGCGTCCGCCCGTGTGCGTGCGTGCGGGCATGCATGCGTGCGTACGTGCGTGCGTACGTGCATAAGCGAAGGACCGAATTCTAATTTGGTGTGTGGGTGCAACCCACGTCAAAATCCAAGATGGCCGCCGCCATGTATGTCTGAACCTTGTGAGCGAAATATCTTGAAAAATAAGCGAAGTACCAACTTCTAATCTGGTGTGTGGGTGTATCTAGGCATAAGGACGGACGCTATTGAAAATTGGGTCACCACGTCAAAATCCAAGATGGCCGCCACCATATATATGCCTGAACCTTGTGAGCGAAATATCTTGAAAAATAAACGAACTACTAACTTCTAATCTGGTGTGTGTGTGTATCTAGGCATAAGGACGAACGCTATTGAAAATTGGGTCGCCACGTCAAAATCCAAGATGGCCGCCTTGCGTCTTCCACTTTGTTAACTCACATCACTTCACCGACGGGGGACCTAGGCGTAATTATACATAGTCAAGACTCATGGAAGAGCTAGTACAGTGAACGGATGACGACGTAACAGATAAAAGCAGGACGCAAAACACGCATGCACGGGATGGACAAGATGGATACAGAATGAAACTCCAGGAGGCAGGAAAATTGGAAGGAGGGGGAATTTTGAGGGGTTAACGAGGGTAGAAAGGATCATAGTTTCAGATTGGGGATGATCTGAGATGGTCCACTAGCTCATGCTGGTGGTGAAGATCTGTTTTGAAGACCTGGAGGGAAAAATGAGATTTAAGAGGACGTGGAAGCTGATTCCACAGGCGGGAAAAAAAGAGGACCAAATGAGTGGAGATGAGCAGTGATCCTGGATTTATGTAGTTTCATCAGACAGAAGGGGATGATGGTGGACCATGTGAGCCCTGCAGAGACCTGGAGAGGGGAGGGGACAAAGCAAAGAAAGAGCAGTGGGTGTAAGACTAGAAAGGAGGTGGTAGAAGACAGAGACACCACCGATCTGTCTGCAATGTGAAATGGATAGGCTCATAGACACAGCTTCATGGCGAAATATTCGAAAGTCACACTATGGGAATATTTTATATACTTTGGGAATATTTTGTACACTTTGGGAGTTTTTGTACACTATTGGAATATTTCATACACTGTGGGAATATTTCATACTGTGGGAATATTTTATACATTATGGGAATGTTCCATACACAATGGGAACATGTCATACACTGTGGGAATATTTCATATATTGTGGGAATATTTCATACACTCAGGGAATATTTTTCACACTGGGAATATTTTATACATTACTAGCAGAAGTACCCGGCATTGCCGGGCGGGGGAGGGGAAGGGAGGGGGAAGGGGAGGGGAGCGGAACGGGGGGGAGGGGAGGGGAACGGGGGGGAGGGGAGGAGAGGGGGGAGGGGAGAAGAGGGGGGAGGGGAGAAGAGGGGGGGAGGGGAGAAGAGGGGGGAGGGGAGAAGAGGGGGGAGGGGGAGGGGAGGGGGAGGGGGGAGGAGATGGGGGAGGGCGAGGGGTAGGGGGGAGGGGGGAGGGGAGGGTGGGGGGAGGGGGGAAGGGTGGAGGGGGAGGGGGAGGGGGAGGGTCAGGGGGAAGGGGTAGGGGACAGGGAGGGGAAAAAGGAGGGGAAAAGGGAGGGGGAGGGGGAGGGAAGGGGAGGGCCAGTCAACAATGACATTGCAGTTCTCATGGTCGGAGAGCAGCACAACAATCGCGACATCGTCCTGCATCTTCGCAACAGCACGAAGCGGATTTTGGAGACTCACCGATCCTGTGACGCCCTCCAGTACCGGCGTTGCCGGGTGGGGGAAGGGAGACCCGTACATTACACACATTACAACATTACACACACACAAACTGTGTTTTATGTTCAATGGTCTGGCGGCAGGGATGGAACATCACGTGATCGCTCTGAGAGAATCAGCGCGCTGCTCTGCCACCAGGTCAGATTCCGTGTATAATATTCCTCGCTGAAATGCGCTGAGGTAAATATGAATAAAAAATATGGATCTCGTCAAATATTTTTAGGTCAGCCATGTCCGTCCCAGGCTCAATGGCCATGTCTGTGCCAAATATCAAGTACGTGAGCCTCTCCGTTTCGGAGTCTATCGGTAACATTACACACACACAAACTGTATTTTATGTTCAATGGTCTGGCGGTGGGAATGGAACATCACGTGATCGCTCTGAGCGAATCAGCGCGCTGCTCTGCCACCGCTCAGATTCCGTGTATAATATTCCTCGCTGAAATGCGCTGAGGTAAATATGAATAAAAAAGATGGATCTTGTCAAATATTTTTAGGTCAGCCATGTCCTTCCCAGGCTCAATGGCCATGTCTGTGCTAAATATCAAGTACGTGAGCCTCTTCGTTTCGAGTCTATCGGTAACATTACACACACACAAACTGTATTTTATGTTCAACTAGCAGAAGTACCCGGCATTGCCGGGCGGGGGAGGGGAGGGGGGAACGGGGGGGAGGGGAGGGGAACGGGGGGGAGGGGAGGGGAACGGGGGGAAGGGGAGGGGAGGGGAACGGGGGGGAGGGGAGGGGAGGGGAATGGGGGGGAGGGGAGGGGAGGGGAACGGGGGGAGGGGTGGGGAGGGGAACGGGGGGAGGGGAGGGGAATGGGGGGGAGGGAGGGAGGGAAGGGGAACGGGGGGGAGGGGAGAAGAGTTGGAGGGGGAGGAGGGGAGGGGGAGAGGGGAGAAGAGGGGGGGATGGGGAGGGTGAGGGGGAAGGGGGAGGGGGGAAGGTGGGGAGGAGAGAAGGGGGTAGGGGGAGGGGGGAAGGGGGAGGGGGATGGGGAGGGGGAGGGGGGAGGGGGGAAGGGGGAGAGGGGGAGGGGGAGGGGAGGAGGGAGGGTGAGGGGATGGAGGGTGAGGGAGGGGGAGGGGGAAAAGGGAGGGGAGGGGGAGGGGGAAAAGGGAGGGGAGGGGGAGGGGGAAAAGGGAGGAGGAGGGGGAAAATGGAGGGGAGGGGAGAAGGGGAGGGGGAGGGGAGAAGGGGAGGGGTAGGGTGGAGGGGGTAGGGTGGAGGGGGATGGGAAGGGGGGACGGAGGGGGAGGGGGAAGGGGGAGGGAAGGGGATGGCCAGTCAACAACGACGTTGCAGTTCTCATGGTCGGAGAGCAGCACAACAATCGGACATAGTCCTGCATATTCGCAACAGCACGAAGCGGTTTTTGAAGCTCACTCGGACAAAAGCCTCGCACAAATTACACCGTGAAGGCCCAATGGTCATGTCTATGCCACAAATCACGGGCGCACTGAATTGAAAATATATAGAACGCTCATACTCCGTGAAAAGTGAAGCCGCCGTGTCGCCATCTTGGTCAGCACGACTCGACCAACTCGCCTCGCGGATCTCGTTTTGTGCGGCAAGAAACTGCTCCAATCGGTTACGGAAGGGTTGTGGAAAGACGTTTCACAGCTGTTTCAAAGACGTCTTTAATTCATATCGCACAAAATCGATACAAAACACGATCGCATAAAAGGTGAAGTGAAGTGAAGTGAAGAAGACGTAACCAATCGGTTACGGAAGGGTTGTGGAAAGACGTTTCACAGCTGTCTCAAAGACGTCTATAATTCATATCGCACAAAATCGCTACAAAACACGATCGCATAAAAGGTGAAGTGAAGAAGACGTAACCAATCGGTTACGGAAGGGTTGTGGAAAGACGTTTCACAGCCGTTTCAGAGACGTCTTTAATCCATATCGCACAAAATCGATACAAAACACGATCGCATAAAAGGTGAAGTGACGTGTGACGGGATGGAACATCACGTGATCGCTCTGAGCGGCGGGAATGGAACATCACGTGATCGCTCTGAGCGAATCAGCGAGCTGCTCTGGAACCGGCTGAGATTAGCGGGTCCTTCGCTGAAATGCGCTGAGGTAAATATGAATAAAAAATATGGATCGTCAAATATTTTGAGTTTGGCCATGTTCGTCCCACGCTCAATGGCCATGTCTATGTCAAATATCAAGCACGTAAGCCTCTCCGTTTAGGAGTCTATCGGTAACATTACACACACACACACACACACACACACACACACACACGCACACACAAACTGTGTTTTATATATATAGATGGTCTGGCGGCAGGGATGGAACATCACATGATCGCTCTGAGCGAATCAGCACGCTGCTCTGCCACCAGGTCAGATTACGTGTATAATATTCCTCACTGAAATGCGCTGAGGTAAATATGAATAAAAAATATGGATCTTGTCAAATATTTTTAGGTCGGCCATGTCCTTCCCAGGCTCAATGGCCATGTCTGTGCCAAATATCAAGTACGTGAGCCTCTCCGTTTCGGAAACTGTATTTTATGTTCAATGGTCTGGCGGCGGGAATGGAACATCACGTGATCGCTCTGAGCGAATCAGCGCGCTGCTCTGCCACCGCTCAGATTCCGTGTATAATATTCCTCGCTGAAATGCGCTGAGGTAAATATGAATAAAAAATATGGATCTCGTCAAATATTTTTACAATGGGAACATGTCATACACTGTGGGAATATTTCATATATTGCAGGAATATTTCATACACTAAGGGAATATTTTGCACACTGGGAATATTTTGTACACTATGGGAATATTTCATACACTGTGTGAATATTTCATACACTATGGGAATATTTTGTACACTCGGAATATTTTGTACACTATGGGAATATTTCATACACTGTGTGAATATTTCATACACTATGGGAATATTTTGTACACTGGGAATATTTTGTACACTATGGGAATATTTCATACACTGTGAGAATATTTCAGACACTGTGGGAATATTTCAGATACTGTGAGACTATTTCAGACACTTTGGGAATATTTCATACACTGTGGGAATATTTGATACACTATGCAAATTTTCATACAATACAGGAATGTTTCTTTCACTATGCAAATATTTCATACACTATGGGATTATTTCAGATACTGAGGGAATATTTCGTACACTATGGGAATATTTCAGATACTGTGGGAAAGAATATTTCATACACTATGGGAATATTTCATACACTATGGGAATATTTCAGACACTGTGGGAAGATTTCAGATACTGTGGGAAAGAATATTTCATACACTATGGGAATATTTCAGATACTGTGGGAAAGAATATTTCATACACTATGGGAATATTTCATACACTATGGGAATATTTCAGACACTGTGGGAAGATTTCAGACACTGAGAATATTTCAGACACTTTGTGAATATTTCATACACTGTGGGAATATTTCATACACTATGGGAATATTTCACAGACATTGTGGGAAGATTTCAGACACTGGGAATATTTCAGACACTTTGTGAATATTCCATGCACTGTGGGAATATTTCATACACGAGGCAACTGTTTCATACGATACAGGAATATTTCTTACACCATGCAAATATTTTGTACACTGTGGCAGTACACTATGGGGATATTTCTACACTATGGAAATATTTCATAGCTCTATGTACTGAATATATTCTCATTATACTGCTTGTTTTAATGATTGCAGGTTTGTGAAATCGTTCTCTCTGTGTATTGTTGCAAGCTGGGATTTTTGACACGACCCCAGATGTCAAATCGACTTTCTCAAGGAGAAATGCACCCTCGTCCCGATGGTCCAAAATACTTTCTTGCTATGATCCAATCACAAGGATTACCTAAGAGGGTAGAGCCCTTGCTTTTTGTGAACATTAATTTACGTTAGCTCAAACTCACATCATGGACATGCAAAGAGGAAATATTTTAATAAAATGAGCAGGAACGTTTACAAAAATAAACTAACTTTTTTTTTTTTTTAACGAAACACGTATTTACAATCACAATTTCCATGTAATGACATTCACTTATTCATGCAAACGTGTAAAACCATAATGTTTACATTTACAAACGAGCATGAATTATATGATGGTTACAAAAGCATGTAAGGTTTTAAACTCTTCCCTCCAATGTAATAAGTAGTCATTTTGAGAACTTGGCTTCACTACCCAAGTCCATGTGCATAGAAATCTGGACGTTAGACAATGAAAAAAACAAAACACCGATGGACAAATGTTAGGAAATCCTTTGTGTGATTGTCTAATCAAAATCAAACTGGACAGTCTGTGTTTCTTAGCCGGAGGAGAGGGTAAGAGGAGGAGCACAACACAGTTCACGGTTCCTCGAGCAAAATGTCATGAGGTGCTCATTTCTGGCAAAGCTTATAACCACCAGCACAAGAAGCACACAATCGTCTCCAAAGATTTATGGGGTTAGGAAAGCTCTATACAGGTAACAGCCTTGCCTGAGCCACCGTTCCGGGCAGTATCCACCCAGACAGCATGCCATGTGCATCCTTGTGTGCTGATGAACAGTAAAAACACTCACAAGCCTGGGTACCTGGTCATGGCGGTCCCTGAGCAATTCTTGTTTTTTTTTTAACCTCAGCCCAGCGATCTCCAATCAACAGCAACCAACTCCCCTTCACTGCAGGTTAAAAAAAAAATAGCAAAACAGTTGACCAGTCAGTCCTGCCAGCACCGAGATAATACAGAATCCCAACCTCGTAGTAAGAGTGTGGTCCATACCTCCGCCCATCCCAAACCCCCTGTCCTCTTTTTCGATTTCCAAAACCTTTCAGACAATTACATTATTTCGCCCCCTCACCTGTCCTGTAACAATGACATCATTGGAATGCCCAGGGGGTGGCACAGATGCCAGTTATAAATCTCTTATCGAGTTATAAATGTGTCGGAGCAGATTTCTTTCATAGCAATGTTTGCACAGCTGGTACACTGTCAAAAGATGGCATTTCCAGCATTTAAACCTTCCAGCGAATGGACGGTGCGATCCAGATAAAAGACCACCACAAACAGAGATAAGACAACCATGCAATGATGTTTATTCATTGAACACATTAAGTAAATTTTACAATGTAATTTATTGTGTTTCTGTACAAAATGAATAGATCGTCTCACAGTTAAAATATATACCACCCTTACTCGTAATAACATTGACTAGGTATGTGTGACGTACCAACTTTCTTTATACTTCTAATAGCCATTGCTTGCTTTAAACTTTCCTTTACACCATGGAGTGCACGCAAGCATTCGATAACGCGTGGAAAATGTTGGGATATTTTAAAGTTGAGCAGTCACTCCATTGCCTTTGTTGGTGTGGATATATTAGGGGTGCCACCGAATATAGGGATGCCAACACAAGTTGGCACCCCTATATTAGGGGTGCCACCTTGTGTTGTTATTATTAGGGGTGCCACCTTGTGTTGTTTTTATTAGGGGTGCCACCTTGTGTTGTTTTTATTAGGGGTGCCACCTTGTGTTGTTTTTATTAGGGGTGCCACCTTGTGTTGTTTTTATTAGGGGTGCCACCTTGTGTTGTTTTTATTAGGGGTGCCACCTTGTGTTGTTTTTATTAGGGGTGCCACCTTGTGTTGTTTTTATTAGGGGTGCCACCTTGTGTTGTTGTTATTAGGGGTGCCACCTTGTGTTGTTGTTATTAGGGGTTCCCCCTTGTGTTGTTTTTATTAGGGGTGCCACCTTGTGTTGTTTTTATTAGGGGTGCCACCTTGTGTTGTTGTTATTAGGGGTGCCACCTTGTGTTGTTGTTATTAGGGGTGCCACCTTGTGTTGTTGTTATTAGGGGTGCCCCCTTGTGTTGTTTTTATTAGGGGTGCCACCTTGTGTTGTTGTTATTAGGGGTGCCCCCTTGTGTTGTTTTTATTAGGGGTGCCACCTTGTGTTGTTTTTATTAGGGGTGCCACCTTGTGTTGTTTTTATTAGGGGTGCCACCTTGTGTTGTTTTTATTAGGGGTGCCACTTTGTGTTGTTTTTATTAGGGGTGCCACCTTGTGTTGTTTTTATTAGGGGTGCCACCTTGTGTTGTTTTTATTAGGGGTGCCACCTTGTGTTGTTTTTATTAGGGGTGCCACTTTGTGTTGTTTTTATTAGGGGTGCCACCTTGTGTTGTTTTTATTAGAGGTGCCACCTTGTGTTGTTTTTATTAGGGGTGCCACCTTGTGTTGTTTTTATTAGGGGTGCCACCTTGTGTTGTTTTTATTAGGGGTGCCACCTTGTGTTGTTTTTATTAGGGGTGCCACCTTGTGTTGTTATTATTAGGGGTGCCACCTTGTGTTGTTTTTATTAGGGGTGCCACCTTGTGTTGTTTTTATTAGGGGTGCCACCTTGTGTTGTTTAAACCCTCGGTTTCAAACAGAAAAATCGGTCCAGACTTGACAATAATCCAGAGATAAATTCTGCAAAAGAGTGCCATTTGTAGCTCATCTCATCTCGATTCTCGAAGAGATGAACTTGTAAAACGGGTCGTGATGTCCGGATGTCCGTCCGTCAACTTTTTCCTATTTGTGTCGTTAATTTTTTTTGTTTGCGTCCCTTTCCACCCAGCTGATTGTTTTGAAACTTGACATATGAATACAAGGCAGTATCCCGCACAATCGCTCGGGCTTCGATTTTTCGATTTCGGATCATGGGGCTTCCCGGGAGGGGTTAACCCCCAAATTTGGATCCCCACTCGTCCCTTATTTACCAACCGATTGCTCGGAAACCCAACACAGCCCTTTTATTTGATGGTCCGCAGCATCGCTCAGTCACAGATTTTTCGATTCGAACCAAGGAGAGGTCCCCCAAATCAACAGAGGTCTGAGCTACAATCTCAAGGGATGACCGTCAGCCCACTCCGGGGGCTATTTTCTTTTCTGGGATGGTGCCATTTTGATTCCTAGTGAGGACGTAGAGTAACAACACAATTACACAGACAAGCATGGTTTGACTAACACAATCTCCAGTCTGTTTGATTTATCTGTTTGGCCTTACGAAGGTACTATAAGAACCACCTTTAGAGGCCATTTTTCCCTGCGGAGCAGTGGTTGGTCCTTTTTCGGACACCTTGGTCCCCTTTTTGAAGCCCTTCCTGCCACCAACCCTGTTGGTCGCCTCTTACCAGCAAGCTGGTACTCAATTTGCCGACCTCGGAAGGATACCAGGCTGAGTCAACCCCCTGGCGTTAATTCAGCGATCGACCGGGATTCTGAACCCAGGATCCTAAGATCCCAACCCGGCACCCTAACCGCTAAGCCAACACCAGGATTTCCAACACCAGGCTTTTTTACGAAGGTCCTATGTTTGTTTATATTCGTTTGTTTTGCACAATAGGAATATTAATATAAACAAGCGTTACGCCTAGGTCTCCCGTCGGTGAAGTGATGTGAGTTGACAAAGTGGAAGACGCAGAAAACATGCTATGATATGATATTTCGCTCACAAGGTTCAGACATACATGGAGGCGGCCATCTTGGATTTTGACGTGGCGACCCAATTTTCAATAGCGTTCTTCCGTATGCCGAGATAGACCCACACACCAGATTAGAAGTTGGTACTTCGCTTATTTTTGAAGATATTCATCTCACAAGGTTCAGACATACATTGCATCAGACATACATGGCGGCGGCCATCTTGGATTTTGACGTGGGTTGCACCCACACATCAAATTCGAATGCGGTCCTTCGCTTACGCACGCACGCACGCCCGCATGCACGCACACACGCACACACGCACGCACGGACGGACGGACGGACGGACACACGGACGTAGGGGAAAACCATAGTCCCCCTTTCGCTCCCCTGTGCACCGGGGGACAATAATTTTGTGCTCGTCATGCTGGTAATGCCAACAAGGCAGAAATGAGAAACTGAGCATTACAAAAGTATAAAAACAACAGCCCAACAAAGTTTGGGTTATACGCTTGCTGTTTGCCATTGAAATGTTGCCGAAGATCGAACCCGACCAGTGAAGCACCAGGTACAGTTCCAGGTAAGGGTGACAGTTTCAAGCTGGGTCGAGATTCAAACTGCAATATTGGTATGAAAGGATCGAGCCTGTGGTGTGAGCTGCAGATGGGAACGCTTGAAATGTTGCGAGATCGATCCTTTGATCAACTCTGTGATCGACTTGCACTCCTGGATAGATAATCAGATCGTTTGCTGAAACTGCATGATGAACCAGCTGCAGGGAGGACATACAGACTCAAACTTGGCAAACAACAACACAGTTGGTAAAAAGACAGTCCCACTGGATTCAAGGATAAACTTACTGGTAAAATATAACTGTTGGAAGAAAATCAATCAGATCATCTATTTATGAAGCAACAGTTGTGGAGCTGATGAGGGAAGAAAGACAGAACAGATGATCTTCATGGCATAGTTTGAAATTTTCCTGAAAGCAATGCTCAGGATATTCCTATTTTGGAAAGGAAAGGATATGGAAAAGTTTTTAGCAGAGTGTGAAAAATCCATGATATCCAGATGAGCCGGGATCGAGCTGTGTTTGGCAAAAAGAGAGATAACGTGAGGCCTTTGCGTGTAAACTGAGGTGACGGATCCATTTTTGTTTTACAAACAGCAGAAAGCTCCAGGAAAGAGGGGCGGAAATTCCCCAGGTTCGATATTACACTGAAGTATCGTAAGGAAAGGAAGGAACTGCACAAGGAAATGGTGTAATTCCGAAAAACAATGGAGAGGAGAATCTGCAGCATCGGGAGGAGTGAAACTGTCAAAATAGCAGCAACATTGAACCAAGGCCTAGGCTAGCAGAGTCGGTGGTGTAATGGTTGGAGAGTTGAACCAAGGCCTGTGCTAGCAGAGTTGGTGGTGTATAAATGGTTGGAGAGTTGAACCAAGGCCTGTGCTAGCAGAGTTGGTGGTGTAATGGTTGGAGAGTTGAACCAAGGCCTATGCTGGCAGAGTTGGTGGTGTAATGGTTGGAGAGTTGAACCAAGGCCTATGCTGGCAGAGTTGGTGGTGTAATGGTTGGAGAGTTGAACCAAGGCCTATGCTGGCAGAGTTGGTGGTGTAATGGTTGGAGAGTTGAACCAAGGCCTGTGCTAGCAGAGTTGGTGGTGTAATGGTTGGAGAGTTGAACCAAGGCCTGTGCTAGCAGAGTTGGTGGTGTAATGGTTGGAGAGTTGAACCAAGGCCTACGCTCGCAGACTCGGTGGTGTAATGGTTGGAGAGTTGAACCAAGGCCTATGCTCGCAGACTCAGTGGTGTAATGGTTGGAGAGTTGAACCAAGGCCTATGCTGGCAGAGTTGGTGGTGTAATGGTTGGAGAGTTGAACCAAGGCCTATGCTGGCAGAGTTGGTGGTGTAATGGTTGGAGAGTTGAACCAAGGCCTGTGCTAGCAGAGTTGGTGGTGTAATGGTTGGAGAGTTGAACCAAGGCCTGTGCTAGCAGACTCGGTGGTGTAATGGTTGGAGAGTTGAACCAAGGCCTATGTTCGCAGACTCGGTGGTGTAATGGTTGGAGAGTTGAACCAAGGCCTATGCTCGCAGACTCGGTGGTGTAATGGTTGGAGAGTTGAACCAAGGCCTATGCTGGCAGAGTTGGTGGTGTAATGGTTGGAGAGTTGAACCAAGGCCTAGGCTAGCAGAGTCGGTGGTGTAATGGTTGGAGAGTTGAACCAAGGCCTGTGCTAGCAGAGTTGGTGGTGTAATGGTTGGAGAGTTGAACCAAGGCCTGTGCTAGCAGAGTTGGTGGTGTAATGGTTGGAGAGTTGAACCAAGGCCTGTGCTAGCAGAGTTGGTGGTGTAATGGTTGGAGAGTTGAACCAAGGCCTATGCTCGCAGACTCTGTGGTGTAATGGTTGGAGAGTTGAACCAAGGCCTGTGCTAGCAGAGTTGGTGGTGTAATGGTTGGAGAGTTGAACCAAGGCCTATGCTGGCAGAGTTGGTGGTGTAATGGTTGGAGAGTTGAACCAAGGCCTATGCTCGCAGACTCGATGGTGTAATGGTTGGAGAGTTGAACCAAGGCCTGTGCTAGCAGAGTTGGTGGTGTAATGGTTGGAGAGTTGAACCAAGGCCTATGCTCGCAGACTCGATGGTGTAATGGTTGGAGAGTTGAACCAAGGCCTATGCTGGCAGAGTTGGTGGTGTAATGGTTGGAGAGTTGAACCAAGGCCTATGCTGGCAGAGTTGGTGGTGTAATGGTTGGAGAGTTGAACCAAGGCCTGTGCTAGCAGAGTTGCTGGTGTAATGGTTGGAGAGTTGAACCAAGGCCGACGCTCGCAGACTCGGTGGTGTAATGGTTGGAGAGTTGAACCAAGGCCTGTGCTAGCAGAGTTGGTGGTGTAATGGTTGGAGAGTTGAACCAAGGCCTATGCTAGCAGAGTTGGTGGTGTAATGGTTGGAGAGTTGAACCAAGGCCGATGCTCGCAGAGTTGGTGGTGTAATGGTTGGAGAGTTGAACCAAGGCCTATGCTCGCAGACTCAGTGGTGTAATGGTTGGAGAGTTGAACCAAGGCCTATGCTGGCAGAGTTGGTGGTGTAATGGTTGGAGAGTTGAACCAAGGCCTATGCTGGCAGAGTTGGTGGTGTAATGGTTGGAGAGTTGAACCAAGGCCTGTGCTAGCAGAGTTGGTGGTGTAATGGTTGGAGAGTTGAACCAAGGCCTGTGCTAGCAGAGTTGGTGGTGTAATGGTTGGAGAGTTGAACCAAGGCCTATGCTGGCAGAGTTGGTGGTGTAATGGTTGGAGAGTTGAACCAAGGCCTGTGCTAGCAGAGTTGGTGGTGTAATGGTTGGAGAGTTGAACCAAGGCCTGTGCTAGCAGAGTTGGTGGTGTAATGGTTGGAGAGTTGAACCAAGGCCTACGCTCGCAGACTCGGTGGTGTAATGGTTGGAGAGTTGAACCAAGGCCTATGCTCGCAGACTCAGTGGTGTAATGGTTGGAGAGTTGAACCAAGGCCTATGCTGGCAGAGTTGGTGGTGTAATGGTTGGAGAGTTGAACCAAGGCCTATGCTGGCAGAGTTGGTGGTGTAATGGTTGGAGAGTTGAACCAAGGCCTGTGCTAGCAGACTCGGTGGTGTAATGGTTGGAGAGTTGAACCAAGGCCTATGTTCGCAGACTCGGTGGTGTAATGGTTGGAGAGTTGAACCAAGGCCTATGCTAGCAGACTCGGTGGTGTAATGGATAGAGAGTCTGCTCTGAGTCTGGGATGTCTGCCGTTCTAACCAATCCCCAGCCACGTCATCCCAAAGGTTTTATAAATGGTCCGCACTCTTTCCTTGAGTGGCGCTCAGCATTTAAAACGGTCGAGCACGGACAAACAACCAAGGGTTGGCAACCATTAAGCAGACTTGATGGGCCTGATGTCCTCATCCTGCATTGAGGCTCCTTGTGACGGAACTCGTATTATTATGTCATGGCAGATGGGACACGTGACTCGACATCCATCCGAGGGACGGTGAACTCTCCAATCCGGTGAGGTGGTGAACTTGCACGCTCATTTCCTTCTCTACTTGCATGTCTGCGCTCACTTCATTCTTCCTTTGCGAGTAAAATAAATTGTACTTCAAGCTCGGACTTGAATCTGGGACATCTCAACTGTTACACCTCCTGGAAAACCTCAACTGTTAAAGTGGGAGCCTTCCTTTGCATTCGTACTTTGTATCAACCATTTTATCCTTTTTTCGGTTATTTCGGGATTTATGGGCAACTTTGCTTTTCCCCACCTCGTCGCACTTCAGTGGCCCTCTCACTCAGGTTTCGCTTTCATAACCCTGACTTTTTTCACAACACTGCACTACTGTGTGTGTTTGTGTGTGTGTTTTTGTGTGTGTGTGTGTGTGTGTGTGTGTGTGTGTGTGTGTCTGTGTGTGTGTGTGTGTGTGTGTGTCTGTGTGTGTGTGTGTGTGTGTGTGTGTGTGTGTGTGTGTGTGTGTGTGTGTGTGTGTGTGTGTGTGTGTGCAGACATGTTTTTATATGTTAGTGTGTGTGTGTGTGTGTGTGTGTGTATGTCTGTGTGTGTGTGTGTGTGTGTGTGTGTGTGTGTGTGTGTGTGTGTGTGTGTGTGTGTGTGTGTGTGTGTGTGTGTCTGTGTGTGTGTGTGTGTGTGTCTGTGTGTGTTTGTGTGCAGACATGTTTTTATGTGTTAGTGTGAATGTGTGTGTGTGTGTGTGTGTGTGTGTATGTCTGTATGTGTGTGTGCGTGTGGGGGGGGGGGGGGGCATGTGTGAGTGTGTGTGTGTGTTAGTGTGTTTTTGTGTGTGTGTGTGTTAGTGTGTGTCTGTGTGTGTTAGTGTGTGTTTGTGTGTTGTGTGTGTTTGTGTGTATGTGTGTGTGTGTTAGTGTGTGTCTGTGTGTGTGTGTGTTAGTGTGTGTTTATGTGTTCGTGTGTGTTTGTGTGTATGTGTGTTTATTTGCGGGCATGTTTTTATGTGTGTGTGTGTGTGTGTGTATGTGTGTGTGTGTGTGTGTGTGTGTGTGTGTGTGTGTGTGTGTGTGTGTGTGTGTGTGTTAGTGTGTGTTTATGTGTTAGTGTGTGTTTGTGTGTATGTGTGTTTATTTGCGGGCGTGTGTGTGTGTGTGTGTGTGTGTGTGTGTGTGTGTGTGTGTGTGTGTGTGTTAGTGTGTTTTTGTGTGTGTGTGTTAGTGTGTGTCTGTGTGTGTTAGTGTGTGTTTGTGTGTTGTGTGTGTTTGTGTGTATGTGTGTGTGTGTTAGTGTGTGTCTGTGTGTGTGTGTGTTAGTGTGTGTTTATGTGTTCGTGTGTGTTTGTGTGTATGTGTGTTTATTTGCGGGCATGTTTTTATGTGTGTGTGTGTGTGTGTGTGTGTGTGTGCGTGCGTGCTAGTGTGTGTTTATGTGTTAGTGTGTGTGTGTGTGTGTGTGTGTGTGTGTGTGTGTGTGTGTGTGTGTGTGTGATTTAAACCAAAGCATACTTAATAACTATATTTACCTTAATTGCATCTGAAGATTGTGTGAGACTCTAACCAACCAAATAAGGGAAATCATACACCAGCAGGAAAGCAGGGAAACCTTTTCGTGGCGTGTGTGAAGCCTGGTCGAATCTCCCTCGTCGGTGCAGGTTCGATTCCATATTGACTTTATTGGTAGAAATTTCCACACCCTGCGATGTAATAGAGGAGCGCCTCCGGACTAGTTCTGAGCCAACGAAAGTTTCGTGACTCCTCGGGAACATTTTGATGTTCTGTCAGCACGACGGGCTCAGCCATCCAGAAATAATATTCCAATGGATGTGAGGCCTACAACAGCCCGAGTAAGGAGAAAAGTCCCAAAGTATCGCTTTATTTTCTCCCAGTTCATCGAGGCGCTGCCATTTCTTATTTGCCACGTGTTGGAATGCGATATTTTCCAACCTTTTTGAAGTTTGCAAATAACCCATCGGGATCATTCCATTTTATTCTGACAGCGAGTCTCACAAATGTTCCTTCAGAGAGTTCGCCGTTTGTAATGAAATAAAGATGGCGCGTTCCACGCAAACCCCCGTCCGCCTCCGTACATGGCAGCGCCGTCAGGCCGAGCCCGTCCGTGCCTGGGAAAGCCGCACGCAGCACGTTCCCCGCAGTTTCTTTCGGGCCGCATATGCGAGGCGGCAGCCATTTCTGGAGCGCATTTGTTTTCCTCACAGGATCCAAAACGACGCCTCAGGGCAAGAAGGCCTTGGGTTTTTTTTTAGGTCTTCAAGGTCACCGCGTTCACCTTTTCAGGAAATTCTATTGTTGCTAACGAAATTTCCTCACATACTCCACGAGCGCTGCATTTGCGGTTGTCGTTTTTTTTATTACCGTGATAATTATAACTGTATTGTTATTACAATTACGATTATTATCATAGCTGCTGCTCTCTCAGCTGAGAATAGCAAGAGGGCGGAAGCGTCTTGTTTTCAAATTCAAATCAAGGTACGTTTAGTACGTTTATAATCGGATGCATGAGGAATCGTTGTGTGCGCCTCTGGGTTATTCAGGTTCCAGGGCCTTTCTTTGGCTGGACGTGAAATCCAACATGATACGGTTCCTAGCTGAACCCCTGGCTCATGATCATGATCCTTGTAATGCATGGAATGTCTATGTTCTGGACGAGACTTAATAAAAGTAAAACAAATGATAAACGAATGAAGTACGTACCTGCAAAGAAAGGCCCAGGCCGAAGTGCTGTAATATGGCTTTATTTTAAGAAAACAAAAATAAGAAGAGGCATGCTTGTACCATCTTCTTCTTCTTCTTCCATATGCATCACAAGGCTATGGGGAGCATCATTGGCTGATGATGCTCCCCCACAGATGTAGTGCCCCCTGTAGGTTACAGAAGGAATTGTACACCGCTCCTTTCCTATGCCGTCTCCAGACGCTGCAAATCGTCATTGCCGGGCACCGAAGGGGGCTCGGCAGTGACGCACGCTGAAAGGGAGTACTCAGTTTTCACTCTGGTTGTTTGTTTGTTTGTTTGTTTTCTTGCTTTCTTGTTTGCCTGGGCTATATCTCAGCCATCCTTTGAGCTAGGAAACTAAAATTTCGGCACAGTAGTGACGTGAGCAAGTCCTTAGTCAAAAACGGTATTTTTTGTTTTTTGATTGATCAATAAATTGAGGAGTTATTTAATTATTAGCGATTAATTAAGTACTTATTTAATTAATCAAATTTCCTTTCTCTTCTGACCATTAACTCAGGCACCTTTTGAGTTAGGAAGCTGATATTTGGACATGCCAATGACCAGGTGATTTGGCTCCAAAGGGTATTTTTGATTTATTAATTAATCAATTAATCGATTAATTATTTAATTATTCGAGTTAATGACAATTTTTTTATTTTTTTTTTTAGTTACAGATTCTTATGAAATAGTGGTAGTTTATGTGTTCTCTGACAGAATTGATTAATAATTTAATTTTTTAATGACTATTATTTATTTATT
>NC_136269.1:115543608-115581108 GCF_964187855.1 Myxine glutinosa | reverse complement strand
GCTACAACCTTCATTACGTAACCCTTCATCATCCTGTCAAGTTTGGTTGAGATTGGATAAGTAACGACGGAATGTATTGGCATCAAAAATTCATCAGACAGACACGAAATGGCATATTTTAGTATGACTAGATAGGATGTTGTGAAATTGACATCATTTACAGAAATCCTTCAAATTATGTTCCCCACTCTTTTTGAAAAAGAAAAAAAACATGGGGGACGGGATATTGTAATCTGCTCCGTCCGTCTGTCTGTCCGTCACGCTATCTCCTCCTAAACGGTTGTGCAGAAATTCACCAAACTTGGTAGTTATGATCACAACATGACACAAAGGTGTGAGAGCAGTATCATTTTTACCAACCCCCTCCCCCCCCTCCCCCTCCCCGGGGTGGGGTCAAAAGGTCAAATACCAAAACATGCAATTACGGGCACATTTTAAAACGTCTTTTAATGAAACTTTGTACTTGCAATCAACATTGGGGAACGCATGAAAGATATCATGATTTTTTGGATTTGATCCTCAGTTCATGCCCCAAGGGGGTGGATGGTGGACTTAGGGGTCACATGGGTCAAAATGGGAAAACAAATTTTAACTCGAAATTTGTTATTGGGTCATTCACGGTGGAACCTTTTGCCATCTTTCAACTTTACTTTAGGTGGGAAGCGTGCGTAGGGATTTGCGAAGGCACGCCATTGACTGCACTCTCGTATTATATTTTAGGAATAGGTGATATTGTACAATAAATAAATAAGATTGTGGAATTGTCACGTGTGTGTGCGTCGCTTAGAGTTAAATAAAAGGTGAGATTTTTCAAATATGAAATAAAAGGTGAGATACATAAAGGGAGATCTCACACAACGATCAGTTTCATGGAATATAGATGTTTACTATAAGAGTCAGCTAAATTATTTTCACATATCAAAAACTGGAATGATTCCATGTTCAGGATTTGCATTTTATAACTGGAGATCCGTTTTCAAATGTGGATCTCTACATCCACAAATCCTGATGGTGCTGCCCATTGCCATCTGATCTGCAACAACATTATTCCTTCAAAATATTCCATTTTCTCATTTGTTTTTCTTGGACACAGGCGTTCCACGTGACTTTGAAAAGAGTTTTACACGTGATGAAGAGTGGCAGCATCCAG
Organism: Myxine glutinosa; assembly: GCF_964187855.1. Lineage (NCBI taxonomy): Eukaryota > Metazoa > Chordata > Myxini > Myxiniformes > Myxinidae > Myxine > Myxine glutinosa. Next base: position 115,579,958 of record NC_136269.1, on the reverse strand, counting down.
GGTGACTTGCTCAGGGCGTCGTGAATGAAATGGCTTTCACTAAACCATTGCCTGGGAGGTTTGCGGCTCTCCCACGCCACCGCCCCGCTTCCCCCTTCCACCTCCATCGGAGATGTTAAAGCATGCTGTCAGACTTCTGCATTTGATCGCAGACTATTGTAACAAGGAGGTGCTGTCTCTTGCCGTGCGAGGTTCCCGACGTTATTCCTGACATACGTATTGGCTGCTACTCGGTGGCATTTCGGGAAAATGTCCAGTGTTATCCCCATCCGTTTGCATCTGGAGTCTGCTCAGCTTTCTCTCCAGCTGCATTGACTGAGAGATCATCTTTGCCCGCTGTGGATTTAGTTCAGCCTAAGCATGTGGGTTTTATCATCTCTTTTATGTTTACTGTGTACCTAAATCCATGCATGGTGTACGAAAATTGCTGCGCCATTTATAGCTTGGGCCCCAAACCACCAACACATGTGCCGTTGACGTCCTCCGATGCATACCTGGGATGCATGCAATCCTAAGATATTCATGCGCCGTGGCGTGGACACAAGTGCTGTCTCCGGTCTTCAAACAAAAGTAGCCTTTCCCCCGTAAATGGCGGACACGGCCCTGCTGTGGCCACCGGAGATTGTCGAAAGCTCTTCCTTTTGCGTGCAGCGTTGTCCCCTGGCCTCGTACCGAGGGCGGTGTGTCCCGGAGTGGCCCGACGAGCACGCACACCCTGCAACTGAACCCAACGTATTAGGTCTGGCAGGAAGCTTGTTCCAGACGGGCTTTTGTCTACTTTTGTTTCTGCCATGGGAATATTGGATCGGGAGCAGATATTGGGAACTGATTCCATCATCGCACGATTCAACCGATTATCTAGGACCTGGGCCTGCGGATATAGCAAGCAATTCTTATCTCAAAGGTGTTCTTGCCGGAATGAGAGGAGGTTGACGTGGGTGAGCAGCTTTCAGCTGCCACGACAAGTAGTTATGGCAACTGAAATAAATAATTCGCTTTTTCTTAAGGTTACGGGATTCCTGAAAGACAGCGTATGGAAATTTTGATATTATTACAACTTTGATGACGGAAGCATGATGGACCCTGTATCTGAGAGCTCAAGTTTTCTCTGTATCTGAGAGCTCAAGTTTTCCCTGTATCTGAGAGCTCAAGTTTTCCCTATATCTGAGAGCTCATGTTTTTCCTGTATCTGAGAGCTCACGTTTTCCCTGTATCTGAGAGCTCAAGTTTCCCCTGTATCTGAGAGCTCATGTTTTTCCTGTATCTGAGAGCTCATGTTTTCCCTGTATCTGAGAACTCATGTTTTCCCTGTATCTGAGAGCTCATGTTTTCTCTGTATCTGAGAGCTCATGTATTCTCTGTATCTGAGAGCTCATGTTTTCCCTGTATCTGAGAGCTCATGTTTTCCCTGTATCTGAGAGCTCATGTTTTCCGTGTATCTGAGAGCGCAAGTTTCCCCTGTAGATGAGAGCTCATGTTTTCCATGTATCTGAGAGCTCAAGTTTTCCCTGTATCTGAGAGCTCAAGTTTTCCCTGTATCTGAGAGCTCATGTTTTCCCTGTAGCTGAGAGCTCAAGTTTTCCCTGTATCTGAGAGCTCAAGTTTTCCCTGTATCTGAGAGCTCAAGTTTTCCCTGCATCTGAGCCTGTATCTGAGAGCTCATGTTTTCCCTGTATCTGAGAGCTCATGTTTTCCCTGTATCTGAGAGCTCAAGTTTTCCCTGTATCTGAGAGCTCAAGTTTTCCCTGTATCTGAGAGCTCAAGTTTTCCCTGTGTCTGAGAGCTCAAGTTTTCCCTGTATCTGAGAGCTCAAGTTTTCCTTGTATCTGAGAGCTCAAGTTTTCCATGTATCTGAGAGCTCTAGTTTTCCCTGTATCTGAGAGCTAAGTTTTCCCTGTATCTGAGAGCTCAAGTTTTCCCTGTATCTGAGAGCTCAAACTTTCCCTGTATCTGAGAGCTCAAGTTTTCCCTGTATATGAGAGCTCTAGTTTTCCCTGCATCTGAGAGCTCAAGGTTTCCCTGTATCTGAAAGCTCAAGTTTTCCCTGTATCTGAGAGCTCAAGTTTTCCATGTATCTGAGAGCTCTAGTTTTCCCTGTATCTGAGAGCTCAAGTTTTCCCTGTATCTGAGAGCTCAAGTTTTCCCTGTATCTGAGAGCTCAAACTTTCCCTGTATCTGAGAGCTCAAGTTTTCCATGTATCTGAGAGCTCTAGTTTTCCCTGTATCTGAGAGCTCAAGTTTTCCCTGTATCCGAGAGCTCAAGTTTTCCCTGTATCTGAGAGCTCAAACTTTCCCTGTATCTGAGAGCTCAAGTTTTCCCTGTATATGAGAGCTCTAGTTTTCCCTGCATCTGAGAGCTCAAGGTTTCCCTGTATCTGAAAGCTCAAGCTTTCCCTGTATCTGAGAGCTCAAGTTTTCCATGTATCTGAGAGCTCTAGTTTTCCCTGTATCTGAGAGCTCAAGTTTTCCCTGTATCTGAGAGCTCAAGTTTTCCCTGTATCTGAGAGCTCAAACTTTCCCTGTATCTGAGAGCTCAAGTTTTCCATGTATCTGAGAGCTCTAGTTTTCCCTGTATCTGAGAGCTCAAGTTTTCCCTGTATCTGAGAGCTCAAGTTTTCCCTGTATCTGAGAGCTCAAACTTTCCCTGTATCTGAGAGCTCAAGTTTTCCCTGTATATGAGAGCTCTAGTTTTCCCTGCATCTGAGAGCTCAAGGTTTCCCTGTATCTGAAAGCTCAAGTTTTTCCTGCATCTGAGAGCTCAAGTTTTCCCTGTATTTGAGAGCTCAATTTTTCCTTGTATCTGAGAGCTCAAGTTTTCCCTGTATCTGAGAGCTCAAATTTTTCCTGTATCTGAGAGCTCAAGTTTTCCCTGTATTTGAGAGCTCAATTTTTCCTTGTATCTGAGAGCTCAAGTTTTCCCTGTATCTGAGAGCTCAAATTTTTCCTGTATCTGAGAGCTCAAGTTTTCCCTGTATCTGAGAGCTCAAGTTTTCCCTGTGTCTGAGAGCTCAAGTTTTCCCTGTATCTGCGAGCTCAAGTTTTCCCTGTATCTGAGAGCTCAAGTTTTCCCTGTATCAGAGAGCTCAAGTTTTCCCTGTATATGAGAGCTCAAGTTTTCCCGGTATCTGAGAGCTCGAGTGTTCCCTGTATCTGAGAGCTCAAGTTTTCCCTGTATCTGAGAGCTCAAGTTTTCCATGTATCTGAGAGCTCAAGTTTTCCCTGCATCTGAGCTCAAGTTTTCCCTGTATCTGAGAGCTCAAGTTTTCCCTGTATCTGAGAGCTCAAGTTTTCCCTGTATCTGAGAGCTCAAGTTTTCCCTGTATCCACGAGTTCAAGTTTTCCCTGTATCTGCGAGCTCAAGTTTTCCCTGTATCTGAGAGCTCAAGTTTTCCCTGTATCTGAGAGCTCTAGTTTTCCCTGTATCTGAGAGCTCAAGTTTTCCCTGTATCTGAGAGCTCAAGTTTTCCCTGTATCTGAGAGCTCAAACTTTCCCTGTATCTGAGAGCTCAAGTTTTCCCTGTATATGAGAGCTCTAGTTTTCCCTGCATCTGAGAGCTCAAGGTTTCCCTGTATCTGAAAGCTCAAGTTTTTCCTGCATCTGAGAGCTCAAGTTTTCCCTGTATTTGAGAGCTCAATTTTTCCTTGTATCTGAGAGCTCAAGTTTTCCCTGTATCTGAGAGCTCAAATTTTTCCTGTATCTGAGAGCTCAAGTTTTCCCTGTATTTGAGAGCTCAATTTTTCCTTGTATCTGAGAGCTCAAGTTTTCCCTGTATCTGAGAGCTCAAATTTTTCCTGTATCTGAGAGCTCAAGTTTTCCCTGTATCTGAGGGCTCAAGTTTTCCCTGTGTCTGAGAGCTCAAGTTTTCCCTGTATCTGCGAGCTCAAGTTTTCCCTGTATCTGAGAGCTCAAGTTTTCCCTGTATCAGAGAGCTCAAGTTTTCCCTGTATATGAGAGCTCAAGTTTTCCCGGTATCTGAGAGCTCGAGTGTTCCCTGTATCTGAGAGCTCAAGTTTTCCCTGTATCTGAGAGCTCAAGTTTTCCATGTATCTGAGAGCTCAAGTTTTCCCTGCATCTGAGCTCAAGTTTTCCCTGTATCTGAGAGCTCAAGTTTTCCCTGTATCTGAGAGCTCAAGTTTTCCCTGTATCTGAGAGCTCAAGTTTTCCCTGTATCCACGAGTTCAAGTTTTCCCTGTATCTGCGAGCTCAAGTTTTCCCTGTATCTGAGAGCTCAAGTTTTCCCTGTATCTGAGAGCTCACGTTTTCCCTGTATCTGAGAGCTTTAAAAAAATTATTGAAGCCTTGTATTAAAATGCCTATTCTGTGCTGTGCTTTGAAGTTTTTTTCAGAAGGTGCAAGGGATTGAGATTTGGGAAAGTGTAGAGTTTGAGGATAAATTGGACTTACTTAATGTACAGAATTATTTATGTAGGCGTGTGGTTGTGTTAGCAAGGCACTTGTTTTAGGGGGCAGTTCTACACTTTGTGAAGTCTGGTATTGGCATAACAGTTAAGGTGGCTGGCTTAACATCTCAGGGTCCTGAGTTAAATTCCCTGTCGTTGAATTGAAACCAGGTGGATTGACTCAGCCTTGACTCAGCCTGTCATCCTTTCAAGGTTGGCAAAATGAGTACCAATTTACTGGGAAGAATGAGCCATTTGAGTATCCTGCGTCGGAGTGGCCAGGATTGTGCCCCTTAGCCAAGAAACTACTTCGGCAGCCCTATGCATCTGAAAATGTTTCTTCTTCTTCTACACTTTATGAGCACTTGCTGGCCTATCATATGGGATACTTGATATATATTAAATATATAATTAATATATATTATTAAATATATAATTATATATAAATATATATATATATAGTTTTTGTGTAAACATCTGCGAGCGTGCCAAAACACATATATATATTTATATACATCAGTGTTTCAAGGATTCTTATCCAGATTCCAGCCTTCCTTTCTGCCGAAGACACTTGCAAATCCCATCATTAGGATTTGGGAAAAGCGGATTGGGATGCTGCTCAAGCAGGCATGACCGATGAGCGGTCCGTGTGAGCTTATGGAAACCAAAGACCTTCGCTAAGCATCTCCCGCTGTGGTTTCATTGCTCTTTTTTCTCGAGCCACATTTTTTCTAATGGATATTTTATGAACTCTTTCAGAAGCAATGATTTGTGCATATACAAGGAAATACAAGATGGCAAGCTGCTGACTGATGGAGTTTTATAAGTTGCACGTTGCCATTGAATATCCGCATTCACAATTCTCCATCTGTGGGAGTTTCGCCTTGCCTGTCGATGTGTTCCAATGGCCCAAACAGCCCATCCCGCCTGTGAACAACAAAAGTACACCTCTCCCACAGAACCTTGCATTGCAAAAGCTTTCCATGTGCTTGCTTGTGTAACGCTAATGTCCCCTCAATGATGATGGCCTAATTGCAAGCTTGCCGTATGACCGGCTAAACATATCCGAGCACCATGCCCGAGAGCCCTGAGAGCGGGAAAGTCCAACAGATGTGGGTGGTTTGCCGGGTGTGTGGGTGTGCGAGGGTCGCTTTTTTCTCTCTCGATCCACGAGCGCTCTCCTCCTCCTAATAGGCCAGCCTCCCTCACCCACCCCTCCTGTAGAAAGTGAACCGGCCCTGCCCGTCGCCGGTGTGCGTTTCTGTCTCTCTGGCCACTTAACAATGAGTTGCCGGAGACTGAGACTGCGTATGTATGTCCTCGTGCAAGTGGAACCCCCATGCTGCCCTTCGTGCGACCACCGAGAGCAGGACTCCGACTCTGCCCTGGCTTTTCCTCTCGGATCGGATCAGATATGAGAAAAGGCAGCCACGTCCAGAGCTGGCAACGCAGCACCAACTATATCCGTGAGTTTCATGTTTGTGCTCGATAGTTGAAAATATCGACGTTGCTCGTTGAAAGTTTGACAGTAATAAGTAAGAATCGCTCATTGTAGCCCCAAATGTGTTACCTTCCGCGTGTCCAAATTTGCCAGTCCAATGTTGAACGTTAAACGATAAGTGGATCTGCTGTCGAGAACAGGAATAGAATCCATAGACAAACCTTGTACGTGCCCAGCGCAGGTACATGTACACCTGGCAGGTTGGGACACTGACGAACGATGCACAAAACGAGCGATGATGACGTGTGATCGAATGGCAAGTTGGAATCAAACGTTAGCAAGCTTGATTTGGTGTACGAAATGTAGTACAGGTATCGACAGATTTAGATGGAATGCTCTCAATGGAACGGACTCTGAAATCTGGAGCAGAATATTGATTCCCACCTTTCTTCTTTCACCTGGCCGCAAATTGAGCCAGATAGACAGAGTGAAAAAGACTAAATGGGAAGATTGTTTTAGTTTCGTTGTTGACATGAAACTTGGCAACCCTGAGAGAGCTACTCCAGCCATAAAAAGATGTTTGCAGGTAAACGTACAATTAGTTGGTGAAAGTAAGTAACATTTACATATACGTTTCATTCTCAGTTACTTTAAATCTTAAACATTTCTATAAGAGCCTCAAGTTATCTGCAATATGAAGCAGGATAACGAAACGTCTTCATCATATTGATATCAGATCAGATCATGAACTCTTATCAGATACACAGAGCATAGGTTCTGTCGAAGCAGCACTTTGTTTGGCTTGGTTTACAATCCTGGATGGGTCGTCGCTCCGCCATACATTTCACAAAAAACATATAACACATACGGACACGCACACCCACACACACCAGGATGGCCTAGATGTATGCACACGCACCTCTATAACACACTCTAAACTGTCTAAACTCACACACACAAGCAGAACAGACACCTATTCAGGGTGAATGCAAAGCGAACATGCACAAATCTGGTGGATTCGATCCACAATATGATATTCCTGCAAAGATGTAAATCCACTAATGACATAAACGAACAAGGATAATGCTGCAATAAGAGCACAGCTTTCTTCAACTCTATTCCAGCCTGCATTTCCCCAAAATCAAGCACTTGTTGTTAGTAGAAATGGGAGATGGAGACAAACGAGCGGTTTATAAGATGAGTGGGCGTGGGCGATGATTATGGGCCTAAGAAACAACGATTTGACTCGCGTTTCTTTTGACCATTTGTAGTTTGACTTTTATGTTCATGTTTGATGCTTCCAAAAGTATCCCAAAAATATAAAAGTACTTCTAAAAATTGTTTTCCAAAAATAGGAATGGTGATGTTTCAGCTGTTCTGGATTCATGCTTTGGATGAGAAAACTTGGGCTGAGTACAGCTTGGCCGGTGGGAGGAGGGGATGAAACAGGGTTATTAATCTCTATATTTATAAAAACTGTTTTATTCAGATTTTTTTTTTCAAATTCAGTCGAGCAGAGCATTTGGCATTCGGCTAACAAAGCAGCCCTTTAATGTGCATCGTATTCATCCGTGCGAAGTGCCAAAGGTGACCGAAATTATTCCTGGCTTCTGGGACATACTGGTTCAATGGTCAGATTCAATCTCAATGGAGTGCAGTGACCCTCAGTAACAGAATTTAGGAACTTAGACACGGTACCTTCTTATGTGGCGCATTCTTTGCAAATTATATCGCAGTGGTCCACAGGCCCACGTGGTGTCCTACAGGCCAATGCAAGCCAGTTGTTTTGAACGTTGCTTCATGTTACCATAAATTTAGCAAAAATCGCTAACTCGGTTATCGCAAACTCCGAGGCCTGAAAAAGTAAGGGACTTCAATTTTCCTCCTGGAGTTGGACATTTGTTTATAATCACCACAAACGTGTGGCCAACACTACTGACAATAATGCTCACTTCTGAACTGATATAACGAAACAACTGTTGAATCGGTCCAAAGGACATCCTCATCTCGCTTGATGTTTGCGGTGTCAATCTGTTACATCACGTGGTTCACTCTGTGCACTTTCACCTCCATGGTGAAATACATGGATCATACATGAACATGGTGAAATACATGGTGCAATACATGAACTTCCACTCATCAAATGCAGTCCTCCTGGACAAACAATCACCATATTCCGCATACCGTTCCGCCAATCGCCTGGAAACCTCAATGTCCTCGATGTTGTCATTGACCAGCAATTTCATACTTATCCGCAGTTGAATCCTCTTCGTTATTTCACTTGCTATCCATTTTGATTATCAGCACATGATGCAACACATGATTATGGCGATTGGTTACCAACACTATAAAGACAAATACCCTCAAAAAATAATCCAAATACATTACTCTGCTTTTATAAACTGAACTCTTACAATGTTTTCTAACAATTCAACCATATATTTCTGCATGCCCCTTTTTCAACATTTGGAAAATGTTAACCAAACAATAACCTCTATTTTTTGTCCTATGTTAGGTCACGGGCTTAGAGATGAACCTTAATATTAACCTCGTGTTTCAGGAAATAGGGAAAACATTTTTCAACAAAATTGTTTCATGTGCTCCTAAGAGCATTTTTCATGGATCTTTAGCAAACGGTGAAATGTATTACTTGCTCCATGTTTTCAGCTATTCAAGTGCTGCCGAGAAAGAAGGAAAAATAGCCAAAGACTCAGCCTGGTAGCCAGGAACCATGGCGACACATCTGGTTCTGAGCGGGGTGCTCAGCCTCTTGGCCTGTGCTAGTTCCTGCCCCGTGCCCTGCCGCTGCACCGCGATGCTCATCTACTGCAACGAAAGGAACTTGTCAACTGTTCCCGGTCCACTACCAGTCAATAGCACAGCCCTGTACCTGCAAAACAACCATATTTCAGATGCAAGCCTACCTCTGGGGCTAAGGAATCTGCAACGGTTGCAGCTTCTACACCTGTATGGCAACAAGCTGCGCAACTTTCCCTTAAGGTTGCCCTATGTACTGCGTGAGCTGCACCTCGAGGAAAATGACATGCAGACCATCTCGGCTCGCTCCCTCTCGATGGTCCCTCATCTGGAGGTGCTGCACTTAGAAGTCAATCATCTCACAGTGCCTGGCATCCAACATAAAGCTTTTCAAGTGCTCACCAAACTGCGGAAGTTATTTCTTTCACGCAACTGGTTGAGCGTCATACCCGATGGACTTCCTGAAAGCCTGGAGCAACTCGGTTTAAATAACAATAAAATCCGGGTGATATCGGAAGATGTGCTGAGTAAGTTGACTCGGCTTAAGCACCTCTACCTTGATGGAAATCTACTCTCTACCAAGGCTGTGCATCAGCAGGCCTTCAGTGGTTTGCATAGTCTGGTAGAAATCTCCCTAAGTCAAAACAATCTTGAAATTATACCGGCTAATGTTCCAGGTAAGAACTTGCGAATGATGCACTTGCAGGACAATATTATTGCCGAAATCCCGAAGGAAAGTTTCTCTTCCATGGAAAAGCTCTCTTTTCTCGATCTATCAGGTAATGCACTGAGGACTTTAATGCCAGGAGCCTTGACAGGCCTTGACAAGATTAGGCAACTGTTTGTTAAGAATAACCCCTGGCATTGTGATTGCAAAATGCTTTGGTTGAAAGATTGGGTGTTGAAGAGGAGATTCTCAGATTTGATGTGCAGCACTCCCAAAGAACTCAAAGATCAGAGTTTCTATGATGTGCCACTAACAATGCTCACTTGCCCAGAATCGACAACTCCATTGAACCTTACTGCATCTTTGGATATGTCATGGACTAGCACCACTTCTTTTACTGCAACAAGATACAACCTGCACGATGACCGTACAAGTCAAACACCCATTAAAGGGGAAATTCAGGGAAATGGCTCATTGCTTATTCAGGTAGTGTCTGTGTCCAGTGATTCCATCAAAGTACTTTGGAGCAGCCATGGTCCATTGACTGCCTATGAGCTGAGGCTGCAAACTGGAAAACAGAGTGCCCAACTTGACTTGGCCTTGACTGTTGACAGAGGCAGAACTGAACACGAGTTTTTGAATCTAACTCCCGAGACTACATACCGGATCTGTTTGCGGGCTCGGGAAGGCCAGCACATCGGAAAAGTGCAAGCGTGTGTACAAACTCGAACCAAAGACGCAAGCATCGGTCACAAAAATTCAGCCGTAATCAACGAACATCAAGCCAACCCGATAAACGAGATCCTCCCACTACCCATGATCGTGGTGGTTATCATATGTTCAGCATTACTCCTTATGGTCCTGATTGTCGGTGTGATGTGTTGGTGTGTGTACAAACCGAGAGGAGTCCTATTTCCAAATTGCGCTTCACGTGACATCCAGGCCACAGACAGTGACTATATGGAAGCCGGTACAAAGAAAGACGACTCCATATTGGAGATGAGGGAGGGACTTTATCAGCCTGGACAGATCGGGGAAATGGAATTGACCGGTGAATCGGCGTCGAAGTACCATCATGCAGAGCAGACAAGTCGCAGCAGAACTTGTGGAAACAAACTTGTCTATGTTGATAACTCTTTTGTCGGCCGGAATTATTACAAATAGCGCACGTGTATTGTGTCTTATTGCCATTGGAAAGGTGTAGACTATCCACAACGATGAATAATTTTGCACACTGTATTTTGAACAGTGGATATTTTTGTATATCCAGATAGCCATGTTACATGGCATTCCAAAATTAAGGAGACGTGATTTGTTTTCTTGTTTTCTATCGGACATGCTCTCTAACTGTGAAGGACTGCTGCTTTTTAATTGGTGTTAAATGGTTTACACACACTGTTGCACATGTAGAATGTTGACATTTGACGTTGCTCACATGTGAATAAATAAATGCCCACCTAGTTTTCACGAACGCAGTGATACGTCAACCTAATTGCAATATGCCAACCCAATATGAATGCCAGCTGCTGATCGAGAATGAATGGGTGCAGATCTAGGCTTACTACTGGCCACCAAACATGAGCGTCCATGATCTCTGTTGCTGAAGCGATGAATTGTACATGAAAAAGACCTGCAAAAAATGGCACTGAATGGGCATGACTTAGCATGCCACTGTTAAAAGGTAGTTGTTCTTTTTTTATTCAACATTACGACGTTGTGCTTTTGTGCGTAAAGATGGGGCCTCGCACTTGGATTGTGGCACTTCCTCCGCGCCCATCACACAAAGGATGTGCAGAATGATGTCGGTGCAAGTTCAGGCTTTTTGTTGCGTTCTGAAAGCACTGGCTGTTCATTGCTACTCATACTTTCATTTGACATTGTTGTGGATCATGCTTCGAGTCGATTTTTGTGCAAAACTTGAGAGTGCCAGGAATTCCAGACGGAACGCAAAAAGTCTCCGCCGATGCAAACTTGGCCAGTTGCCCGGAGGACTTTTTTGCAGCTCCGCTGACTATTCGTCGTAATATTCTTCATAACTGGCCTGGACTTGCAAGATAGTCTTTGTAACTGAACTATTTTAGGCATGTTCCATTTTTACGGCCCCGGCTCATAATAAAACGCGACAAAATTTCAAACTGAACATTAATAATAATAAAAAAGCTTTATTAATGAAAGGAGTCATATAGAGTCCAGACTCTGTATCCGTCTAGAATTTTTGAATGCACTGATTGTGTCTGTTTATTTTCCATTTTTAATATCCTCCACATTTTCATGCCATCTGTGTGGCCTGTGAAGAGATGAGTTTGGCCCGTTTAAATTGCGTTTTGATCGACCGCAGTGAGGTCGTTATAGCCATTCTGACATACCTTAACGCCTTTTCTCACAGCTGACTACGGCAAGACCACACGCAGCCCGGATAATGAGTAGGCTTGAGAGGTTCCGGAGATTCCAGCCAGCTGCCTCTGCTTGGAAAAGCGAAGTCGGTACTCAAGGCCACTTCGGATTAAATAGAGGCTTCTTTGGAGATCGAGGATACCGACAGAGCCAAAGCAACGCCCTTAACCCCAAGTGAAATTGTCAAAACATTGGACAAGGGCTCTCAGCAGACAGCAAGGTGGCAGCAAATCGATGAGTGTGGAGCAGATGTCATGTCGGCGCCACTTCTGGCCTAACCTTTCTCCACCAATGCTCCGGTCATAGTCGCTTAGAAATGCTTGGAGCATGCGAACAGATTGACCCTCGGGTTGCCGCTTAAATCCACCTTAACCACAACAACTCTCGAGCTACAATAGGCATGGCCACCTGTGTGTTCGCATACCTCCACTTGCCCGAAAGGCCTTGCCAGGTTAGAGTTTCCTACGGCTGTGTTCAGTGGCGTGGTGTTTTGAGGCGTATTTATTCCATCATGGTACACAAAAAGGGAAAGTAAAACTATATCCTGGCACTGTTGCTCAGTTTTTAAGCGGTATGGGCACCATCTGTGCAATAATTGTACTTTCCGTTTAGTTGTAGAAAAATCATTCAAAGGATTCTGAGTGGCTGATGATGTGCGTACCTTTTTTATGCTGCAAAGTACTTCCGTTCACGTATGGACGTAATTATGTTGAGGTCGTTTTCTTTCACTCCAAGGCATTTGACTCTCCTGATGCACAACAGGGTGGTTTCTTTTTCTTTACTCTTTTGTTCATGTTTGCAGAAGAAATTCCACAAAGCAATAAATGCCCTCTTTGACCATTTTTATTGTGAGAACAGACTGTGGTCACATATCTTGCCAAACTAACACTTATCTCCAAGGGATTGGTTATGATTAGAAAGGTGCCCTGGCTTGAGCCAGCCATAATATAAGGTTCAAATAGCAAACCGAGCCTTGTCCCCGATTCATATTTCATGGCTGTATGTTTTCGTCATTGTCTTTTTGCTGTGGAGTAGCATCATTGGCTGGGGTGCAGCTGTGCCCCCTGCTGGTTAGGGCATGAATTTCGAATTTGTTCAGGGTGTCGGAGATAGCTCACCTACTCTTCGTGAAGTACACCGTGGGATATTTAACGTCCACCAACGAATTCCAGCGGAAGGGGCACCCCTGCCTGTGAAGAACCGGGATGACAGTTGATAGCTGGGTCTGGATTCGAACCCAGGCTAGACAGCTTAGAGGTGAGTGTGCCTACCTCTAGGCCACGTTGTCAGCCCAACACAATGGGCTGGCAACATAGCTCGGAGATAGTGCACTCACCTTTGTGCGCCCTGAATATTCCTGCCCCGAATATTCACTGTAGACAGTTCCGCTATCGCCTTCCATTGGACCTAAGTGGTTGAATGACACACATGCACACACACCAAGAAACTGTCATCCTGGTGCTTCACAGGCATGACACTTTATCATTGAGGATGCTGCCTTTCAGAGGAGGACTTCTAGACAGACATCTCATCTTCTGTCGTTCACTTGGGAGCATTAATGAGACCCCATGCTAGCTTTTGGAAAGATAATTGCCATTGTGTGCCGGTACCTTAGCCAAATTCGGAATTGTTGTGTTGCTCAATAAATGCTAAAGAATAGCACTGATCGTTATGAACAAGACCGTTTATTCGAGGCACGGACCCACCAGCATATCTCCGACATCCCTCTCATCTCTCCCACAATCCCCTTCTGCCGACATCATCATCCCTTCCCAGCAATCCCTAAACATCCGGCAATTCACCACCAACAACAACAACCACAGACTCAGAAATAATCAAGCGCGTAAGAATGAACACAACAGGAACTCCTGCTGCAATCTTCAGATTTGGATATCAACAACCTGATCATGATGGAACTGGCACACCAAGTCGCAATTGATTGAATCACTGGTAAAATATGCATTCACCAAATAGATGGTGTGCAATGTTGTCGGCGAAAGCTAAATTGCTGGCATTTATTCACTACAAATAACTCTAATCATGTACGACTATCATCTTAAATATATACGATTATATAATAACTCTAACCCAACGTATAAATAATTTACGCTTGTTCATCCGTCCGTCTATGTGTAACATTCCGTTCCACCCATTGGTTGGGCAGCTTGTCTGACTCCACCCACATTAGACGGCCGCCATTTTGGTGATATGCAAAGCCAAAGACTTCTTTGAAGCTGTCATATTCACAATCGGCTCTAGGTTTTCCTTTCAGTGTAAAATGATCAAAGTGACTGTTAAAAGGATCATCAACTATTGAGCGGTTGGAGCTGATAGGCTTCATGGGCCTTGTAAACATCACATTATGTATAGGCTTCAGCGATTGAGACAGCGGCCTGTCTGTAAACCATCCAAATAACGATGTAGCATTCTCTCAAGTGAGCCTTTAGTGTGGAGGTTCTGTGGGTCCTTGCTATTATTTCCCACTATTTTCTCTGAAACAACGTGACAAGGGATTCATAAAATCCATGTGGGATTGTGAGTTGGACAGACGGCCATGATGAGCCATGATGTGTCAGGTTGTGTATATATACCATCACCAGGTTGAGTATGTATGTATACTGTATATTGTCCTGTCAGCCCGAACGGTTAACACCGCAGGATGACCGGATAGCCGATCGATCTTACTGCTGAGGTGAATTCCCGAAACTGGCGGTTGATCCGTCATGCGCGGGTGAAGGAGCCAAAGTGCTTACCTGCATGGAGCTCACGGGGCTTATACTCAAACCCACAAACATAGAAACACGACAAATGAAAAATGCGACAACAATAAATTTAATGAAAGTCAAGCACGGCAAAATAAAGGTTGAGGTAAAATAAATCCTACGGTGAGACGTCTCCACTCAGACATGAAAACACACAAGGGGAAAGATGAAATAAAAATTAATGTTTTAAGCTGGCTGGCCCTCAGCTTTGCATCTCAAATGGCCTTGAGGGGCCTGGGGATCGTTGGAAGTCCGTGCAGCCACCTGTGCGAGAAACGCTCCAACAAATGGCGCCCAAAATGCTCAGGTATGAGCAAGCAGCCAACCGGCCCTTCCTCACTTCCACCGCCAAGCGAGACGCGGCTCTCTCCTCCCCCGAAAAGCACCACAGTCAACAACACCCCCTCCTTCAACTTTGCAAAAGTTCCAAAGCTCCGAAAAGCTATCTTCACGAGTGCACCCAAGACAAAAGCGACCAGACAGAAGCAGAGAGAGAGAGAGAGAGAGAGAGAGTGGGCATGATTCTTCTTCCTCCTAGCTCTTGAACCTTGTCACTCTGACCGTTTGATGTCACCCTGATGTCAAGCCGACCAACGGCCGGGAGCTATTGGATTACCCCATCTCCACAACCAATGAAGAACTTCGGGGCATGGCCTGCTGGCTTTGCTTGGCGTGAGCGTCATTAAGGCGTGGCATGGTTTACACCCCAACCTGCAATGGCGTGGTTTACACCCCAATCTGCAATGGCGTGGTTTACACCCCAATCGGCAATGTCCGGCACTGTTGGCGGTGGTGGTGATTTAATGGACGTTTTGCATAGCCAACCTTGTAAATGTAAAACGTAGGGAAAAACCACAGGAGGTAATCACATACCGGGGAAACTAACATTAACCCCTATCTTAAGCTCACAGTTTTTCTACTTAAATACATCGAGATTGGCTTCCAACTCGCAGGCGGTCGATGCTACCCTACACAGTTCCATCTCCATGATGGTATTTCATCACCTACCCTCACAAACATAACAATATATATATATATACATATATATATATATATATATATATATATATATACATATATATATATATATATATATATATATATATATATATATATATATACATATATATATATATATATATATATACATATATATATATATATATACATATATATATATATATATATATATATATATATATACATATATATATATATATATATATATATATATTATATATATATATATATATATATAACTGTGAGAAATAGTAGAAACTCCACAGTAGGAGCAGGGCGTCTCATTTGCATTGAATAAATAATTGGGAGATTAAATCAGACACGGACGTAGCTTCAGGACTTCGATCTTTAATTTGACAAGCTTTCGACCAACAAAGGTCTTCTTCTGAGTCGGCCCCAAGTTCAATGGAAGTATACATACATATATATATATATATATATATATATATATATATATATATATGTATATGTATACATATATATATGTATACATACATATATAGAGTGAATATTATAGTATTATTATTCGTACGTACTCTGCGTAGCAAGAGACGGGATTTTGCAATCACTTGTGTGTGTGTGTGTGTGTGTGTGTTAGTGTGCGTTAGTGTGTGTTAGTGTGCGTTAGTGTGTGTCTCAGTCATAACTTTCTTACCATTTGAGTTTTGTCATCAAATTTTCACCAAAGGATTATTATGATAATACAGGGAGGAAAAATGAATAATTTGGTCAAAAGGTCAGCGTCGCATAAAATCATCAAGTTTCCTCCAATTGACTGGAAATTTCAATTTACCATCTGAGTTTTGTCATCTTATTTTCAACAAAGCTTTATTTTGAGAATATGGAGAAGGCCGTCTTCTACCGACTCCTCTCTGGCCTTGCCCCCCCCCCCCCCCCAGCTCTCTCTGGGCTCTGTCCCCCAAATATTCCTACAGGTCGCACAAGATCTGCCTGCAACCCTCTTATGGTTATACTGCCAAAATCAAGACTCTCTGCTCACGTTAACTCCTTCATTCCTCTTTTCTCCCGCCTCTGGAACAAACTCCCTCACTCTCTTCAATCCCACTCCACCCTCCAGGTCTTTAAAACAGCTGTTCACCACCATCTCTTATCTTCCCCCATCCAAAACCTTGATCTTTTCTATCCCTGCTAATTTCACCCCAATTCCACTTTTTTGAAATACCAACTTCTGTCCTGGAAGTCCTTGGTGTCCTTGTGTTTTATACTTCACCCACCCCCCCCCTTCCCACGCCTCCTCCCCCCAAGCCCTCTCCCTCCCACACTTCTCCCTGCTCTCAAATGTTGTGTTTGTGTGCTTCCCCTTCTCTCCCCATCTTGTCTTCCGCTCCCTCTTTTTATATATTTTGTTTGGCTGGTTGATTCGTTTGTGAAATAAATGTTAGCTCTTTCACGAGCCTCGATTCAGTATACAAAAAAAAACAAAAAAAAAACGCAAATTAATTATTTGGTCAAAAGGTCAAAGGTCAGCATAACATAAATCATCAATTTTCATCCAGTTGACCTGAAATTTTAAGAATTTGCCTATTGGGTCACATAATTGGTCTGCCAATCAAAAGCTAGAAACTGATTTTTTTTATACCTAAAGCTCAAAGGTCAAGGCTGCATAAAATCATCAATTTAAATTTTGTATTTAAAAAAAACAAACTGTTTTCGTTATTTTGAGCATACAGAATAAGAAGACATCTCAATACAAACGGATGCGTACGGGCCTTGCATTTTCAGATGCTTTCTAGTTTTTATTGTATTTACATCATAGTATTATTTTTTGTAATAAGCAGCTCTTTTACCCCACCTGGTGACAAACTAAAGCTGGCTATCTGCCCACTTAGAGTTTGAATTGTTCAATACCAGTTTCCATTTTCTTCACAGGTAAGCGATGTTCCACACATGTGCTGCAAGTTTTCCTGCCTGAATATTTTTGCAACAAATAAGTGTTAATATTTATTTCTAATTTCAAATAACTTATTTGTGACGAATTATATCGGTTTGGAGACAAATCTCAAATTCACTTTTTCCTTATTTTTACTAGAAGCACGTATTTACGTTCATGCTGGTAAGTGGTACCAAACTAAAGCTGGCTATATGTACATTTATATTTGTTCAATATCAGTTGTCGTTTAGCCTGGTGTTGGCTTGAGCCTGGTGTTGGCTTAGCGGTTAGGGTGCCGGCTTGGGATCCTAGGATCCTGGGTTCGAATCCCGATCGATTGCTGAATTAACGCCAGGGGGGTTGACTCAGCTTGTCATCCTTCCGAGGTCGGCAAATTGAGTACCAGCTTGCTGGGATGAATGATGACGGTGTGTACCCCGACTTAGAATAGGTACACCGTATCCCTGCACATCGCAAGAGCGTGACCAAGGGTTGGCGTCAGGAAGGGCATCCGGCCATAAAAACATACATTGCCTCAAAACAGGGAACCATGACTGTCATGGGGCCCGCAAGGCTAACCCCCGCTCTAGCGGGGAAGATGGCCTTAAAACGATCATTCATTCATTTTTTTATCAGTTGTCGTTTAGGCCTGGAGTTGGCTTAACGGTTTAGGTGGCTGGCTGAAGATCTTAAGGTAATTCTGTTAAATAACACCAGGTAGGTTGACTCCTTCTGAGGTTGGCAAAATGAGTACCAGGTTCCTGGAATGAATGAGCCATTTGGGTATCCTGCATCGGAGTGGCAACCAGTTAAGCCCACCTGGTGCCAAACTAAAGTAAAAGGTGACTGTACAGGTACTGTTTGGTTTGTGCAATATCAGTTCCGTTTTCCTTCTACATAATTGCCACATAATTTATAGATAATAATTGGTTTAACTTTGAAATTACTTAATTGTTTAACATCGAATGCACTGTAGGTGGCTTTGTCTTTTTCCATTATGCAAATTAATTTGAGATCTCTATGATGATTTAAGCCCATTTGGGTTTGATGAGATTCAGTTATCTGTGACATTGTGATAAAACAACTTTTTGCCAGGATTGTGAAAGTACTTGTATTCAGGCGGTTTTGAGAAAGGGTAGTGCCAGGTGCGTACAGATGCTCCGAAGCTTACGCGGAGCCTTCGTAGGCACCCTGCACGTGTTGTGCCCAGCAGAGCCCCCATGGAGCCGACTGCTGTTATGTGAGGAACTCAGGAATGGTGGGAATGCCTCTTATGTCCGGATCTCCATCCAGGCTGCCACGCTGAGTGTTTGCTGGTTGGGGGACGTCCTTCATCCTCGCACCTGGGAGGGAGGGGGGGGGCAACACTTCTGTTTAAAGTGTCCTTACCTGTGCTGATGAGTCATTTGTAGTGGGATTTGTGCGGTTAGAATACACATTTCTCTTGGAGAAGTTGAAGCTCCAGGAAGATTTGATGAACAAATGAGGAAATAGTAACATCTGTTAACATTGTTAAAAATGAAGAGATAAACGGAAGTACAGAGGGACAACGTTAGCTTATGTTAAGAGTCTGTTTTATTGTGGCCAAAATAGGTTGGGTGATGAGCCTCCACCTTAAAAAAGGAAGGAAGGGAAGAATACTATTGGACAAACGCAAGGGGTAAATTCACCAGGTGGGGAAATAAGAGGTACAAATCGGTGGCAATGAGCTGAAAGCTTTAAATTTGGGAACGTCAGGAAAAAATGTGGTGAGTGGCCAAGCAAGTGTGACCTGTTGGGGTAAGATAGGGGTGGTTGATTGAGAGGACAAAGAGTGCAAGGACAGAGGGAAAAGCAGAAGAAGACGGACGCCACCGACCTGCCTCAGGTGGGAGAGGATCAGTTTCTACAATTTGTTTCTTGAGGAGAAAAAAAATTAAAATGCGAGGCCTACCCCCGAAGCTTTAGCCTCTATTGGAAAGTAGAAGTTAATGCAGAAGATGGATGGATATTTTATATGTACTAGATATGATATATATATATATAAGCGAAATGTCCGTTTGTTTGTTTGTTTGTTTGTTTGTGAACCTACTCCTTTGAGCTCCTAAGGTTTATCGGCACAAAACTTTATAGGATAACATCTTTTACCACTCTGCACATAAATAGGGGTTTTAGAACAGTCATTTTCTCATAATTCATAAAGTAAAACAATCCGAGCCACCACCTGTCACCATGATCTCCGAGGGTCGATCCACATATACAAATCTTTATCAAAAGCCCAATTTTTATCGGATTTCAACACGGATATCGATATAATTAGTTTGATGGTGAGCTCCAATCATCAAATATGTTATCATATGTGAGAAACAACTCTTAATTAAGACGTTACCATGATTGGTAAGTTCGGCAAAGAAGGAGTCACGTGACCTCTCAAATGCGCTAATTATTCAAAAACCTAAAATAGTACAAACACAACGTACACGTCGATTTAAAGGTCATTTTACTGCTCATCGAATGACCTAACTCTCAAAAGTGAAAGAAGATTCTAGAAAAAAAAAAGGTGACCACCTCAGCTAACCTCAAAAAATATACAATCTCCAAATATACATCCTACAGTTTAAAACAAGTGATTTTGATCCATTTACAGTACCTATATAATCTCTTCGACAGTGCATTCCAATTGTCTGATAACAAAACAGATTAAAAATATCTCATTCAATTAAGTCGTGTTGATCTCGGGTGATCAGGACAATTGGTGCGTTCTTAACCAAGGCCGTTATAAGTTCCCCAAGGCTGTAGTTTGAAAATTACAAGTCGTGCAGATTAAACAAATTCATCAAATTAAAGCCAAATCAGCCACACATTCAATGGTGCAAGTCAGAATGGCGAAAAACGAGATTTGGGGTCTGTACGGCATACTTGGGGCAGTTGTACCATCATAAACTAGGGTAGATCCATAAATACTATGCCAGCCGCATAACCAACGTGCCGCCATCTTCAAATCACCACAAGCCATTGTGTAAACCTCCAACCATCACTTCACAATAAGGTGAGTTGCTTTACTATTTGTTTGTGACCTTACTGCTCTTAGCTTCCGAGGTTAATCACAACAAAACTTTCTACGATCAGATTTTTAACCACAATGCACCTGAATAGGGGGTTTTCAACGGTCATGAGGAGGTCATTTGGCCCAATTATTCCGTGTTGTACTCCCGAGTTAATATATTTACGAACCCATTAGCCATTAGCCTTCCATTAGCCTTCGACACTTTTCAGACCTATTGACTTTTTAAGAGCCTTTGGACAACTTAAGACCATTTGGACACTTTTGACCCCTTTTTCTCTTTCACACCTGGACACATTTAGACCCTATTAGGCCGTTTTTATGAGCCTTAGACCCTTTTAAACACTTTACACCCCTTAGGAAATCGAAAAAAATTCCCCCCAAAAATCGGTTTTGACGACCCTTTCCATGCAATATGTAATATTCGCGTCACATCACAAGTTGCAAAGATAAATCAAAACTGATATATCAAAGTAAAACTGATGTTGAAAAGTGAAACTGAAACTTCTGATCTATGGATCATCGAATGGGAAATCAGAATGAAATGCTGTGAGAAATACTGAATGGAATGTGCCGAAAGCAAAGCTATGGGGAGTATAGAGAGAAGGGGAAGGTCGGGGGATGAACAAGCGATGTGGAGAGGGATAGGTGCTTGGAGGTGGGCGGTTGGTATGGAAATAACTTTGGTGATCTTGCATCAGGCGGTAGGCCCAAAACATGCCTAAATCCATTTCCCAACTGAGCTTTCATAATATGACCCTGCTCCCGAGTAGTAATTTGGAGGTACAACAAGCAGTCTTTGCACCTTGCCGTGTCCTGTCTTTATGCTCTCCTGCCATGTCTTAACGATCAAATCACTCATTAGTCCATCCGAATGTGCCTTCAACTGAATAGTCAAAAAATACAACTCACCAAATATCCCTAATAAACTCTTACATGTTCATTTTAACTGCACGACTTTTTTATTCTTTACAGGAGCTGGGCTAATGGAAGAGCAAGGTATATCTGGCAGTGGGACAAACATGAAGGGAATGAACGAACAAGAACATAGGAGAGGGAAGAGGGGAGGAAACTGAAAATAGCAAGCAAGAAGGTTGGGTAAGTAAAGGTTAATGAAGATAATAGAGATTATCATGGGTCAGAATTGGGGATATGAAGAAATGGTGGTGTACTGGCTGGTTGAAACTCTGGAGGGAAGAATGAGACAGAACAGCCGATGGTGACTATGGTGGTTCCATAGATGGGAGAAGCGAGGAATAAAAGAGTTGAGGTGTGCAATCAGCCTGAATTTTGGAAGTTTAACCAGGAGGGGGTTACTAGAACAACGTGTGCATCTTGGAAGTTCTGGGGAGGGTCGGAGGACTGAGAGAGCAGAGGGAGCAATGTTAAAAATACAAAGTATAAAACAGAGAGACCACTGACCTGTCTGTGATGTGAAAGTAGCAGATCTTGTGCTTCGGCCTCATCATGGTAGATTCCAATAATTATGAGAGCTTTAGATTCCACAGAATACAGGAGAGATGGATGTGATGCTGTTGCGCCAGCCCAAAACGAGGGGCAGGGATAAAAAGCAGAAACGGGGGGTGGGAGGGAGGGATAAAAAGCAGAAACGGGGGGTGGGAGGGAGGGATAAAAAGCAGAAACGGGGGGCGGGAGGGAGGGATAAAGAGCAGTGGAGAGCAGGATTGCAGACATGAGATTGTAATTTTAGAGAGAGGATGAGTAGTTGTAATTTTCCATGGAAGGACTTGGATCGATGGAGGATGCCCAGCCTGTAGCTGACTTTGGAGGCCAGCTTTGCTCTATGGTCAGTTCACTAAGGGGATGTTGACTGATAGGGAGGCCTACAAGTTCAAGATACTGAACACTTATTACCTGCGCCCGCTAAGCGAATAGCAGGGTTAAGCATTATCTGCGTACATACGTGTGGCGTATGTGTGGCATATGTACGTGTGGCCTGCGTGCGTATGTGCGTGTCTGCATTTAAAAAAAAAAATTCTCAGCAACCGTAGGTCCGATTCACACAAAATTTTACCATAGGAGCGCCTCCCCCTGTCGAATTTTTTTATTCAAAATTATGACGTCATAGGTCACGTGGTACGGACACCATATTGGAAAAAACATTACACCTCTATATCTCCGAAACTGCTCAATGGGAGAAATTGAAACAAGGCTCATTGTCAAGGACTCACGATGGGGAATAAGATATGCTAATGATGATGTCATCTGTGTCTTCATTATGACGTCATAATTCGACCAGTACAACGCTTGATCTGATCAGTATGAAAAAAAAATTCTCTGCAACTGTTAGTCCAATGGAAAGGAAATTTTGACAATAGGGGCACCTCCTCTTGTAGAATATTTCAATGATCATTATGACATCATTGGTCACGTGGTACAGACACCATCTTGGAAAACCGAAAGAAGTTGCACCTCTGTATCGACAAAACTGCTCCATGGAAAAAAAAATTAAACATGGCTCATTGTAAAGAACTCCACATGGGGAATAAGTGTTGTTAACGATGACGTCATTGGTGCCTTTATTAGGATGTAATAATTTGATATTTCGACAGGGACAATGTAACTGCAATACTGTTATAACTGTAATTCGAATGTAATACTTCGACAGGGACAATGCTTAATCTGATCAGTTTGAAATTTCTAAGCGTGATCTACACAACAATTAGACAATATCAATTGATGATCTCATCGTTCACGTGGTCTGGCAGCCATATTGGATCAAAGAGGAAAACCCTTCAAAAACAGAAGAGTTGGCTCGCACCAAGTAGACTGCGCAGGGTAAGTATTCCTTGAATACCACCTAGTTGTCTCCCGTCGCACCGTGGAGCGAAAGGGGGACGATGGTTTTTCCCCTCCGTCCGTGTGTGCGTCCGTCCGTGCGTGCGTGCGTCCATCCTTGCGTGCGTGCGGATGTGCGTGCGTGCATAAGCGAAGGACCGAATTCTAATTTGGTGCGTGGGAGCAACGAGGCATAAGGAAGAACGCTATTGAAAATTGGGTCGCCACGTCAAAATCCAAGATGGCCGCCACCATGTATGTCTGAACCTTGTGAGCGAAATATCTTGAAAAATAAGCGAAGTACTAACTTCTAATCTGGTGTGTGGGTGTATCTAGGCATAAGGAAGAACGCTATTGAAAATTGGGTTGCCACGTCAAAATCCAAGTTGGCCGCCACCATATATATATGTCTGAAACTTGTGAGCGAAATATCTTGAAAAATAAGCGAAGTACTAACTTCTAATCTGGTGTGTGGGTGTATCTAGGCATAAGGAAGAAGGCTATTGAAAATTGGGTCGCCACGTCAAAATCCAAGATGATCACCGCCATGTATGTCTGAACCTTGTGAGCGGAATATCTTGAAAAATAAGCGAAGTACCAACTTCTAATCAGGTGTGTGGGTGTATCTAGGCATAAGGAAGAACGCTGTTGCAAATTGGGTCGCCACGTCAAAATCCAAGATGGTCACCGCCATGTATGTCTGAACCTTGTGAGCGGAATATCTTGAAAAATAAGCGAAGTACCAACTTCTAATCTGGTGTGTGGGTGTATCTAGGCATAAGGAAGAACGCTGTTGCAAATTGGGTCGCCACGTCAAAATCCAAGATGGCCACCGCCGTGGATGTCTGAACCTTGTGAGCGGAATATATTGAAAAAGAGGCGAAGTACCAACTTCTCATCAGGTGTGTGGGTGTACCTCGGCATAAGGAAGAACGCTATTGCAAATTGGGTCGCCACGTCAAAATCCAAGATGGCCACCACCATGTATGTCTGAACCTTGTGAGCAGAATATGTTGAAAAATAAGCGAAGTACCAACTTCTAATCTGGTGTGTGGGTGTATCTAGGCATAAGGAAGAACGCTATTGCAAATTGGGTCGCCACGTCAAAATCCAAGATGGCCACCACCATGTATGTCTGAACCTTGTGAGCAGAATATGTTGAAAAATAAGCGAAGTACCAACTTCTAATCTGGTGTGTGGGTGTATCTAGGCATAAGGAAGAACGCTATTGCAAATTGGGTCGCCACGTCAAAATCCAAGATGGCCGCCTTGCGTCTTCCACTTTGTTAACTCACATCACTTCACCGACGGGGGACCTAGGCGTAACGCTTGTTTTCCATGGAAAGACTAGGATCAATGGAGGATGCCCAGCCTGCGGCTGGCTTTGGAAGCCAGCTTTGCTGTGTGGTCAGTTCACTGAAGGGATCTTGACTGATAGTGAAACCTAGAAGTTCAAGAAAGTGAACCTCTTCCAATGTATGACTGAGGATATATATCCTGAGGATATAGAAAGGTGGATTAGTTTGAAAAATCATGCCGGAGCGATAGGGTAAGATTGAGAGATTTTCAAGCAAGGAAGCAGCACGTATCATTTTTAAAGTCTTTGCTATGACTGGGCTGGGGATCGAACCACTGATCTCCCAGACTCAGATCAGACGACGCTCTCACTCTGACATCACCAACTAGTGAATAAAGAATGATTAGAAAAACGACCAACACTCTTGGTTTACATCCCTCATGCCCTTTAGGTTATAAATGCTATCTTATAAGCCAAAAAAGAACTAGCTATCTGAGATTTCTTTGTTTTATAAGACCATTAACAATGAAACACTACCTCTTGTGCGCGCTCTCAGATTACACTTTTTCAAATCTCGTAGGGCGATTCAGGTCCTCATTGAAATGTTCTATTCTCCAATTTCCCACCTGTTTGAGCTTTCATTCATCATCAGAGTTCCTTCAGGGTTACTTAATATGTGCAGGTTCCCCACAAATCGTGAAGCATTCGTGAGTCTGTGAATATGGATCTCAAGTGGTATTTGACTTTGGATGTTATAACTGATCTTCTATAATCCTTCAATTAACTATGGCAAAAAGAATGAGTCACAATGATCTATTGTTCAACCATTGTTGGAGTTTTCTGTACTTTGTTAGATGTTACTTAGAGTCGGTGTTTCAAATTCACGCGAATAGGTGATCCCGACACGGGACCCACAGCTTTCGATCGATCCAACATGTTTTAGCTTAAATGGGTCAGTTCCACAAAACAGACAAAAATCCACATTTTAAAATAGTTCGGTCCTTTGTGGACAAATTCAAAATGAAAATTTTCAAAAAAAAAAAATTTATTTCAAAAAAATAAATAAATAAAGTTGTGGATGGACTCGGAATAAATTTGGTGGACAGGTTGGGGGCGTGACGAGGAAGATGTTTTTCAATTTTGGTGATTATCCAAATCCGGATTCAGATACAAGGATTGCTTAAATGTTTAATTGATTTGTGACTTGTTTAAGAATTGATTTAATTGATTTGTTTAATTGAATTATAGTGCCAAAATCGATATATGGCATGATATTTCAAAAGGTTGTGGATGACTTATGACAAAACCTGGTGGATGAGTTGGGTAAGTGACAAAAACAAGCCGATTAGATGTTGGTTCAGGTCTGGATCCAGATCCAATCTATCAGTGGAATACAAAACGTAAACTGTTCAACCTGGCGGAGGTATGCACTCAACCGAGTGCTGTTCTAGTTATACCCATGCATTCATCAATATATAGTTTGTTGTTTACGGTTTGAATTATTGTTGTGCATTCTCCATCACTCTTTCATTCCTCTTTTCTCCCGCCTCTGGAACAAACTCCCCCACTCCCTTCAATCCCACCCCTCCCTCCAGGTCTTTAAAACAGCTGTTCACCACCATCTCTTATCTTCCCCCATCCAAAACCTTGATATTTTCTACCCCTGTTAATTCACCGCAGATCCACTTTTTTGAAATACCAACTTCTTTCCTGGAAGTCCTTGCAGTGTCCATGTGTTTTATACCTCTCCCACTCCCCCCCCCCCCCCCTTACCACGCCTCCTCCCCTCAAGCCCTCTCCCTCCCACAGTTCTCTCGATGTCACTGCTCTCAAATGTTGTGCTTGTGTGCTTCCCCCGCTCTCCCCATCTTGTCTACCGCTCCCCTTATTAAATGTTTTATGTGTCCATTTGTTTTTTTTGTGATTAATGTTAGCTCTTTCATGAGCCTCGATCTTGTACACAGAAAAATAAAAAATAATTTAAAAAAAATCACTCAGGTTGGTTGGATAACTCATAAGTGGTGGACTCGATGGATGAAATCAACAGTTTGTTGATTGAGGTATGCTTCAACCACTGGGGGGGGGGGGGTGGGGAGGGGGGGGGGAAGGAGAAGTTGATATTTCAGGCATTAATCGTTTGTTCAGCAAGAGTGTGAACATCCCAAATGTTAGCTTCTCCTTGCTTATCACGGGGGTTAGCATACCTGAATTAACGTCCTGTTGATTTCATCCATTGTTCTACCTGTCTACCACTGACGCAGATTGACACAAGCCTTCACCAGCAAGACGTATTCTTAATTGCAGTGGTCGATTCACCTTTGAGCTGTCAAGTCTGGGATTAATTCTAGATCTGACTATAAACTGTCACCCTAGGGCTTTCAGGCATGCCATTGCATCAAAGAGTGGGATGTGGAGTTGTGAATCCGTCTGTGAGCATTCTTCGTTTCTGGACAAAGTTAAAGTCTCCATTGTTTCTTTTTGCAAAAACTTGGTGATTGGTGCTGGCAGTCTGACCAAATTCCAAATTCCTACAATAACCTACAGAGAAAAAAAAAAAAAAATCAGGTGCTGCACATAAATGAATGAATACATTCTCCTGAATGTTTTAACATTTGTGAATGATAAAAGGGAACGGGGATGGACTTGAATCTTTGAAGAGGGAGGATACAAGATACATAGATCCAGAATTCTATATTTTTCTTTATACTTAATTTTTATTGGATTCTTTGAGTCTGGTGTTGGCTTAATAGTTAAGGTGGCTGGCTAGCTTAAGACCTTAGGGTCTTGCGTTTGAGTCCCTGTCTGCTGTTAAATAACACCAGCTTCGTTTTTTCAGCTCGTCATTCTATGGAGGTTGGCAAAATGAGTACCAGCTCACTGGTAACAGGGGCACTGCATCAGCGGCACAGCCACGCTTCCATAAAAATGCTGCAACTAGCAGCCACAGGTTTCATATGAAACAAGATGGTATTCATAGAATAATTTCTTACTGCGCAGTCAGTTTGCTGTTTGATAGTTTGCCCTATCGATGCGAATACTTACCCTGAGCAGTCAACTCTTCTGTTTTTGAACATTTTTTTCTTTGATCCAATATGGCTGCCAGACCACGTCAGCGATGACATCATAAATTTATATTCTCTAGTATAATTGCTGTATAGGTCATGCTCAATACATTTCAAACTGATCAGACTAAGCGTTGTCCCTGTCGAATTATGACGTCATAATTATGGCACCAATGACGTCATCGTTAACAACACCTATTCCCCACATGGAGTTCTTTACAATAAGCAATGTTTCAATTTTTTCCATGCAGCGGTTTTGGAGATATAGAGGTGCAACATTTTTCGGTTTTTCCAAGATGGTGCCTGTACCACATGATCTATGACGTCATGATTATCATTAAAATATTCTAAAGGAGGAGGCGCTCCTATGGTGAAAATTTCGTGTCCATCAGACCAACAGTTGCTCAATTTTTTTAAATAAGGATCGGATGGATAAGTGTTGTATTTGTCAAATTATGACGTCATAACGAAGGCACCGATGACATCATCATTAACATATCTTATTCCCCATGGGGAGTATTTGACAATGAGCCAGATCTCAATTCTTACCATGGAGTGGTTTCAGAGATATAGAGGTGCGACGTTTTTCAAAGATGGCACCTGTACCACGTAACCTATGGCGTCATAATAATCATTAAAATATTAGATCAGGAGGAGGCTCTTCTATGGTGAAAATGTCATGTCAATCGGACCAAGGGTTGCCGAAAAACTGATTTTTTTTAATGCAGACAAGGCACATCAACGATCTACGGGACACGAACGTAACTGAATGCTTAACGCCGCTTTTCGCTTTGCGAGCGCAGGGTAATATGAAGAAAAAGCCAAAATGTCATTAACCCCATGGTTTTACTAATTTCTCTGAAAGGAGTTAAAGGCCGTAAGTCGGCCATCTTTGGTCGGATTACAAAATAAAATCTTCTGCATATGTATACTCTCATGTATTGTCTTTGTGCCATGTTTGAACAGAATCGGACCATGCATGTCCGAGAAATGGCTGGGGACATGTTTAAGTAACAAAATGGCTACCAGTCGGCCATCTTGGATCTGATGTCGATAGAAAATGACGTGCATATGTGAGCTATCATTCATTATCTGTAATGCCAAGTTTGAACAACATCGGTAAATGCATGTCTGAGAAATTGTTGAGGACGTGGTCAATATCGTTTTTTTTTACAAGTAAAATGGCCGCCATTCTACCAGTCGGCCATCTTAGATCAATCACAAAATAAAGTGAAGTGCACGTATATGCTGTCATGTGCTGTGCTTGTGCCAAGTTTGAACAAAATCGGTCCATGCATGTTCAATAAATGTTCGGGGACACGTTTAAGTAACAAAATAGCCGCCAGTTGGCCATCTTGGATCTGATCTGATGAAACTTTCAGGGTAGGAGTGACACCCATGCAGAATGTTTTTATGATAATTGTGACGTCATAGGTCACGTGGTATGGCAGCCATCTTGGATTAAAAGCAAATAATTAAAATTTTATTTCTCGGAAACCGTTAAATGGAAAAATTTGAAACTTGGTACATTGTCAAGTACCCCCAATGGGGAACAAAAGCATGATAATGTTGACATCATAGGTGAAGTGGTATACCAGCCAAAAATGTTTAAATCAAATTCCTTATCCTAAAAATCTGAAATTGCATGCACATGATCTATGACTGATTTGTATTGAAATATTAAATGTATGACATCATCGGTCACATGGTTCGGCAGCCATATTGGATTGAAGGAAAATATTAAATAATTATATCTCTGAAACCGCTCACCCTATATCGATGCGAAATTTTACAAATACAAATCTAATAATTACAAATCTACCAGCATGGTTGCATATAGTTTGAAAATGATGATGTCATAGGTCACGTGGTTTGGCAACCATCTTGGATAGAAAAACGAACCTTATCCGATCAACACGAAACTTCACAAACGTGATTCCCTACCCATACATATACAGAGTGATGGCATCTACCCGCTGTGGGACTATGCGGAGGCATATTGGCGACACAGTCGCATTGTTCTAATTTACAACTAAAATGGATGCCAGTCGGCCATCTTTTTTTTGTATACCATGTCGAGGCTCTTGTTAGAGCTAACACACAGAACATATAAAACAGGGAGCGGGAGACAAGAGGGAGAGAGAGAGGGAAACACAACAATCTTTGATGGCATCACGAAACAAAATGATGTGCACATGCATACCATCATGTATTGTCTTTCTACCAACAATGAACAAAATGGGCTCCATAGATATCCGAGATATGGTTGTGGATGCAAGCACACACGGACGGATGGATGGTCGGGCAGACGAGACGCAATCAATAAGTCCCTGTTTCGGACTAAGTCCAACGGGGCTAGTAACAACATTGGATTCTTTCTACTCGGGATTGGTGCTTTACAAAAGAAAAATAAATAAATATTTCCCAAAAACATAATTTCACATGCGGGTATTCCAATACTCAATAAAAGCCAACAAAGCGACAAGAACAATGAAAAAGACAACATGGCGCTGATACTCCAGATTCCCCGTCTTTTTGGGTGATACGAGGAATATATATGTGTTATATGAAAGCTAAATGTTGAACGGTTTTTGAAATATCGCATACACAAGCCAAGTTACTGAGATGGTTGCAATGGCAACATAATTCAGCCAATCACAGCCGTGATCTAATCAGGTTGAGATAATGTTCTGAGGAATAGATATATGCAATGTGAAAGCTAAATGTCCAACGGTTTTTGACATATCGCGTACACAAAAGTACATAGACAGATGATGGGACAGAGACCTTGTCAGAGAGACGGGGCAGAAAATTAAAGAAATTAATTATATCATTACTGAGAACCAAGGGCAATGAAAGAACACCATAAACCACAACATCCCATGGGTGATGGGCTGTAGTCCTACTGCCTAGGTATAAGCGATGCGGGTTCCGTGATATGAGATGTTAAATGATGCAGAGAGCATGGAATCGCTCATTGAGGATTATCGTGTTGTTTAACTTGTCCTTTGAAGATTTTGAAGATGACAGCATTGAATGGCAATGGAGTGAGGAATGGTAACAATGCTCCCAGGAATGGTAACGAAAAAAAGGAACACAAAATGTTAGTTACAGCTATAAGCTAGCCATGTTCAGAAGATATTATTCTATGCAAATTATAGCCGGAGAAGCCGGTGTTGTGAATGAACGCGTACGTATTATGTTGAAAAGCCAGATTTTGCTGGATCCTTTGAGAATTTCGAAGCTTTGACGCACCAAATCGCTCCATGGAGGCCGCCATATTGCGGATGCAGAAGTATGCATAAACAATTGCGAAAACGTTCAATAGAGGCTTTGGCTTCGCGGCTCATTGTGGCTTTGCAGTGGGGTCATATTAATATGAGGCGATTATTTTCAGTTAACACAGTCTCAAGATGTTCTGGTATCAATCCCAGGCCTGTTCCATTTTCCAGGAAAATTTCAAATGCATTGGCATAATTTCCTTCATTTTAAAATTATCTTCGAAATATCAAAATACACCAAATTAACTTCTTTTTGATGGAATAGAAGTAGATAACTCGACAAAACCATCTGAATTACCCAAACTCATGGCGATATCTGCTCTACATAAAACTTTCCAAGCCATAATGGACATATTGGGAAACATGGATTATGAGCTTCCATGAGAAGTAGAAGGTCGAGTCTGAATATCTCGATATATATCGAAGATTTATCGATATATATCGAATATCGATATATATAATAAATATATCGAAGACTAGTACTAGTTATGGAAGGCAAAACAATAACCGGGTTCATTCATTGTTGGTATAATGTTGTGTCATTTCCGGTTTTCCAGCACTCGTACAAACCCCGCTTGACTTTTCTAAAGCAAAGTATAGCTGCCGGAAGATCTTCATCCCCCGTTGTAAATGTTTGGTTTTACATTGTGAAAGGTGTTAGTTTGTTCTCAAGTGTCCATATATTGGTTAAGTTGTCATTTTGTTCTAGTCTAGGAGACAAGTTGCAGACAACAGGTAGACAATTGGTCTACTTGACGTATGCAACATATTCTCCAAGGCAGATGGTTTTCATCTGATATCCGGTAAATTGTGACAGATCTGATCTCTGGGGTAAAAGGGGGAATATATTAGAATCGTTTATTTCATAGTGCATGTTGGAACTAGATGGTATTCATAGAATACTTACCCTGTGCAGTCAACTTGTTGCGAGCCAACTCTTCTGTTTTTGAACTTTTTTTTTTCTTTGATCCAATATGGCTGCCAGACCACGTGAGCGATGACATCATAAATTTATATTCTCTAATTAATTGTTGCATAGATCACGCTCAATACATTTCAAACTGATCAGACAAAGCGTTGTCCCTGTCGAATTATGACGTCATAATTATGGCACCAATGACGTCATCATTAACATCTATTCCCCATATGGAGTTCTTTACAATGAGCCATGTTTCAATTTTTTCCATGCAGCGGTTTTGGAGTGGTGCAACATTTTTCGGTTTTTCCAAGATGGTGCCTGCACCACATAACCTATGACGTCATGATTATCATTAAAATATTCTAAAGGAGGAGGCGCTTCTATGGTTAAAATTTCGTGTCCATCAGATTAACAGTTGCTGAAATGTTTAAAATAATGATCGGATGGATAAGTGTTGTATTTGTCGAATTATGACGTCATAACGAAGGCACCGATGACATGATCATTAACATATCTTATTCCCCATGGGGAGTAGTTGACAATGAGCCAGGTCTCAATTTTTTTCCATGGAGTGGTTTCAGAGATATAGAGGTGCGAAGTTTTTCCAAGATGGCGCCTGTACCACGTGACCTATGACGTCATAATAATCATTAAATATTCTACAGGAGGCCCTCCTCTGGTGAAAATTCCATGTCAATCGGACCAACTGTTGCCGAGAAAATGAATTTTTAAAATGCAGACACGTACGGCACACGTACGTAAATTAATGCTTAACCCCGCTTTTCGCTTTGCGAGCGCAGGGTAATAAGTGTGATGTGATTCCTGTAATTACCCCACGCACATGAAGTGAAAAGCGGGCATAAACAATTGGTTGCCACAAAGAACAGACACAAAAAACGAATTTACCATGTCAAATAAGGTGGTGTAAAAGAGGGTGCGTCAACGGCAGTAAACTTCCAAAAAAGTTTTTTTTATTTTATTTATACACCCGTTAAACACAAATTGCCTTCTTGACACTTTCAAAAACCTTGTGTTTAGCAGTACTTGGGACAACATATTACACCTTTTACACCATGTCGACAAAAACACACGGTCTTAGCATTGGGGAATATCAAGATTATCAACACTTCAAGATTCAATCAATGAATACCACTCAATCTGTATACACTGTACAAGGTTTTTTTGAACTTATTTTTAAGTCTTTTCCAAGTTAGAGGAGAAAAAATAATGGAGATCGTCTTTGTAATCAGCAAGCAAAGGTGTGTGTGTGTGTGTGTGTGTGTGTGTGTGTGTGCGTGCGTGTGTGTGTGTGTGTGTGTGTGTGTGTGTTGTTGGAGAACTTAAAGCAATAGCTTTTTATATCTGTATATAATTTTGTTAGCAGAAATTTGGGATAATGGAGGAACTAAACGACAGAGGGCAGCAGGTGCATAGACTGACAGAGGATCAAAGAGGGAAAAGGGAATTTTCAAAATGAATTTTCACCAAGTTGGAGCAAACTGGGTGTCTAATATTGGGTGTAATTTGTCAATGTGGCTGAACACCTTTCATCCTAGTGAAAACGAAACGTTATTGTTGGCTGAGAAAATTAAATTCAGTACCGGTACTACTTTTTTAAATACTTTTTTTTTTGTGAACCCACTTTTATCAATGCTGACAGAAGAGCAACAGAATAATTGCAGGTAATGGATCGACAGGAAAAACAACAACTACTGCCACTATTACTACCAAGTGTATTTAGCTATGAACAGTCTTGCATTTCATGTAAAAGGAAACATGTCTACTAATGTATTTGTCCTGCATGTGATATGCTCACACTCCAAAATGCACCTTGAAACATGATAAAATAAGAAAGAGCAATCGGAGATTGCAGACCCTCACCATGATGTGTTTGTGTGGTGTTTATTAGCTGCTGTGTTTGGGTGGTTTATGGACGACATGTATTTATGTTCAATCCAATATGGCTGCCGAACCATATGACCGACGACGTCATAAATGTAATTCTCCCATAAAAGTTTTTTGTAGATCACGCTCAGGAAAAGTCAAACTCATCGGATCAAGCATTCTCCTTGTTTAATTATGACGACATAATGAAGACACCAATGACATCATCATGAATATATATTGTTCCCCATGGGGAATACTTGACAATGAGCCATGTTTCAATTTTCTCCATGGAGCGGTTTCAGAGATATGGAGGTGCAAAGTTTTTCATTTTTCCAAGATGTTGCCCTATCATGTGACCGATGGTATTGTGGCGGACACGAAAGCACTGACGCGGTGACATCACCCCGCACACCAAGTGGGGATGGGCCACGCCAGGGAAAGAGGCGTGGCCTCACGATATACGCGGAGCGCGCAGCCCTGAGCAGCTTAGTGCTGCAGTTTGAGTACTTTGAATAAAGACTCTTTTATGAACCGCGTTGTCCACTTGCTCTTTGCGTAAGCATTAGCGTGCGCAGCATTGCGCTTTATATGGTGACCTCGACGTTGGATCTGCCGTAGCGATCCTTCCGAACACGACGCCATTGCAATGGCCAACGACAAGGCAATGGCGATTAAACTTCCCGAATTTTGGGAGGCCCAGGCCGAAGTCTGGTTCGTTCAAGCCGAAGCCCAATTTCAGCTTCGGCGTCTCACCAACGACGACATGCGCTACTGCCACGTCGTTGCCTCCCTCGGGCCCGGCACGGCCGCTCGAGTTGTGTCCGTCCTTCGCCACCCACCGGACGGTCACAAGTACGAGGCACTCAAGCGGCTACTCCTAGCCATGTTCGGCCTCACGGACGACGCACGGGCCGACCGCCTCCTGGATCTCCCCAAGCTCGGCGACACGCGCCCGTCGGTCAGAATGGACCATATGCTGTCACTGTTGGGCGACGAAGCCCCCGGTTCTCTATTCCGGGCGCTTTTCCGTTGCCAACTTCCAGCGCAGGTGCGCCTCGCGTTGGCCGGGACTGGGCTAACGGAACCCCGAGCATTGGCGGCCGAGGCGGACAAGTACTTCGCCGCTTCGGACACGCGGGCGAGAGTCGGCGTGGCCGTCACGGCCCTCGTGGCTGATGCTGCTAATGCTGCTGATACTGCTGTTCCACAGCATGAGCTTATACAGCATACGCAGCATGCTGATACGCACCTCGTGACCGCCGCCACGCCCCGCCCACCGCCGCCGCGAAAACCGCCACCGCGGGGAAACCCGCCAACTCCACCGGCCTGGCGGAGCCAGCCGCGCTCCTCCAGCTCCACCACCTGGTGCTGGTTCCACGCCAAGTTTGGCCACGAGGCTCGGCAATGTCATCCGCCATGCTCCTTCAACAGGTCGGGAAACGCCCGGGCCGGCGCTCAATAGTGGCGATGAGCGCCGGCCATTCGAGCAGCCTGCTGTTCATAACGGACACCTTATCCGGGCGCCGTTACCTGTGCGACACGGGAGCGCAGGTGAGTGTCGTTCCCGCCGGCACGTCAGACAAGCACGCCGCGGGCGGGGCCCCCGCGCTGCTTGCCGCGAACGGGACGCCCATCCGTACGTACGGAAAACGCTGCCTCTCTCTGCGGTTCGGAGGGCAGGTTTTCCGATGGACGTTCGTCACCGCCGACGTGCCCATGGCACTGCTTGGCGCGGACTTCCTGTGCACTAATGGGCTCCTGGTCGACGTAAAGCGCAGACGTCTTGTCCAGGCCGAGACGTTCAGCTCGCTCGCTTGTGTGCTGCCCAGCTCTTCGAGCAGCTCAACGAGCGGCTTGCCAAGCGGTTTGCCGAACGGTTCGGTTCCGGCCACGTTGGTCTGTACGCTTCCGGCAGCGGACGCATTCACCCGCCTCCTCGCCGGCTTCCCGGCCCTCACGCGGCCCACCTTCTCGGCGGGGGCCGTCAAGCACAGGGTGGCCCATCACATCCCCACCGTCGGGCCACCGGTCTACGCCCGGGCACGCCGCCTCGAGCCGACGAAGCTGGCGGTGGCAAAAGCGGCGTTCGCTACCCTGGAGTGACTCGGCATCGTTCGGCGCTCAGAGAGCGCTTGGGCGTCGCCGCTGCACATCGTGCCGAAGCCCGGCGGGGGATGGCGACCGTGCGGGGACTATTGCCGTCTCAATGACGCCACCACCCCCGACCGCTACCCCGTCCCCCACATTCAGGACTTTTCCGCCCATTTGGCGGGCATGTCCTTCTTCTCGAAGGTGGACCTCATACGTGGCTACCATCAGGTCCCCGTCAGGCCGGAGGACGTCCCGAAGACGGTGGTCATCACGCCATTCTGACTCTTCGAGTTCCTGCGGATGCCCTTCGGTCTGAAGAATGCGGCTCAGGCGTTCCAGCGACTGATGGACAGCGTCCTGCGCGACTTGGATTTTGTCTACGTCTACCTGGACGATATCCTCGTCGCCAGCGCGTCCCGCGAAGAGCACCTACGCCACCTCCACACGCTCTTCGAACGCCTGGGCCAGCATGGCCTGATTGTGAACCCCGCAAAGTGCCGGTTCGGCGCCGCCATAATCGATTTTCTGGGGCACCGTGTCACCAGGCACGGAGCCGTCCCCCTGCCGGCCAAGGTGGAGGCGGTGAAGGGGTTTCCGCGCCCCCGCACGATCAGAGGGCTGCAGGAGTTCCTGGGCAT